>NW_020954648.1:8218555-8677318 GCF_900497805.2 Vombatus ursinus
CTCTCTCTCTCTCTCTCTCTCTCTCTCTCTCTCTCTCTCTCTCTCTCGTGTGTGTGTGTGTGTGTCTGTCTGTCTGTCTGGGTCTCTCTCTCTGTCTCTCTCTTTCCACATCAGTGCCTGGTGTGGGGAATGGATTAAGATGCTAAGAGATAAAAACTGATGTTAGCAGGTGGTCAGTGATTAGTCAGTAAACTGTCCTAATCCACTTCTGTTTTCTATTTCAAGTCCCAAAGTCCTTAACACCTGCCACCTGCCAGCTCCTTCCCCTACTTCACCCAAAAAGTTTCAGTTTCTTGGAAACAGATACCAGAAAAAGAGATATTGTAAGGCAGTCATGTAAATTAGCAAACGACCACAGGTAGAAAGAAATTAGCCCACAGATAAGAATCAAGGACACCCAGTCAACATTGCTAGAGCTTATGTTATCAATAGATTTAACTGCTGTATGACCTAGGCATGAGAGAGAAAAATTATCTTTTTTGCTCCTACTCTGACCTATTCAAGCTATACCCATATAGGTTGACAACTTGTCCCCCCCATCCACTTTCTCCCCCACCCCAAATTAGAGGTAAATAAAGAACCAACAAGCATACCCTGGGGAATGGCAGTGGGGAACCTTAATAGTGATACTCCAAAAAGAAAAGGATTCACCCACCTCTTCATGTTCCAGAAGGCAGCACAAAACTCAAACAGGAATAGGACCAGTTCAACATGGAACTGAGCTAAGGAGGTCATAGGATTATCAGATTATAGACTTGGAGATGGAAGGGCTCTTAATGGTCATCTAGTCTAACCCCATCATTTTATAAATAAGGAAGCTGAGGCCCAGAGAGTTGAAGGACTTGCCCATGGTCACACAGCTAATAACTGTTAGGGGCTGGATCTGAATGCAGATGTTTCTGACTTCAAATCCAGCACTCCATTCACCATGCACCACTGCCTCTCTGGGTGTGGGGAGCACGGGAAGTATCAAGCATGATAACCCAAAAGGGATCATAAGATTTAAAACTAGAAGGGGTCCAACTCTCTTAATTTTACAGATGAGAGAATCAAAAATTGGTGATTGGCCCAAGGTCACACAGGTAATGGTCCTTAGACTCCAAAGCCAGAGCTCTTTCACCAAAAGAAGGCCTCTCTATCATACTTGGGCAGCAGGAGATTTGCCCAGAGATCACCTTCAAAAGAGTAGTCAGGACACAAGCTAAAGAGGAAGGATTTAAGAAGGGAATACATGGAAAAATTGGTATAAATCTTCCCAAAAAAGAGCAGCAAAAAAAGGGATAATACATAATCAGGAGGGGCAGCACAATGTTAGGAAAAGATTACTTTCATAGATTTAAAAGTTGAATGGAAAGAATCTGTGCGGAGGGAGAGGTAAACAAAAGAAGGGTAATGAAGGCAGTAAGTACAGAAATAAGGACTCAAAAAAAAAAAAAGAAAAGAAAAGAAAAGAAAAAGAAATAAGGACTCCCAAGAGGAGGGGAAGGGTTTTTTGAGAGGAGAGATCTTGGAGTAAGGTTCAATTACTCAATTACCATGACAATTTACAATTGCCATAATAGGAGAAAGCTGACTATGACATTCCTTCAATTCCCCCTGGGCATCTAGCCCTCCAAAAACCAGAACATCAGGAACAACTTGACTGATTCATGAGTAAGCACAGCACAAGTTCAGAGAGATCATAACCTAGGTGCCCAGACCCCCATTTCAGGGCCATGTCCATTTCCTCTTGCCAAAACTCCCCATCTGGGAGCCACACCCTATTATAAAGAGTAGGGAAAGGGAACCGACATGATTCTGTATACCCCACGATACTGATTTTTGGGTAAAATTTCAAAATAGTTTTATGTAATTGCTATCCTCAAGATGGTGTCAAGAGGCCCAGATTCCACATGGGCCTCTTATTTGGATACTATGTTACGGGGTGGAGAGGACCCTGTGTTCTTGGAGGCTACGCTAGCAGAGAAAAAACTCTGGAAGTTTCTCTTCGGCTAAGAAAACTACAAAATTGTAGCTGCAGTAATGGGCTCTAGATCTGTCTTCTGAAGACAAACTTAGCTAGGGAGAAAGTACCTACACCAGGAAAACAGCAGATCCCTGAAATATTGAAGTACAAAACAGTTAGTCTCGCCCTGCTCCAAATCCACAGATGGCTGGCCCCCTTCGCCTCGGCCAGCTGTGTCCAAATTGTGTGTCCTCGGTCTCAAGAGGAAGTGCCAAGAGAATAAGGAAGAATCGGGGCAAATCCAGGGGTTGAAATGGAAAAGCAATTTTTACTGGTAATGGATGAGACGCGGCATATACATGTACAAATAACAGCAAATGCAAATTAATTGTGATAGCTAAGAAAACTGACTTCATTACGTATTTGGAAGCAAGATATTTCACATACACCCCTTTTTTTTTCCTCCCAAGACTTCTTCCTAAGCCACTAGTGAGGAATGGGGAAATATTTTAAAACTTTGCATTGTATTTTACCAAATGAGACTTAAAACGGAAGGTCTGCTTGAGTTTTGGGAGGAAAGACACATAGACGGTTCCTTAATTTAAAAATGCCAGTGACTAAGATATTATCCTCAGTTTTCCTCACCCCTATGCTTCTGCCATGGTACCTCCATACTGGGCCACCCATAAACTTTGGGGATTGTACTAAAGCAGGCATGGTCCATAATTTCATTCAGTCTTCCTGATGCCCCACAAGTGAGAAACAGATGCTTCACTTGAGAAAGAAATGTGAAAATCAAATTCTACTACAAGTCTCCAGCTCCTGAATGGGAGAGGGTCCAAAAGTTCATTTATCTGTCAGCTGCTTGAGCTCAAAACACAGTTCCCCATAGAAACGCTGGTATAAATAGCTCTTAGGTTCACAGGCTAGCCCACCAAAGCCTAGCTAACTAACTCATAATGTAGCTGTCTGAACAGAAACCTGAAGGCCCAGGTTCACATCTCAGTTCTGTCATTCAATGGCTATGTCCCTTTGAACAAGTCACCCAGCCTCTTGGAGCCTCAGTTTCCTCATTTGCAAAATGGGGGATGTTGTATCCTGAGTTTCAAGTGCAGGGAACAACTTCTCCCTTGGAGTCCACTCCTCTAGAAGAAAATTCTCTCCCTCCTATGCTAGTCTAATTCCAAGTAAAAGGGACTTCTTTTACTCCCTCATCTAGTAGACAAGGGGTTTTCTCTTTCTCTGTCCACAAATCTGACCCTTTTCTAGCGGTAAAGTGGCTTCTTCACTCTTCCTTCCCCTCTCTTTTCCCACTCCCCACAGCGGTGAGAGGGGATCAAGTCCTCCTTCCTTGTCCTGTAACATTAGCTGTAAGAAAAAGTCCCATGTTAGGAAATAGTGATGAAAAACCACCTCTGCTATAGGCAGAGGAATCCTGCAGTAGAAGCTACCTATATGCAAGGGAAATTTATGTCGGGTGCTTGCATCTGACAACCAGGAAAGTGGGAAGAGCCCAGGACTTAGATTTGAAAGGCTTGGGTTCTGATTTTGCCCATAACAGACCATGTAACCTTGGGTCAGTCAGTTTATCCTCCCTGAGATTCAGTTTTCTCATCTGTAAAAATGAAGCTAATACCACTTATGTATCCTACCTCGAAGTATTTTTGGTAAGAAGAGCTTCGTAAACTGTAGAGTGCTGTATGACTTTAGAGCTAGGTGCTCTAATGGGTAGAGTGCTAGACTCGGTCTTGGGAAGACCTGAGTTCAAGTCCTAACTGGGACATTTACTAGCTGTGTGACCTTGGGCAAGTTATTTACAACCTCTCTCAGCCTCAATTTCTCCATCTGTAAAATGGGCATAAAAATAGCACATCACAGGGTTGTTGTGAGGCTCAAATGAGATAATATCTATGAAGCATTTTACAAATCTTAAAGTGATACATCTATAAATACTAGTGATGATGATGATGATGAAGAATGTGAGCCATTACCTCTACCTGTAAGGGTGAATCTTCTTTGGGACTTTAACAAACCACTTTAAAAAAATATGTTTTCCACTCAGCTCTCTTCATGTCTATAACCTTTTTTTTTTAAAGTTTTATTGATGCCTTGTTTTTTTTCACACCCATCATTTTTCACTATATGACCCCCACACACACTCTGAGCCCTCCTGTATAATATAAAAACAGCCTAACAGAACTAACCAACAAAATAACAGCATCTGACAATGTAGATAACATTCTGGACCCAAAGTTCCCCATCCCTCAAGTACCTACTTCTACTGCTCCTTTTACTGCTTCCATCCATCAATGATTCATTTGTGATTGAGGCTATATTAGGTATTAAGGTGGACAAACCACCATTTACTGCCCCGGTGGGAGGAAGCAGAAGGAACAGGATGGAAAAGGTCAAATCCTTGACTTCCTTTGTTTATTTCAGTTTCCTCGGGTGCACCTGAATGAAACAGCTAACGATAATTGCCACTGCATATAACTGCCCACCTCCCCCATTCCTGCCCCCGCTGCCAAACCATTGTTTTGTCAAAAATATGTCCCAAAAAACACAGTGACAAGAGTCATGGACTCTTCGAGCTGGAAAGGAACTCCATTACCACCTGGCTCAACCCCTACCTGAACAAGATTCCCCTCTACAATGTGCCCAACAAGTTGCCCTCATCCAGCCTCCACTTGAAACCTCCAGTGAGGGGAACTCAACCACTCCCTCCTTACCTTTAAATAGTTCCAATTGCTGGGATATTTTCCTTAAGTCAATCCGAAATCTGCTTTTTTGCAACTTCTCTCCACTGCCTCTAGCTCTGCCCTCTCTGGCAAATTTTAATTCCTCATCCACATGTTTAAGTACACCATGTTCCCTTAAGTTTTCTCTTTTCCAGGCTAATCATTCCCACTTCCTTCAGCCTTTCCTCCTGTGGCTTGTTCTTCCTACTCTGGTTGCCATCCTGGTCACCCTTTTCTGGACATACTCTATCTTGCCTATGACTTTCCAAAAATCCAGTCCCCAGAAATGAACACAGTACTCCAGATGTGACCTGGCCAGGGCATTATGTGGCAGCTCTGTTGCCTGTCTTCTTTGTTCTGTATACCATGCTTCTTTTAATGCAGTCTAGCATCCTAGCTTTGGCCTACCTAGCATCAGATTTTTTTGGCTGACTCATGAGAAGCGTACACTCTCCAATAAAACCAAAGACCTTTTACACATAAAAAACTATTGTCTAGCCACACCTCTTCTATATCATGCTAGTAAAATTGGTTTGGGGAACCCAAGTGCAGAACTTTACACTTACTCCTATTAGGTTTCATCTTAATTGCTTTGGCCTATTGTTCTAGCCCCAAGATTTTTTGGATTCATATCCTGCCCATCCAATCTGTTAAATCCCACCAAGCTCTGCATCAATCTGCATATTTGATAAGCATACCATCTGTACCTTGATTCAAGTCACTTATGAAAAATGTTGAACAGAAGAGGACCAATCATGGATTCCTAAAGCATTCCACTAGAGACTTCTCTCTGTCCACTTGGCATCATTGTGTATACACATACCCATGCAAAAGAGGTCCAAAGAACATTTTCCTCCATGACTAGCTCAGGTTCTCAAGCCTAGGAGCCCCCATGTAGCACAGAAAATTGAAAAGGGCCAAGATTCTTCTTCTAACCAAATGAAGGAATGGAAGAATGAAATGCTGAAGTCTTAGCATAGCCTAGAAAGAGGAAATAGGACAAGCATACTTAAGCACCTACTTCAGCACCAGTGACTGAGTATCCAACAAGAATTTAACACTGATTAAAATACTTGTTATAAATTCATGTAACAAAAGAATGCTGGACTTGGAGTCAGAAAGACTTGGGCATAAGTCCCATTTTTGGAACTAACTAGCTGTATGACCAGGATTAAATCACTTAACTGTCTGGTACCTCAATTTCCTCATATGGAAATAATACCATCTATCTCACAGAGTTGTTGTAAGGCTCAATTGTTTTACTAACTTTTAAAGTATAGTCTATATAAGTCAATTAAGGTTACTACTATTATTACAACAAACATTTAGATGCTTTCAGGAGACTGGGAATTACATGTAAGACAAAGTAGCCAATCTCTGCTAAGTCCATGATCCCAATGAGACAAGATTTATTACACGTTAACATGCGCTTGCGCACGTGCAGGCGCACACACACACACACACACACACACACACACACACACACTCAGGCTAACCTATTACTATGCTTGGCTAGGTAAGCTAACATGCAAGCTTATAGAACCTGGGAGCCCACAGAATAGTGGACAATAGTTTGGCGAAAGGGCGCAAGGCCATGGCCAGAACCCAAACATGAATTTAATAGTGAGAAGACATTTTAATTTTCCCCAGGTTTTTTCAAAAACAATCTGCCCCATCAATTGAAATTATAAATATAGGCTCCTCAGCCAAAAGGAATTCCCCTTATAAAGCTACTCAGACATTTCCAAGATAGAGAAATATGAAGAGACCAGGATTTTCCACACAGACTACTGGAAGTTGATGTGGTAGTGGTTGGTTTTTTTTTTTTTTCCTCCAGTCTCCTTTCACATGCCAAGAACTTGAAAGAGATTTCTTTCTGATTCTGGGGGAAAAAAAAAAAATGCTTCCCACTACAGTGTCTGTCTTTTTTAGTTCCTTGTTTTGTCTGGATTTTTAAAGATTTAGTAGGCTAGGGAGCAGAGGCTACAAAAATCTCCAAACTGTACCTGACCGTTGAGCTGAACAAATCAAATACGCAACTAACTCTGTGGTGTAAAGAATGCTCCAGCACTTCAGGTTTAAAAAAAAATTGTCCAAAAATAGTCTTGATCTCAACTTAGAGATTAATCTCCAGTGAAGTGTCTCAGCGATCTGTCCTTGATCCTATCATCATTTGATATGGGTGAAGGCATAGATAGTATGCTTGTCAAATCTGGAGATGACATGAAGTTAGGTAGGATAGCTAATCCATTGGAACACACAGAATTCAAAAAGATCTGGATAGGCATGAAAAATGGAAAAAGCTTTAATAACATGATGATGATTAATAGTAATAATAATCATAATTAATAGTAATAAGCCCTAGTCTTCACTTTTGAAAAATTAGCTACACCCCCCTTACCTTCCAGTTTTTTGCCAACACCAAAGAGCTAAAAATTGAGGGAATGCTCAACAATGGGAAATAACTGACCAAACTAAGGCAAACAGATATAAAAGAATAATTTTGTGTTGTAAGAAATGAAGGGGATGGTCTCAGAGAACCCCAGGAAGCACTGAATAAACTGATGTAGACTGAAGTGAGCAGAATCAGGAGAGCAATTGAGAGCAATTGTCTAGATGAGAGCAAGATTATCAAAACAAACAACTTTGATTCTGATTGATGCAATGACCAACCATGATTCCAAAGAATTCATGATGAAACACGCTACCTTCCTCCAGAATGAAAGGTGAGAAACTCAGAGCACAGACAGAGATGCACATATTTTTTTGGACATGGTCAGTGCCAGAATTTGTTTTGTTTTACTATGCATGTTTGTTACAAGGGGGTCTTTTCTTTTCTTTTTCAATGGGAGGAAAGGGAGATGGGGAGGGAGGAGAAAAACAGATTTTAATTAATTAAAAGATAAAATTTTATTTACAAACTCAACTACACAAATATAAGCAGGATATATGGCTAGACTTCAGTTTTTAGAGAGGGAAAAGGAAGAGGGACAAAGGCTTTTAGTGGATTACAAAGCTGATGTGAGTCTATATGACATGTAAATGAAAAAAATTAGTGCAAACTGAGGCTACATTAATATAGCCATAGTATTTAGATGGAGACAAGAGACTTGTTTAGCTTGGCCACAGAAGGCAAAAATAGCAGCAATGGGTAGAAATTCCAAGGCAGTAGATTTTAGTTCAGCGTAAAGAAAATATTCCTAATTATTAGAACTTTCCAAAAAAAACGAAATGACCTGAATCAAAAAGTTCAGCATCATTGTACATCTTTTAAGCAAAGACTGGGCAACCATTTGTCTGGAATGTTGGAAGGAGCTCTTTAGGGATGGGCTTGAGTATCCATGGCCTCTGAGATCCCTTCCAACTAAGAGATTTGATATGATACCTTTCAGGGCCAATTTCTTTCACACAGGACAAAATAAAACCAAAAATAAAATCATCCATTTTAAAGACCACAGTCTGTACTTACGACCAGGGGCGGGAGGCAAGAAAGTGTGACTAGCTTAGATTAAGCCATTCTACATCTTGGAAAAAAGAATTCAAGAGTTGTCTACCACTTCCAGTGAGTCAGCAGCATCTTTATCTACAGAAGACAATATGTTAGAGAATCTGGATAAACAAAATTACCGGAGAGATTTTACACATACCAGGTGGCAGATGGCTCAAAGGTTTGGTTCACCTGACATGAGGAAATGTAACTCCTGTGGGCACACATGGTGAATAATTGTAGAAGTTACGTGAAGTCTTAGCAGTAACTCTACATAAAGTTTTAACCAAAATTACAGGCAGAGAGGGAAAACACCAGCAAAACTAAATGGGCTCTTTTTGGTTAAAGAGGGGGATCTCTGCTCAGGGCAGGTGGGACAATGATAGGCTTTTGCCTAGCTGGACAACCAGAAAACCTTAGCTGAGACACACTGGAGCTGGGGAATACCAAAGCTCTAAGTGGAGAGCTCTATTTCTCAGTGTTTACATAACACGCCCAGAATGAGTCACATTCCCTGAGATAAATTCTTTGCAGAGATAAAGATGGCTCAAAGTTTCATCAGCCACATAAATATGCCTGACAAATTCAGAGTTTGCTCAGGGAAAGGGGAAGGGAGGGAGAGGGGAAGAGATGGTGTGTCTGGCTTCGCTTCAAGGCCTGCTACAGAAGGACTTCTTGTTGAGCTGGAGGGATCCCCAGGTTTCAAATTCATTTGCATGGAGGTAATAGTGGAAGTCTCAAAAAAGAATGAGTTCCTCAAAGGAATAAGTGTTGAATAAGCAAAGGAGAGCCAGGATTGAGAAACACTGCTACCTTTAGTGAGTAAGGGGAGAAAAAGGAACCAGGGAAAGAAGGGAAAGAATATTAACAGTGAAAAATCACAGAGGCCAGGAAAGAGAGAGAATTAAAAAGAAAGGGGTGATCAATAATGTTAACAGCTGCAGAGAAGTAAAAAAAAGACAAGGAAAGAGGCCTTTTATATCTGATTATTAGGAAGTTCCTAGTGATCTTTGATAGGGCAGTTTCACGAGCAGTGGGGTTCAAAGGCAAAATGTTCTGGGGGTTAATGAATGAGAGAATGAGTGATAAGGAAACAGAGACAAATAGGTGTAGACTTTGGTTCTGGAAGTTTGACAGTGAAAGGAAAATAAATAGAATGGTAATTTGAAGAGCCGGCCTGGTCAAGCTAGGAGTTCTGTTTTGTTTTGTTTTCAAGATAATAGGGTCCAATACACTCTTAGACAAGGGAGATGGAGGCAGTGGAGACAGAGAGACTAAAGAGGATAGAGAGCTTGGGATGAACCTATCTATGATAGACTGTTAAGAGAACAAGGTCCCAGATTACATAAGAGCGGGAGAGATTCTGAGTTAGATATGAGGGTGGATGAGGAAGCAGGCACTGAATAGCTTCGACTTTCTCAAGAATGCTGGAGGTAAAGTCATCAGCCAAGCGTGAAGGAAAGAAGTCAAGATGAGGATTGCTATGCCTGGTCAAGCCCAAATGAGAAAGACATGATTGTATTTAACTTTCCCAAGCATATTTCAAATTAACCACATCCATCTACAATATTTCAATAGCCATCTACTAGATAACCACATTAAAAAAAATTTCATGAAAGACCACCTAGGTCAGGAGTTCTTTAACTAGGCTCCATGAACTTTTTTTTCTTAATATTTTCAACTTTTCTTTGTAAACCTATGTATTTTATCTTATACATTTAAAGACATTCAGAGAAGGGAATCATAGGCTTCAACAGACTGCCGAAGACATCTATGACACACATAAAAAAGCTTAAGAAACCTTGATCTATACTTTCTTCAAAACCCAGCTAAAATGCTACCTTCTACAGCAGGGGTGGGGAGCCCGCGCTCTCAAGGCCATGTGGCCTTCTAGGTCCTTGGGTTCTGCCTTTTGACTGAGTGCAAGTTGTATAGAACAAATCCTTTTATTAAGTTTAGATTCAATCAAAGGGCCGCACTTGAGGGCTTAGAGGGCCACTTGTGGCCCCAAGACCAAAGGTTCCCCGCCCCTGTTTTACAGGAAGCCCGTTCCAATTCTCTTAATCTTAGTGCCTTCCCCCAGTTGATTCTCTCCAAATGATCCTGTCTATATCTTGCTTATACATAGTTGTTAGCATCCAGTCTCCTCCATTAGATGAGTTCCTTGAAAGCAGGGACTGTTTTGTTGTGGGGTTGTTGATGTTTGCCTTTCTTTGTATCCCCAGGGCTTAGCGCTGTGCTCAGCACAAAGTAGGTGCTTAATCAGTATTTGTTGACTGACTGAGTCATGTTCCTACCAACAGCACTCACTGATTGGTAGATCTTTACAAACATTTCAAAAAACATTTCTCAAGTACCACTGTGTATCCAGCCCTATTCTAAGCACCAAAGAACAGAAAAAGAATTAGCAAAAAAATCATAGCTCCTGCCATCAAGGACAAAACTCCATACATCAATTTTCCCAAGGGGAGAATAACAAGGCATTATTTACTTCATGGGTACAGAGTGACTGAGAAGACTGAAGTCCCACAGGCCTCCTTCATTTGGTGGCCACAGAGAACACACAGTAGGCAAGGAGGGTGAAGAAACAGAATCATATTTCTCCCTTCTCCCCCACCAAAAATTGAAGGAGGATGATTTTTTTCTTTTGATCCTGACTTCATAGTGGTTTCACCTACAGAAGAATATAGATGCTCTAGTAGCAAACTTACCTTCACCTCTTCCCAAAAGAGCACACCTGAATGGTTTTGAGGTGGCCACTAGTCATACTGACCAAACACTCTAAGGCACCCACCTGAATCCTAGAGTCTTCTACCCCAGGGAGAGTAATTACTATGTTAAGTGCAGGTCCCAATAAAGGCCCAAGAGCCCAAGAAAAAGGAAGGTAGGTCTGGCCTCATCAATATTTAAAGAGCCACCTGCCATGGAAAAATACCTTTTTTGACAAATGAACATCTGTCTTCCTTGATGCTTTGAACCAAGAGCAGAACAAGTCATTCTTGTCCAGGATGGCATGCATGCTTGTGGCCTTAGCTAGCTGCCTCGGGCCTTGCCATTTGATCCAGAAGCAGAAAGCCCAGATATTTTAGTAAACTAGGGCAATGTTTTTACTGTATCAGGATATATGAGTGTCTTGTGAAGACCTCACTGGTATGTAGCAGGCCAGGTTTCCCCCACCACACCTCCCCCATCCCATTTCCGGGTTTGCCCTTGGATTGTTAATAAGATTACTGCTGCCCCTGTGTTATTCTATTAGCATAATTTAACACTATTTGTTGAGCCTGGCAAGTGATAAATTATGCTTGAGTTTATTAATAATAATTTGTTTTTCAGTCGTGTCCAACTCTTCATGACTCCATTTGGGGTTTTCTTGGCAAAGATACTGGAGTGGTTTGCCATTTCCTTCTCCAGTTCATTTTACAGATGAGGAAACTGAGGCAGAGTTAAGTGACTTGCCCTGGGTCACCTAGCTAGTAAGTGTCTGACACCAGATTTGAACTCAGATCTTCCTGTTTTCTAGTCATGCACTTTAGCTGTTGTACTCTTTCAATCCATGATTTAACACTTAAGTTTTTAAATCCTTTTTGTTTTTTTTTTTTACACCACAGTCATTTCTATACATACCCCACTCCCATTCTAAACACTCAGAACCAAGGAAAAACATCAAGTAAAACTACTGTAAATTGATTGTATCTACTAAGAGGACAGTGTGCCTCATTACCCATTTTCTTAGAGTGAGGTGGTTTACTGTGATTAATCAGAGTTTAGCTGCCCTTTGACATTGTTTTTTATTAACACTGTGGTAGTCTTTGGACTACTTTGACACTTTGATGAGCTAAAGTTTCCCTATGAGAACAGATGCCACTGGTACGGGATGATCGCAAGGACCATCAAACAGTTTTTGGAACCTCGGATTCTAGTTCCAGCTCTGCCACGACTTGCTGTGCAGCCTTGGGCCAAGTCATTTCCCTTCTCTGAGGCTCAGTGTCCTGATCTATAAAAATGAGGGAAGACTAGCACTGGTGTGCTATTTCACAACAAGTCACCAAGCTAGGAAAGAAGCATCAGCCTAGACAGATCCAACCAATTTATGGATGACTGAGAAGTGAGTGCCCCGTAAGGGTCGTTGTAACATCAGCAGATGACGATCAAGTCAGGGATTCTTCAAGGTATTGGGAAAAATGACAAATGGTACCTCCCTCTCCCCATCCCCAAATCTCATCCCACAGGGCTACAGGAAGTAAAAGTGACTTTTCCTCACTTTCCCTTACCCAATTTACCCCATTCCTAAACTTATAACATGAGAAACAAATTCTAAGCCAACAAAATACTGACTTAATAATGTATTCCAAACCAATGGGAATCTCACACATCCCAGACAATTTAGCATGCGACATTTAGGGGTGACATATAAGACCACCCAAAAGGTTCCCCAGCCACCACCAGCACCCAACAATGGAGTCCTCCTTGAATCTATTTAAACTTTCACGAACACCTCTCAAGGTAATAGTTTCCACAGAGAAATGGACTTGGAGTTAGGAAGACCTGGCTTGGAATCCCACCTCCAACACTAACTAGCTATGTGGCCCTGGGTGAGTCCATTAATCTCTTGGAGCCTCATTTTCCTCATCTATAATATCCAGATGATAATAGTGCCCACCCCTGAAAGGTTGTGAGGATCAAATGACTTAATATATATATAATATATACATATATATATGTAAAAGGTTGCACAAAACTTTAAGTGTTATAAATGTAAACTTAAAAAAAAAACTAAGTATGCAAAGTAATATTGGTACTAAAAAAATAAGCCTTTGTTGTGACAGTATCAGGATGCAATTCAGATCACTCTATTTCTCTTGAAGTCTGGATCTAGTTCATAGTTCATCTGCAAAGTTTATGCAACACACAGACACATATTATATACATATTCTTCTATGTATTATATGATATATGATTATATGATATATGATACAATTATTATACTATATATGACATATAATTATAGCTATTCCCTCCAGGCTAGAATAAGCAGTTGGATGCACAACCCAAAGAGTTGGTACACATGTATGTTTGTATGTGGATGTGTGTGTGTGTATACTAATATAGAGATAGATGACACACATGGACATATGCTGATACATACAACTATATACTTATATATACATATGTATCATAGCCAGAGTTTGTGTGAGTATAAATATATATACATATGTAATATTCTATATACATATGTACACAATATATACCCATATGATATATATACTATAAATGTATATATGTATATATCATATTCTGTGTGTGTATATATGTACACACACAAACTTTGGCTATGATATATATTATATATACATATGTGTATGTATATATCAGCATATATCCATTTGTATCAACATTATGTGTGTGTATCCTAGCCTGGACAATAGGCATTTTTCATCCATTTGGTTTTTCCTGTGTAGATAAGCCAAATATTTTTCAGTTACTTGGGTTATAAGAGAAAGAGTGCTGGATTTGGAGTCAAAAGACCTGGGTTCAAATCCTAATTTTGCTGTTTACTACTAGATGAGAACACTAAAGCCCAGAGAAAAGAAACAATTTACCTCTCTGGGCCTCAATTTTCTCAAATGCAAAAAAAATAAGGAGGTTGGACTACATGAACTTTCAATCCAGCTGTGAATAATAATATTGTGAATAATAATATAATCATATTATCCTATCACTTTTAAGGGGCTCTACAGTGTTCTAGGGTTTGATGCAATCAGCACAATTTCATCCACCAACAGAAGCATCTGGAAGACCTCCTATCTATAGGTAACTTATTCCATATGGACTCTTCATGAAACCTTCCCCATGGCAGGGACAAACACCTTTTTCAAGCAGTATCAGAGTAAATTAAACTTTCATTTTATGTCTGACTTTGATCGGTATTCATTACATTCATACCTTTCATAGTTTTATAGACTTTAACCACGCCTTCCCTTTGACTGTCTGAAAGACAAACCGACCCTGAAAACTCCTAAAAATATCTAGGATGAAAACATGAAAAATGATCTGCTCCTGAGAGGAGTGATTGACTCTGTAATCCCAGACACAGGCACTGGGAAATTTTTACATTCTTAAGACCAGGTAATGGCATACAAGCTGTCCCAAAAGTCTTAGTCCCAATAGTTTGAGACACCCAGTATTTAAGAATTGTCACCTCTTCTTGATGATTAAAATGGAATCCTCACTGAAGGATATACCCCTAGTAATTCTCTGACGCATGCCATGTACTCCAGGAAATTAAAGGGATCAAAACAAAATTATTGAAAGCCAGCAATGCCCTAAATGCTTAATTAGAGAGCTATCCATCCAAATTCATTCATTTTGAATAATTTATTCAGCATTGTGCTGAGGTCTGAGAATACGAAAATAACTCCTTAAACTCCTGGAGCATATATATCAGTACAGAAAATGAGGTAACACTAGCAACTGCAATGTAAACTAGAACGCGGTAAGTGCATAGCAAAGCAAAAACAAAGGCAGCTGGAGTGGTCTTCTCATGACCTGAATTTGGTAATACATTTATCAGATTACACTACACATCTGGCTATCACCTCATCCCAAACTGTCTCTTCTGTGGAAACCCAGAGCTCTACATTTTTTAAAGCAAGTCTTTACTCATCCACCACAAACTCTTGTGGAGAGAACTGCTGGGAGGGCCTCATCCTTTTTTCCAAAGAAACTTAAGATTAGAGGCAGAGACCCAAGAGGTGGAGCCTGCAGGGTCATTTTGCAAAAAAAGTTTCAAATATCCTGGCACTGATCTTATTAAAAGAACCACGAAGGGGAAGTGGCCCAACTATCTTATTTTCTTATTGGTGTCTTATATTTTCCCCTCCCCTTGAATTACAAACTTCTGTATTTACCAGGAAAGAAACAAAGAGATCACAAGTAAAGTGGCCTTCTCTATATGGGCTGCTCAAACAGTCTCACTTCATAATTTCGAAACAAAATCCATGCCTGATGACAATCCCTAAAAGGGTCTCCAAACTCCCCAGTGTAAGGGACCTGGTGAAATCTTGGGGGAATTCATTTCTGAAATCTCCAGTTGACTCACATTTTCCATACTGTTGCTCTGGTCTTCGTTTTCTGAGCTGCAGAACCTCAAAAGCCAAAAAGTAGTACAGCCTCGCCCTAGAACTTAGCCTGACTCTTCAAACAATACAGAAAATTATCTTAAAAGGAGGAAGGGAGAGGAAGAATGAGAGAAATGGCGGAATGGTCCTACTTTTTCCGTCTTAGTATCACAGCTTTCGTTTAGATATATATGTGGACTGTGTCTTTTGCTATCCTATCATCAACATTCATCAAAGTTGCAACATTACTTTTAAAACAGTGTTAATGATACCAAACCATCCCTACCTACTGAGAGCAGTAAAGTGAGATTCCAGATGTGAAAGTGATTTGAGGAGGAAAAAAAATAACCGCCTGACAAAGGCAAGGTATTGTGATTGAGCGTGCCAGCTACCTTTATTTTACTCAAATAAATAAAATTACACCTCTCCCCAGGCTTTTCCCTTGCAATGCCCCCTTGCCCAGCTTACGTCTTGCTTGCTTTCCACTCATCCTACTTCCAGCTGTTCTCTTTGGAGACATCCTCCTCCCTGCCCCCGCCCTCCCCGAGCAGCCGGCCCCGTGGGCACCCAGGGACCCCGTGGGAGCTCTGTGAACCCTTGCCCGCCTCCTCACCGTGTTGTACATCAGGTTGTCGGAGTCCACGGGCTCTGACAGCTCGCTGAGCTTGCGATCCCAGTGCAACAGGTTCTGCTCCCCGCTCTCCAGCACCTCCATGGTGGGACGGGGAGCCAGCTGAGCCGAGACTGTGGCGAGGAAGCGGGAGGGGGCGGGGAGGACCTGGCACAGCTGGAGGCAGACGGGCACCGAGGATACCAAGTTCCAGCGTGCGCGTGTCTCGCCTGGGGATCAGGGCTTTAATCTCTGAAGAGGAAAAGGACCCTCTCCTCCTGACAGAGGAGAAAGAGGAAAAACTTTCCTCCCGGGGTCACTAGAGAAAGGAAAGTGCCTGGGAGCAGGCTGGAGCAGGAAAGGAGACAGGCTGCCCGAACCCAGGACGCAGGATAGAAGGACTTAAGGGGTGGACGCCCGTCCGAAGTGCAAAGAGGAGGGGGCGTCTCATCCCAAAAGGATTCTCTTTACGTATCGCAACATCTTCAGCTCCCTCAACTTTTCCACAGCTGGTCAAAACTCGAAATTCACTCCCTACTCTACTTTGCTTCTGACTCAAGTCTCGGCTGAAGACTCCACCTCCTCTCAGAGATAAGAACCAATCGGGTTAGCGCTTGGTAGATATGACCCAATCAGTGGTCCACTTCTTCTCCTCGTCCCGCCTACACAGGCGGAGAGAGAGGGAGCTCCACCGCCCAGACTAAGGAATGTGGGAGGGGATTCCCGGTTTGACATCACTGGGGAACTCCTCCTCCTGGAGCCCCAGATCAGGGGTGGAGTTTTTCACTGGGAGCCAATGGAATGACACGACCCAGGGGTAACAGACAGGAAAGAAAACCACTGGAGACTGGGAAGCTTTGAGCCAATGACCAATGAAATAGGGACAAGAATCCCTTTTTTTGTTTTGTTTTGTTTTTTGTTTTTTGTTTTTTGTTTTTTAAAAGAACGGGGGCGAGCTGTGCTTCCGCTCGAATTAACCTAATCCAGTAAGGGAAGGCAGAGGAGGCTTTGAAACTGCAAAGGTTTGAGACTAGTTAAATGTCCTGATTTTATACCGTGATATGTTATAGCTTCCGAAGGGCTTTGGCTTCCTTTAACTCATTTATTTTATTAAAATAAATTTATTAAATATTTATTAAAAATATTTTGTTTTATTGATATTTAATTTTATTTTAAACTTTTCATTAAAATAATAATACATTTACGATTTGTTTCCACAATTAGACAATATCCACAATGTGTTTCAATTTTATTGTGAACACTAACCTCCAGCTGTCCTCTCCTTCCCATTTTCTCTCTTCTAGGACCTCGTTCTATTGACTGAATAGCGGAATGGGGTAGGGAACAATTTGTAAGGTCCTAGCTCCTTGCCCTCAAAGAGCTTATACTCTACTCTATACAGTAGAGGATATTAAAAAAAAAAGACTTTGTGAATAAATATATACAAATTAGATTATGGCAAATTCCTAAGACTAGTAGGAGGAATCAAATAACAGGTCCCTTCTACTGGGGAAGTAAAAATGGATGATGGATGGATGGACGGCCAGACAGAGAGACAGAGAGACAGAGAGGGAGAGCATTTATTAAGTCTTACCATGTTCCAGGCTCTGTGTGAATCACAAGAGATACAAATGTAAGCAAGCAAAATAGTCCCCATCCAATTAGAATAATGGATGGAGACAGTGCATTAAGGGGAGTTAGAAAATGGTAGGGACAAGGAGAAGATTTCACAAGAGGTAACATTTGATCTGGGTTTTGAAGGACAGGTAAAAGGTCAGTATTGAAATTCCTCTCCCTAAGATGAACATGATCTCTTTATTCCCTTTTCCCTTTCTTCTTCCTTCTTGAACTCTCTGCAGCCTTTGATACTACCTACCATCCCCTGCTGGATACTGCCTTCAGGGAGAATCTGTGTAATACGTTTTAGATTAATGTCTGATGACACCTTAACATTCCACTCATACACTAAGTGATCATTCCCCTTGTCACCTTAATTTGGACTGACTTTGTACCTTCTCTTTTCTCGTCAAATCTCTTACACAACCCCTCCCCCCACCTTCTCAACTAAGGACATCACCTCATATTTCCCCTGAAAAATTGAGGCCATCTATCTTGAGCTCCTTTTTCTGCCCTTCTTTTCATGTCAAATCCACCTGACATTATTCCTCATTAATTCACCCTTCATCCGAGCCTCTGGTGATGCCATAGCATTTCTCCTTATCAAATTCTCTAAATAAGATCAAACTCTCTAAATGAACCCATCCACTCCCATCTTCTCTAGCAAATTACCCCCAATATCACCCCTTCTCTCTCTTTAATCTTCAGTCTCTCCCTACTTACTGGTTCCTTCCCTGCTTTTTACACAAACACTCAAGTTTTTCCTATCCATAAAACCATTCTTCAAAATATTACTCTCCTCCTCACCCCCACCCCACCCCAATGACTGTCCCAAGTCTCTTCGCCTTTTCTCAGCTAAATTCCTTGAAAAATCCATCTACCATTGGAACTTCCTCTTCCTCTCTTCTGAACTTTTCATTATGGCTTACAACCTTATCATTCAACCACAATTGCTCTATCCAAAATTACCAGTGATCTTTTATTTGCCAAATCTAATGACCCATTCTTAATACTCATCCTTCTTGACCTCTTTGCAGTTGACTGCTGACCTTCTCCTGGGTATCCTCTCTTCCCTGGATTTTTGTGACACTGCTCTTTCTTGGTTCTCCTACTTTTATTGACTATTCCTCAGTCTCTTTTGCTGAATCTTTATACATACCATGCCCACTTATGGTGGCTCTGCCTCAAAGTTCTATCCTGGGACCCTTTCCTTTTTTTCTCTGTACTTCCTTTCTTACTGATTTCTTCAGATCCTAACTCATAGGTTCATTCTTCACCTCTTTCCATATGATTTCCAGATCTATATATGCAGTTTATTTCTTGAGGTCCAGTCCCAAATCACCAGCTCCCTCCTAGGTGGTTCAAAAAAGATGTGACTTAGGCATCTCAAACTCAAGATATTCAAAACCAAAACTATTACCTTTCCCCTAAAACTCACCTCTCTTCTGAGCTTCCTTATTACTTCTGAGATAATCACTATCCTTCAGGTCACCCAGGTTTGCAACTTCAGTGTCATACTCAACTCCGTATTTCCATCGGTCAATCATTTGCCAAATTTTGTCGTTTCTCCTGTCTCGACGTCTCTTTATAGCCATCGCCTTCTCTCTAGTTGCACAGTCCCCCACCTAGTTCAGGCCTTCATCATCTCTTACCTGGACTATTGCAATAGCCTCCTAATTGGTCTTCCTGCCTAAAGACTCTTTCCATTCCAGTCCATCCATCACTCAGCTACCCAAGTGGTTTTCCTAAAATGTAGATCCTTCCAAATCATCCCCACTCAATAAACTCCAGTGACTCCCTATTACATCCAGAACCAAATGTAAGCTTCTCTGTTTGGTACTGAAAACCCTTCACAACCAGGCCCTTTCCTATCTGACAGTCTTCTCACACTTTATTCTCCTGCATGAGTTCTTAGTCCTACTGTACTGGCCTCCTCCCTATTTTTCACACAAGACCATCTATCTCCCACCTCTGTGCCTTTGTACTAGCTGTCCATCCTGGAATGACTTCCCTCCTTACTCCTGCTTCTTAAAAGCCTAAGACAGCTCAAGAGTCACCTTCTGCAGAAGCTGGTTCTTCTTCCCTACCACTCCACAACTGCTGGTGCCTTTTCCTCTAAAGTTATCTTGTATCTACTTTGTATTTATCTTGCATATACCTGTATATATACATGTTATCTGTTATCTCCCCTATTAGAATGAAAGTTCCTTCAAGGAAGTTATCTTTATTTCTTTGTGGCCTGAGCACTTAGTGTATGCCTTGTACCTAAAGGGCATTTAATAAATGCTTGTTGTTGACTGATTTTAGATTCTTTCGGTTTCATACTCATCGCTGGGGATCAAAGAGGCAGCTAGTGGATATTAGTGGTGGGGCTGAAGTCAGGAAGACCTGAATTCAAATCCAATTTCCCACACTTACTCACTAGCTGTGTGATCCTGGTCAAGTCACATAATCTCCATTTGTCTCAGTTTCCTCAACTGTAAAATAAGGATAATAATAGCACCTACCTCCCAGATTTGTGAGGGTCAGGTGAAGTAACGTTTGTAAAGCGCTTAGCCCACTGTCTGACACAAAGTTGGAGCTTAGTAGACGCTTGCTTGCTTGCTTCCTTCCAAAGCTCATACATTGAGAGTTAGAAGGGACCTTAGAGGCCATCTAGGGCTCCTTTATTTTATAGATGAACACACTGATTCCCAGAGAATATTAACATTCTGATCTTTCTCACCTCTCCACAGAATGTGAGGATGCCAAGAAACTTGGCATAAAATGTTTGAAACACCTATTTCAGCAGCTTCCTCTGTCTGCTATATTTTTGCTTCAGCTTGGAGAAAGTCTGTCGAACAATGCTCTTTTGAGTTCCCCCCAAAAGCCAGTTATTTTCCCGTCCTTTATGTCATACTTCTGCTTTTGGTACCCATAATCCCTGCTCTAATCAAACTTCCTAGCAGGATGTGAAATTAATCATTTAATCAGTGTTTAGTGGCATCAGCGGAACAGTTGCTGACGCAACTCCCCACTTGGGTGAGCCTTGGTAGCCTACTTCTAGCAAAATCCTGATGATGCATAATGCAGGTGCCACTGAAAGATGTAAGGATGTGTGGATGACCTGTAATTGGTTTTGGTCTACTAGCCAGGTGGTTAGGAGAAGCCTTTTGGATTAACTGCATAGATGGAGATAGAATGTACTAGCTGTGAGAGCCTTGACTTTTCCCTTCAGCTGCTCACTCTTACTCTGACTCCTTCACTGAGGACATTTAGTGAGAGTTAGTGCTTTAAGGGGAGAGTCTTTGGGCCCTCCTCGTCAAGCCTGGTGCGTGGCTCCATGAAACAGGTCTTAGTCCTTTCTTTCAATGCTTGTTATTCTCCATTTTCAAAGAAAGGATTGAGACTCCAACCTTCTGCTTTCAAAAGGTCAGGAAAGTGAGCTATAGTTTTATGGGCTTCCAAAAGTCTCAGTATCCTGGTTTCATACCCAGCTTAGCATTGATGCCTTGCTTTTTTGGGGGGGCTTTTTAAATAAATTAATTTATTTTGAATTATCAACAATCACTTCCATAAGCTTTTGAGTTTTAAATTTTTCTCCCCCTCCCTCCCCATGCCAGTGCGAAATCTGATATAGGCTATACATATACATTCCTATTAAACATTTTTTCACATTAGTGATGTTGTAAGTAAGAATTAGAGCTAATAGGAGGAACCACCAGAATGAGGAAATAAAACACAACACAAGAAAAAAATAGCAAATAGTATGCTTCAATGATGCCCTGCTTTTTCAAGCAGGGAGTGACCTTTGGGACCCATCCAACTGTAGCTAAGATGAACACTCATCTGGCATGAATGTCACAACTGGACATGAACTTGGTGAGATCAATGTTTTTTAGAAACTGTGCTAAGTCTGAAACTTTCCTCCCCAGAGACTGAGGTAGTGTAAGGCAGAATGCACCCTGAAGCGTTGAGGGAAATGTTTGTACTTTTATTCCTTCTGCATCTTTGAAGAAATGTCTTTTTGCATAAGTTAATTGATATTAAATGGGTAAATAGAACTGGGGTGCTACTCATTGTCACCTAAGAGTGAGGAAAATACAACCAGTGGAAGCTTGATCCAGTGACATTAGAAAAAAGGTACCCCAAGCTCCTCATGGTACCTCTAGGAACCTTTGAGAGAGATGTAGCCATGTGGCCCTGGGATAATTGTCTCGAATATAAGATTGGGGTGAGGAACCTGCAGCCTCAAGCCACATGTGGCCTTCCAGGTCCTTGGGTGCAGCCTTTTGACTAAGTCCAAGTTTTACAGAACAAATCCTTCTATTAAGGGGATTTGTTTTGTGAGGTTTGGATTTGGTCAAAGGGCTGCACTTGAGGACCTAGAGGGCCACATGTGGCCTCGAGGCTGCAGGTTTCCCACCCCTTGTTAGGTACATCAGTTTCTACTCTCAATCTTTTAAAAATATCATTGTTAACCCACACTAAAAAATGGTTAGCTTAATAAAACCTTTGTCTCAAAGGTCAGTAAAAAAGTAGTCCAAAATTTGTATTAAACTTCAGTCCTCAAAAGTCTAATAGATCTCAATACCACCAGTCCAGAAAATCTACTCTTCGACTCATTTAGGGTCCTGACATCAGAGAGTCACAGAAAGTGAATGAGGTCATTTTCTGTCTAGCCAAAAACTGGCCAAAACCCCCTTCTGCAGATCTCAGCAACCAAACACCCAGTTTCTACTGGAACACACCTACTGAAGTGGAACCTATCTTCCAAGTAGCCCCCATTCCATTTTTGATAGGATGTAAACTTGAGGGCAGGGACAATTTTATTTATATCTTTGTGGGTCCCCAGTGCCTAGCAACATAGTGTGCCATATAATAAACACTTGGTTGCTTGATTTTAGATTATTTGAATCATTTTACAAAATATTTTATTGATGCCTTTTGGTTTTTTACTCCACTGATACTTTTCAACACTTCCCTTACCCTTATAAAAATGCTTCCTTATAACGAAGAAGCAAAATGAACTAATACAACAAGGTAGTCCAACAGTACGTGCAATTTTGCCATAAAAGTAGTATATCGCCTCTCTACCCAGAGGAAGGAAGAGTGTTTCATCTTTAGTATTCTGGAGCCAAGACTTGGAATAGCACTGATTGTTGGGAAGTTTTTCCTTACCTTAAGCTTAAATTTACCTCTCTGAGACTTCTACTCATTGTTCCTATTTCTGTCTCCTGGGTCCCTGTTGTTGTTCAGTTGTGTCTGACTCTTTGTGACGCATTTGGGGTTTCCTTAGCAAAGATGCTGGAGTGGTTTGCCATTTCCTTCTCCATCTCATCTAACAAACTAGGAAACTGAGACAAACAAGGTTAAGTAAATTGCCCAGGGTCACACAGCTAGTAAGTGTCTGAGGTCCCATTTGAATTCAAGTCTTCCGGATTCCAGGCCCATCCCTCTATCCACTGCACCACCTAATGGCCCTTTTCTAAACTGTAGCCATTCAAGTACTTGAAGACAGCAATTAAGTTTCCCCTAAGTTTTTTCTTCTCCAAGATGAATATACCTAGTTCCCTTCATCAAACTGTGTATAACATGGTAACGGTCAGTCCCTTCACTCCTTTGGTCCCCTTCTCTGCACGTACTTTGCCTGCTCATTGTTTTTCCTGTGTCACCCAGAACGCAGCACAGCATTCCAGTTATAACTTGATCAGGACAAAATGATGAACTATTACCTCCCATGTTGTGGATACCATGCCTTTCAATGAAGCTTAAAAGTCTTAGAATTTTTTGCCCATTGCATCACTCTGTTGATTAATATTGAGCAGTCCACTAAAACTTTCTGATTTTTTCATAGGAACTATTTTCTACCAATCCTCCTACATCCTGTTCTTGTGTGGCTTATTTTTTGACCCCAAGTAAAAGATTTTAAAATTTCTATTAAATTTTACTTTATTTGATTTGGCTCATCGTTTGAAACTGGGCATATCATCTTAGATATTCATTGTCATCCAATATGCTAGTTAGCCTCCAAGCTTTGGATTATCCGTAAATTTGATAAGCATGACATCTAGCTATGCCTTCAGTCAAGTCATCGATTAAATTTGATGATCATAGGACCACAGAGATTACTAGGACACTAATTAGAGCCCTGTCTGTAAGCAGACAATAGTTCACTATTATACACGACAGTAACAGCACAGACACAACAATAACAACCACTACTGGCATTTTGTCATTCAACCAAGTCTAAATCCACCTGTCTTTTTTCTAGTTCATATTTCTCCATTTTGTCCACAAGGATAACGTGAGAGTCTCTGTCAAATGCTTGCTAAAGCCATCCATGTTACGTCTATAACATTATTCTGGTTTACCAGTCTAATAACCCTGTCAAAAAAGGAAATGAAGTTAGTCTGGCATGAACTGTTCTTGATGAAGAATGTAAATAACTTCCCTTTCTAACTAAACCTTTAATTGTCTTTTTGTTTCGGTCCATACTTATTTCATCGATGGAGGAAACTCCCTTCCCCGATAGAGATGAGCAATTTAGAAAATTGTCTGAGGAATTCAAAGTTTAGGTGACTTAGCCATGGTCACATAGGCCAGTTGGTGTCAGAGAAAGGTTTGGAACCCAGGTCTTCCCAACTCTAAGATCAGCTCTCTATCCACTATGCCATGGTGTACAATTAATAATATGCTGCAGAATATTTCCAGGAATCAAAGTAAGGTCAATTGGTTAATCTTAAAAGTTCTTTGCCTTTCTGTTTTCTGAGAATAGGGGCAGCTATCTCCAGCCCCATGGTACTTTTCCTGTTCTTAACTATATTTCAGTGTCACTGATAACAGCTTGGCAATTACACAAGCCAGTTTTTAAGTTCCCTGCGAAAATAAATCACCTACGGTTTGGCCCCTTAAGTGGTCCTTTTCTCAGTTATGAAATCATTTGCTTTATTCTCTAACTTCTCAGTCGTTTTTCAGTCATGTCTGACTCTTCGTGACCCCATTTGGGGTTTTCTTCGTAAAGATACTGGAGTGGTTTTCCATTTCCTTCTTCAGCTCATTTTACAGAAGAGGAAACTGAGGGAAATAGGGTTAAGTGACTTACTTGCCCAGGGACACAGCTAGTAAATGTCTGAGATCAGAGACCATATTTGAACCCAGGAAAGTGAATCTTTCTGACTCCAGGCCCAGTACTCTGTCCACTGTACCTTCCAACTGCCTACTTCTACTTTCTCTAACTTCTATCTCAGCTTACATTTTTAGCATATATCTTTACTCAATTATCTATACTTGTTCTTACTCCAGAAATACTTCCTTAATGAACTGGCATGGTGTTTAAGGCACTGGACTTGAAGTCAGAAAGAGTTAAGTTCCAATCCCAACTTGGATTCTCACTGGCTGCATGACCCTTGGCAAGTCACTTAATATTTCTGGGCCTCAGTTTTCTTATCTGTAAAATAAGATGGTTGGACTTCATTGCCTCTAAGGTCTTTCTTCTCTCTAACTCCAATAATCCCTCCAATGCTGTATTTTTTTAAGGGGTGGCCATTACCTTTTGTATCTCTTAAACCTACCACCACTATCTATACTGATAAAAATGATTAATCCTTAGACAAATGTTGAAATGATATTTGTCACTAATTTCTTCCGTAGATTAGAAATAACAATTTTCTTCTTTAGGCCTTTGTCTTTATTCCTTCCTTTGAGAAAGTTCTTATCATTATTTTTTCCAAGTCTATCTCACTCCCTCACATCTTGAAAGCCTTCCTCAGGCTATCCTCCCTTTCAATCATTCCTCTTACCACATTTAACATTTTTCCTATTCTAAAAGAAATTTTGCCATCCTACATATTCCTTTGTCACATTTACAAGCCATTGAGAAATAAATTCCAGTTGTTATCATTGCATGATTAGAGTATCTTTCATGTTACTTACTGAATGTCATTCTTTCTTGCACATAATGAAACAACCATTATTAGCCCATTTCCTTTTATCTATGTGTATTCCAAACTATTGAGTTGTGGATGCAAATAACTGTCCTTAAATCTGATATTTTTATAAGTCTAAATATTTGGCTTCATAAGTTACTTTCTGTGGTAGAGTAGACAGTACAGTGAGCCAGGAGTCAAGGAATGTGAGCTCTAGCTAGAGCCTGCTACTGACCACTATGGGTAACATTGACCTCTCCCCCTCGACCTGCGAAATCTATTGATTATAATTTTTTAAAAATCCAACCTGTGGTATGTGTAGCCCACTCAGAGCTTCATCTTTTACTTTGGTCTGCAGTTTGTTTCCTGGTGTTTTTGTTTTATCTTTTCCAAGTTCAGATCACTATTACCTCTGTAACTTCGGGCCACTCACAACTTTTCCAGGCTTCAGTTCCTCATCTATAAGATAATAATGATGTTGTTGTTGATAATGATGATGATGACGATGATATAACACACTTCTATAGCACTTTCAGCTTTATACCCAATTCCACAAATATCAATCAAACTACTTTCTTCACAACAGCCCCATGAATTAATGCTTTCTTAGCCCATAATTCTCAAATCTGTCCCTTCTCTCTGCTCATATCACATGCATCCCAATTCAGGCCTCCATCATATATTTCCTGGAGCACAATAATAATTTTCTAATTGGTCTTTCTGCCTTCAGTCTCTCTCCCCTTCAGTACTCCTCCATACAGCTGCCAAATTAACAGTCCTAATGATCAGGTCTGACCATGTACCTCTCCTACTCCAGAAGTTTCAGGGGCTCTCTGTTACCTCTAAGGAAAAAAGATAGAAATTCCTTCAATCAGTATTGAAAGACTTCCATAATCTGGCCCCAACCTATATTTTCTGATTGATTTGATATTACTCCCACTCATGTACTCTGTGTTCTGGCTGTACTGGCCTTTTTTGTTGTATCTTGAACATAACATTCTGTCTCCATGTCTGGGTCTTTGTACAGGCTATCCCAGTGTCTGGAAGGTTCTCAATCCTTATCTCTTCCTCTTGGAATCCTTAGTTCCCTTCGAAGCTCAGCTCAAGTATTACCTCCTACAGACACCTTTCTTGATCCCCCCCCAGTTATTAGAGTTCTCCCTCCCACCCTCATCAAAATGTATTTATGTGTGTATTGTTTTTCCCCAGTTAAAAATAAGCTTCTTGAGGGCAGGAACTATTTCATTTTTATCACTGTCTACCTATCTCTTGGCATAGTTCCTTGTACATCAGTGCTTAGTGGATTGAATTTAATCTCCATTCTAAAAGTGAATAAATTAAGATTTACAGAGGTTAAATGATTTGCCCAGGGTCACATGATAAGGGTGTAAAGTCAGGCTAAGATCCAGGTTTTCTGACACTAAGTCCAGTGTTACTTTCATTTTATCATGTGACTAAACTAGGTGGTTTCTAAGAGTCTTTCCAGGTTTAAATTTCTATAATTCAGTGCTTCCAGTGCCTTCCCTCTGAGAATAGCTTTCATTTACAATGTATAGATCTTGTATGTATGTAGTTATTTGCATGTTGTCTTCCCCATTAGACTTCAAGCTTCTTGAGAGCAGGGACCATGTTTTTGCTCCTGAGCTTTCTCTCCTCAAGCCACCTGCATGACCCCACTTTCTATCAAAGGACCTTGCCAAATGTTTCACTGAAAATATGGAGCTGGTCATTCCAAGCTCCATTTTCTCTCCAATTTTATTCTCCAAATCACCTCAGTGTTATTTAAGAGTGGGCGAATTGATAATCTTATCATCTTATCTGTTCATTTATCATCCCTATATAGATGATCCCAGATTTGTGTTTCCAGCCCTGAGTCTCTCTTCAGAACTCTTAGTCTCCCACCACCAACTGCCTTTCAGGCATTTATTTCCAACTGTACACTCTTTAAGCACTCAAACTCAACATGTTCAAATAAGAATTCATTCTTCTCCCCACTCCTCCCAATGTTTCCCTGTTCCTAACTTTGCTATTTCTCTTGAGGGTACCATTATCCCTCCAGTCAGCTAGGTTCGCAACCTCAAAATTATCCTGATTCTTTCTCCCTCTCCCTCTGTCTCTGTCTCTCCACCCCTACCCCCTTTTCTTCTTACATTCAGTTTGTACCAAGTTTTGTTACTTTTACCTGCAGAATGTAACTTGTGTCTGTCCCCTTCTCTTTGCTTCTGTGGATAGCACCCCAGTTCAGGCCCTCATTACCTTTCAATTGGATTATTGCAATAGCCTCCAAAATATATGCATGGAGAGTGCTCTATTATCTACACACAGCTCTTGTGGTCACCAAATTGGGTTCCCTGCCTCCTGTCTCTTCCTTCTTTGATCCATTTTCCACATAGCCCTCCAATGGATATTCCTAAAACATGGATCTGACCTAATGTCATTCCTATGCTAATGAAAATCCATTGGCTCCCTCTTACCTCTGGGATCAAATATCAATTTGTTTGACTTTTAATGTCCTTACCCATCTGACCCTGGCCTACTGTGATGGGAGAACTGGCTAACGAAGACTCAATCCTCAGAGCATGTATAGATATTTCCTGCCTGGTTTTAATCCTTAGGGGATATATAAATATTACCTACCTGGTTTCAGTCCAAGTAACTGTGTGGAAACATATGAAAGACAGTTTCTGGCCATGCATGACAAAAGAGTTTGTACTATATTATGTGATGATAAAAAGCCTTCTAATTGACTGCCAACCCAGAAAAACAAATGACTAGAAGGATGCTGAGCCAGATCTAAACGTGCATACAATATGGACAACCCACCCATCTTTCACTATCTTCCTAGGTGGATTCCAAAATTTAGGCCTGTTTTTGAACTGATAGGTAGGAAGAAGGGCAATTGCCTCATCTTCCACGCAATCTTCTACAGATTTCAGGAAGTAGAAGAGTCCACCAGAATCAATAGCAGTAGCCACAGGAATCAAGGAACAACTGAAAAGCACCCTCAAGGTGGACATATCCAGGCAGCAATCTTGTGAGTTTGGGAAATCCAAAAGTCCCACCAGAGAAGTCCCATTAGAGGTGTGACCAACCACTACAGTAGGTAGTGGAGTCTGCCAGAGCTGGTACCAGTGATCACTGTTACTTCCTGTGGTCACTGGTAGGACCTGTGTTGAGACCTCTGGATTTCCCAAACTCATCCGGTCATCTGGACACTCTCATCTCAAATAGTCATTCACCTAAGATCAACGAAGAATTAACATAAAGGAAACAGAAGCACCCTATACTTATAGACACACATGCCCATGAAATAGGGCAGCCATACTTCCCAGTAAAACAGATCTCCAACTGGAAGCCGCTAAGGAAGAGAGCTTGAGAATAAGTTGGTCGTCCCTCGTATATGTACACTCAGTTCTGGTTCAGTATCTTTTGAGTAATCAGTTCTGGCTCTGCAGCTAATTTAAAAGACTTTTTTTTTTTAAATCATCACGTAGTATCAGCCTATCAACTCTATAAGTCCAGAGACTATCTTCCCCTACTTTTCCACATGATTTCATGGCTTAAAACCAAGCAGGAAATATATACTGTCAACTGGATGGAACCAGCCTCAAACCTATGGGTGGCTGGAGCCGAACAGAGCAGGCTAAAGACAGGAGAGTCAGGAATCACACAGAAATTTAATTTCAAAGTGAGGGAAATGACTTGTAAGCAAGGACACATGTGCCAGGGTACCACACCTAGTGGGTGGGTAGACAATCTGCTTTGGCGTGGGGAGATCTCAATACTTATACCAATGACTGCTCAGTGCGCTATAGCCCTGACAATGAAGGGTAACAGCAACCGTGTGACAAGTTTGATTCATAGCAGGGCTTTACGACCAGAAACAATTCTGGGATTTTGCTGTGGCTGACATCATCCAGAGGGTGAGCGCAAAGGATTATTGTTATGTCAAGCTTAGGGCACAGCTTAGTTCTGGAAAACAGGGTGTCTCCTAATATCTTGACAATACACATACTGGAAGGACTGACCCCCACTGACCAGTCCCCTCTCTTTCCTATTATACTACATTTCCAGGCTTCCTGCACATTACCAACCTGCCTACTTTCTACATTCCAGCCCAACTGGTCTATTTGTTATTGTCCATCCAAGACATTCTGTCTCCTATCTCCGTGCCATTGCATGAGCTGTCCTCCTCATCTCTCCCTCTCAGAAGCCCTAGCTTCCTTCAAAGTACAGAATGGCTCCTAGAGAAAGCCAATTCTCTCCTCCCCCATGTATCTTGTATTTAATTTCCTATGTGCATGGATTATTTTTCCTTACCCTGAACAAAAAAAAAAATAAGAAGAAACTGCTTTAGTTTCAACTTTGTATCCCCAGACCAAGCACAATGACTTTAGCATAGTAGAAGCTTAGTAAATGCTTCTTGAACAAATGATATAGGGGCAGCTAGGTGGGCAGTGGAGACAGTGCTGGGGTTGGAGTCAGGGAGAGCTCAGTTCAAATATAGCCTCAGAAACCTACTACTAGGGCAGTTAGGTTGTGTAGTGGATAGAGTGCCAAACCTGGAGTAAGGAAGACTCATCCTCCTGAGTTCAAATCTGGACTCAGGCACTTATTAGAAGTGTGACCCTGGGCAAGTCACTTAACCCTGTTTACCTCAGTTTCTTCATCTGTAAAATGAGTCAGAGAAAAAAATGCAAACCAACCACTCTGGTATTTTTGCCAAGAAAACCCCAAATGGGGTCACAAAGAGTTAGACACAACTGAAAAATGATCAAACAACACCTACTAGATTTGTGACCTTTCAGAAGTCACTTATCCTCTTTCTGTCTCAGTTTCCTCAACTGTAAAAAGGGGATAATAATAGCACCTACCTCCCAGAGTTGTTGTGAGGATCAAATAAGTTAATATTTGTGAAGTGCTTAGCCCAGTGCCTGGAACAGAGTAGGCTCTATATGAATGTTGGCTGTTATTATTATTGTTGTTGTTGTCTTTATATGTAAAGCACTTTGCAAAAGTTAAAATGTTATCACATGTGAGCTCTCTTTGGAGCAACATGGGAGAATGTGGATTAGAAAAGAATACAATTAAGTTAATTTGGAATTAGTTGAATGAGGCAAAGAATAGGAAGGGATAGATGCTAATTTGCAAGATGGTCTCTAATGGAGGGCCTTAGGTAATTAGTCTTTGGCCCTTTAACCTTCAACATGTTTGTTAATAATTGGGACAAAGATGTAGATGGTATGCTTATCAAATTGGAAGATAACATGAACTTGGAAAAAATGATAAACTCATTAGAAGCTTTTTAAGAACCAAAGAAAGGCATCTCAGCAGAAGACCACAATGAGTCAAATTCAATAGGAAGAAATTTAGGAGGAATAAATACTAAGTCTCATATTTGCTTGGAAAAAAATTGCACAAGTAGAGGATGGGGGAGGTGTGGTTGGGCAGTGGTTTATGTGAAAAAAGTCTGTGGGAATTTTAGTGAACTACTTCAATACTTGTTCACAGCAGCTTAGCTGTAACAAGGAGTTGAAAGTGCAAGAACGTAGCCTTAACAAACTGGTAACAAGCAATAAAAGAGCCATCAAATCCCTTATTCTAGCCTTTCCCAACCCAAACTTCACTGCAGATGGGTAAAATATCTAGGTTTTCTCTACTGTGTATTGTTAAAATTAAATGTTTATAAACAAAATAATTATTTAGTTTACTTAAAGTAAAATGTTTTAATTTACATTCCTTTCTATTTTAAATTAAATCAAATTCATTACAGTAAATCATAATTAAAGATAGATTTGTAATTCTTATGTGAAATTGGATAAATAGCAATTATGGAAATTGAAGCTACTCAGGGTCCTTGTTACTGCTCTTTTGCACTCACTAATTTTTCCATTCTTGCTTTGATTTTATTATTCTAAGAAAATTGTGGGAATTGCGTCAATCAAACTTACTCCATCTTGTGACTCAATTCTGGATCTAGCTCAGTTGCCTTCCTATTCAATTATGGATCTACTCCAATTTCTGCCTTGTGAGAAAACTTTATTCAATTATGGGAATTGTGAGAAGACTTTTATTGCATTGTTTGAACTTAGCTCTCTGTGGCTGAGTAGCTGGACCATCTCTACCCGCTGCTTAGGGACTCTTAACCAAGAACCTAGGTTATGTTGACCAGAAATCCAGTCAGCTCCAGATTGATGCAAGGAGTTTTCGCATAAGTATACATCTCAAGCAAGCGGTATGTCTTATTTGAAAACTGACCCTGTACTGGTCAATCAGTAACTATTTCCTTGTTCCTTTGAGTGAACACGGACACTTGGGGGCCAGGGTGTGGAACGCTTCTTTTTCTGATTTCAAGGGATTGCTCCTCTTCCCTCTCCCTCTCCCACCTTAGACTCCAATTAGAAATCAGATTACCTAATCTTGTATCCTGGTTTATATCCTGTTCATTGTTTTCATTTAGTGCATAAAAATCTGCCTTCCCCTGGGTTCAGGATCCAGTGCCAAGCTGAGGAGGTCTGGTCCCAATTTGTTATGCAATTGGCATGCATTACTTAATAAATCGATATGCTCAGAAGCTCGAACCTTTGTTTCCTCAGTTATTTCAGATTTCAGCCATCATAATTCTCATAAATGAGTGGTGTGTTTTGTTTTGTTTTGTTTTTACTGAAAACAATAAAACACAATTATATATGAAGATTTAAAAATTACTTTTCAACTGATAAACTTTTTTTAAAAGTCTTTTGGCATTTTGCTTAGAAAAATTTTATTTTCTGTTTCTGAAAGTTGTGTAATTCAAATGTGTGGAACGCTTTTTAGGTCTCATGCTTTTGTAGCCTGGGTCTCTCTTCAGTTCTGGGACCCTTTGCTACCTCAGGTTCAGACAGGGTGTTTTGAGTAATCATAATTATGCAAAAATGACTCATGCCCCTATTCCAAACCTTAAACCAAGTAGCCAAAGTATGTAATTAAAACAGAATAGCAAAGGAAATAATAAAGGAAAATCAAATAGTGGAAACTTAACCACATCTAAGTACAATCTGCATTGAAAACACAGGGAAGTGAGAAAACTCCCCTTTGTGGGAGTGCATTAAGTGGGAGAACAAATCAGTTGTTCAAGATCTCCTCTCTTCATCTTGGTATGGAGCTCCATCAAAGCCTTTTTATTGCAAAAATTTGTTTTGCTGTCTCCAAGATCATCAGGATTCAGCTGGGGCTTCTGGGTTTAGGGACACTATTACAGACTCACCCACATGTCCCTTCTTCCTTCTTCCTACAGCTGCAACCTGACTGTGATCCTTCTCCATCCCACCAACTAATGAACTCAAGCACCACTTTGCCTCTCAGACCTCTCTGGTTTTTTGTTTGTTTTCATCTGCTGGATTTCTATGTGGATGTTCTTATGCTATGCTATATTGGCTACCACCACAAATGTTTCCTTCAAATGGGATCTTTCCTTTAGAAGTTGACTTCTCTTCCAGTAAAGAAATAATCTCTTGCACAGATTTAATGGGATTTTAGTACAAAGAACTCCAATCAGGTCCATCCTTGAGTCTTGGAGCTCTCATCAAAGGTCTGTCCTTTGTCTCTATTAACAACAAGAACAATGCATAATTAGAAAGCATAAGTGCTTTCCTCACAACTCTGTAGGGTAACTAGCAAAAGCATTACTATCCACATTTTCATTGAATTACAGAATTTCAGAGTTGGAAGAAACCTCAAAGGCTAAATAGTCCAATTCATATGTGAACAAGAATCATCCAAACAACATACTCAACAAGTTTTTTTCCAGTACTCATTGGAAATTCACCTTCTGTACAGATCAGAAAGGTTAATGACCTTTCCATGATCACAAAGCCACTTTCAAAACTGGGACTTGAACCCAGGTTTTCTAGTGTCAAATGCTCTTTCAATTATCCTGTTGTCTTGGTTCTGCATTCAAAGGATTCCCTGATACAGTGATGCATGCCTATGGTTAGTTTGCTCACGTAGGTTTTATTGAAGGATATATACAGAGGTAAAAGTTAGCTGTCTCTAGATGTCTGATACAAACAATCATTAACTGCTTTACGTGGCATCCTCTTGATTCCAGGAATGTCCCAGTCATTGGCAATAGAAGGCTAAAGCTGGAAGTTTTCTCTACACAGTTCAGGACTTCTGTTAGAGCTGAGGAACCTGACAGGGGATTTGTGACCTAAATAGGATATCTATAGAAAACACTGTGTGCAAAATGGATCTGACTCAAGCTCAGCCTGACCTAAGTAATATTGATGGGAGTGTTTTCTCCATCCTGGGCTCAAGTACTAGGAATATTCCTAGGGCTATGATGAGAAGAACAGGACCAAGAAAATTACAATGGATCCCAGCCTGAACCCATTTTCATAACAACTACACATAAATAATATACTGTGATTTGGGTGACTGCCTCAGAACCAGGTGAAGCAATGAAACCAAATTTTCAATTATATCTCCTGATAAAAATCTAATATTTTGTTCTTTTTATACTAACAACCAAGTTCTGTTCATTGTTAATACCAGCCAAGGGCAAATTGAAAGCATTTGTTTTACTGTTATTTTTGGGCACACAACCAAGCAATATCTCCTGTATTTTTCCACTGATTTAAAAATCACCTTTAAAAAAAATAAAAAATTAAAAAAATCACCTTTAGATTTCTTTAGTATTAGTGTTTATCAAAAGTATACACTGAATAAATCTTTAAAAACAAAACTAAAATAATTAAAAATAATTGCTCAAAGCCACTAAAAATAAGTATCTCCCAACATTTTGTGACTGATTATACTTAGATCTGAATACAGTGACATACATGCTATGCAGACATGACAATTTCTCCTTCCCTCCCCCCCAATTTAGGTCTATGTCATCATGCCCTTCCATCCAAGAAAGCAATTGAGAGTTAGGGCCTGTTTGTGTGGTCTATATCAAGTTAGGAGTCATCTTGTCTGTTAAGAGTAATTTTTTTAATTTTATAGATTTTAAGACAGATCTTTAGCAGCAAAAGTTTTATGGCATGTATAAAAAAATGCTCTAGACTACAAATTAGAAAATTTTACTCTGCCCCATCTAGTTGGACACTTGGAAGCAGATGAATCGTAGAAATGCAGTGTTTGAAACATTAAAGATCACCTAATCCAACCTTCTCCCTTAAGTGGAAATCCCTTCTGTAGCATCTCAGACACTTATTTATCTAACATCTGCATAAATATTTCAATGACAGAGAACTTGGCATCTCATTAGGCACCCCATTTCAATCTGGGATAACTTTAATTGTTGAAAAGTTATTTCTTGAGTGTTATAAATACTCAAATCTACAACAAAGGATCTGTGAAAGAAGATGCTACCTACATCCAGGGAAGGAACTGATAAATAGAAGTATGTATAGTATGGTTTCACATATATATTGTGTATGTATATGTATATACATATATATTATATATTACATATATATTATGTGTATATGTGTATATGTGTATATACACATATATATTACATATGTGTGTGTATATACACATATAGTGTGTGTCTAATGGTAGCCTTCTCTAGGGTGGGGTGGGAAGGGAGGGAGAAAAATTAAAAGGGCATGGCAGAGAACAAAAGAAAACTTAGAAGAAAGCTCAAAAAAGCAGGGTAGTTTTGAAAATGATGTATAGTATTTATTACACAGTTTTTTTTTAAAAGTAAATAGTGTGAAATGGAAATTCATGGTTTTATATTGAATCCTCTTTTTATGTTGTGCTGTGTACATAGAAATGTTCATTTTTTTTGTCTTTTCGTATTTAAGTTCAAAATGAATTAAAAAAATTTTAAGCAAAAAAAAAAAGAATTCTTCTTTATAAGGAGATGAATGTTCACCCTTCTATTTTCCACTCTTTCCATCCCTGTGTGCTTTGGAGCTCAAGCTCGAGCACACACACACACACACACACACACACCTGCTTCTTCCACATGACCGTCCTTCAAATACCTCAAGATAACTATCGTGTTCTTGTCTTGTCCTCTTCTTCTCCCACTCTGTTTCCTCCCCATGGAGAAGTTGTGTAGTAAACTGAGTAGGCCTGGTCTTGTTGCTAATCTCTTATGTAAATTAGGCACATCACTTACCTTCTCTGCACCTGAATTTCCTCCTCGGTAAAAGAAGGATAATAATGCATGTGTGCTGCCTCTCTCACAGGGTTCCTATGAGGATCAGACTAGTAGCCAGCTAAAGATGACAGAGAAGCAATTTAGAAAATCAAGCTGTGAGATAGAAGAGGCAGAGGATGGTAAGAGCGTGGGCACTTACACAGTTCTAGAGAGAGCTCAAATTGGGTCATGATGGCCAATTTCTAACTTCTCAGTGTGAACATTAATACCTCTGAAATTGGAAAATGCTACAAATATGGGCTTGATTTATTGTTTCACTGAATGTTTAGACTTATGAAAGTAATGGAGAAAATGTTAATAATTCAGATTAAACTTAAAAGTGTGTTGTGTAGATTTTTTTCCCTAGTCAGTTGTTAAACATTTACCAGGACACCCCTGGCTGCGGCCAGTTCCCTAGTAGTTTCTGTTTGATATTGGAACAAAATGAGACATTCATAAGGCATTCAACAGTTAAAAGGAGATCCACTTATCCATAGCAGAAGAATATTCAACAAGGATATTCATTGAGCACATTCTGAGTTGATTCAGTTGAATGAAACTCCCTTGCCTGAGTTATCTGTCATGGTCTGTTACAGACCAGATAGCACACGGATCTCCTCCTGACTGTTTTGTACTCAAGTGATCAGAATGTAATGTCAACAGCCAAACCTTTGGTTTACTGAGCCAATCAGATCTGTGGGATGTTTTTCATGCCTTTTAAGGAAAATTAGTTTAACTTGAGGGCAGCTAGGTTGCAAGGTGGATACCGTATTGGGACTGGAGTGAGGAGGACTCCTCTTTCTGAGTTCAAATATGGCCTCAGAGACTCACTAGCTTGTGACCCTGGGCAGGTCACTTAACCCTGTTTGCCTCAGTTTCCTCATCTGTAAAATGATCTGGAGAAGGAAATGGCAAACAGCTCCAGTATCTTTGACAAGAAAACCCCAAATGGGGGTCACTAAGAGTCAGACACAACTGAACAACAATAACGACAAAAAGTCTAACTTGCATGGGGACAGGTGGACCCACCTGTTTCCATTACAGGTGGGTTTGAGTCATTCACACTGTGGAGAAAGAGAAAGAAGCGCAGAGACAAGGACAAGAACAATAGGAGGATCTGGTTGGTAAGAATCTGGAGAGGATATGCACAGCCCTGAACTTTTTCTTTTTGAGTTTGCCCAGGGGCACAATACCACAGATTTAGAACTGGAGGAGCCCCAGTAGCCATCTGCTCTAGCCTCTTCATCTGATAGAAAAGGAAGCCGACGCTCAGAGAAGTGATCCGTCCATTGTCTCCCAACCAGCAAGCAGCAGAGGTGGGATTTGAATGTAGATCAAGTGTTCCTCCTGCACCATGCTGGAGTTGTGGTGCATGAAGAGCATTAGCTGTATAGATAAAGGAATTTGAGGAGATTATGGTAGTAATGGCTGCACTATTTATGTAATACTCTATGTACATTATTTCATTTGATCTCACAGCCTAGTGTCCACTGTAGTGTGGGAATCACTGTCCTCCTATCTCCAATTAAGAAGAGGCTGCACAGATGAAGTGACATGCCCAAGGACCACACAGCTGGTTGATGGCCCAAGTTTTTTTTTCCAAAGTCAGAGCTTTTCCCACTGTACCACGGCCACCCCAGTTGAAGAGCTGGGACATGATCACAAAAGAGAGTCACTGGAAGAAGGCAGATAGGAAGAGAAAAAGGGAAAGGGAGCTCTCTCCTCACCAGGCATCAGTCTGGTGTTCAGCCTGACTCCTAATATTAAATATTATCAAGTGTCACATGAAGAATCAACAAGGAGAGAGCGAGGTGCCAGCTAACTAGGGGTTGTCTGCCCTGCTGTAGTGACCTTCCTTCCTCTTCCCTGGACTTTTTGACCATCCAGATCCATAGGCATCCTTGAGGGCTGCTTATGGATCTTCTGTTTAGGGGCTCGTGTAAGGTATAGCTTCTCTTTACCCACTCTTCCACTAGTTGACTTCAAGCCAGTCTCATCTCTGTTTGGGCTTGGGTAAGGGGGTGGGTAGCCAAATGCACAGAATAAGCTGAGAACTGGTTAAAAGAGTGTGGGGAGTGGGACATCTTTAGAGGCCTCCCAAAGAATGTCTTCATCTACATTTCAGAATTCAGGGCCTCCCCAATCAGGGACCAGACCTATGGCATAGTGACCTGTCATGGCTGCAAATTAACTTTTCTTTCTACCCTCCTCAGCAAGGACTAAGCCTGTTTTTTCTGCTATCTCAGCCTGTTTAGTGCTGTCCCTGCTGGAAGGTCCTGCAGTGGTAGCTTACATGACAACTGTTCCACCTATCCTGAGAAACTTTGTTGTTGTCCAGTTATTTCAGTCATGTCCCACATTTTGTGACTCCCATTTGGGGTTTCCTTGGCAAAGATGCTAGAGTGATTTGCTATTTCCTACTCCATTTCATTTTAGAGATGAGGAAACTAAGGCATACAGGGTTAAGTGACTTGCCCACAGTCATATAACTAGTAAGTGTCTGAGACCATATTTCAACTCAAGAAGATGAGTCTTTCTGACTTTAGGCTCACCAAATGATACTTATATTCAAGGGATGTGCTTAGCTCTTTGGGTGATTATTCAGTCACTCAGTCAGACAGTCGACCAATCAGTGTACAATTACACAGAAAGAGGAGGTAGCATGTTCAGTTCAGTAACAGTTAGTAGTTCCCATGGTCTGCAACCACCGTTTCATAAAGGAGAATAGGAGGAAATAAGGCAGAAGACTTAAGCTGGAACCAGATTGCAATGTGTCTTAAATGTGGAGGTATTTTATTTTATGCTGAAGACAATGGGAAACCTTGGAAGGTTTTTGAACAAGGAAATGACTTAATCATAACTGTTTCTTAGAAAGATTACTTTGGTAGCTATGTGGAAAATGCATTCAAAAGGAGAGACAAGAAGGAATGAAACCAGTCACTTGACTTGGACTCACCTTAGTCACGTCAAGAAGGATAAGAGCTTTAACTAGGGCAGCAGCTGTGTGAGCAGAAATAAGGGAACAGATATGGAAGACGTGGAAGTCAAATCGACAAGATTTGGCAACTATTTAGATATGGGAAGGAGAGAGTGAAGAGTTGAGGGAAGAGGACAACAATTATGTATATAACACCTATTATGTGTCAGGCACTGTGCTAAGAGCTTTTTACAAATATTATTTCATTTGATCCTTACTATAATCCTACAAGGTAGGTGCCATTATTATCACCCCCATATTATACTTGAGGAAACTGAGGCAAACAGGTTAAGTGACTGGCCAGACCATGTAGCTAGTAAGTGTCTGAGGTTGGATTTGAATTCAGGTCTTCCTGGCTCCAGGCCCAAAGGCTCTATTCACTGTGTCACACCTCTGTTGAGGATGACGCTAAGGTTGAAAATCTGGATGCATGTGGTGATGGTGACACCCTCAGCATAAATTGGTAAGTCTAGAGGAAACGTAGGTTTGGAGGAGATGAAGAGTTCTGTATGAACATAGTGGGTTTGGGATGGTGGGATTTAGGAGGAGGCAAGTAGCTATCAAGCAGGCATTTGACAGTCCAAGACAGAAGAGAGAGGTTAGGGCTGGATATAAAGATTTAGGAATCAGTTGAATAATAAATGAACCTATTGTAGCTGAGGAGGAGCAGTCAGTCCGGTAGGAGAAAAAACAGAGGGCAGTGTCAGGTAAGCCTATGAAGGAGATAGTATTGAGGAGGAAGTAATGGTCAACCGTGTCCAAAGTTGTAGAGAGATCAAGCTAGGTAAGAACTGAGAAAAATGCCATCTGATTTAGTAATTCAGAGATTGTTGAGAACTATGGAGAAAGCAGTTGTGGTCACGTGGTGATTAGAGGAATGTAAGCTCCCTGGCATCAGGGACTCTTTCATTCTTGTCTTGTATCCCCAGCACCTCTCGCTGAGTAGGTGCATAATCACTTATTGACAAACTGATAAATGCTTATCGATAGATAAAAATGAGGGAAGGAGTCAGAAGCGAGATTGCAAGGAGTTAAGAAAGGAGTGGATGTTGAGGTGGATCAAGATGACCAAACTTCCATTTCCTACTCCTGGCCAGATTAGGGGGCATCTGCTCTGTTTGTCTCCCTCCTCTAGTGCCCAGGACTTGGTCCACTTGCTTATGTCAGTACCCCTTCAGGGGCTTCTGTGGGTTTTGGACAGCTTCCTCAATCCTCTTACCTATTGCCTTTTAGACTCTCACAATTCTTCTGGGAGCAAGTGGGTAGGGATGTGAAGCTTTTCCCAGCATTTATGACTCAGAGGGAGAAGGGCCATGTTTCCCAGACATCTTTTGGCTGAATAACTTGCAAATAATGAAAGTTTATGATTTGATGTGTAATCTTTTGATGAAGATAGCTGTCAGATTTTTATTCTGAAGGTATGTTTGTTGATAGCTGTCAAGTTTCTAATAACAATAATTATACAAACATATAATTTTTTTTCAATTAGCTAATCATATTAGCTGCGAAGAGTTAGATCAGGGTGGGGTGGCATCATAAATGTTCAGCTATATATTCATCAGTATAAAGAAGAATTACCCTTGTCAGCTACCTACCATGGCCGGGAAGAAGGGTTTTAGAAAGAGTGGAGGTCTTAGTATTAGAATTTTGATGGCTATTGGGGGAAGGGAGGGGAGGATCTTTGCCATGAAGTGCTGCCCTCATAAGTAGGGGGAAAGTGAGTGGAAGACTCTGTGTATCCTGGGGTAATATGAGAGCAGAAGCTGGTGGTAGTGATTGGGAGTGGGCAGTTCTGAGGAGTGGAAGGAAGGAGTCTCAATGAAGATTTCCTGGAACCAATCTCCATTTCACAGCTGATTGATAAAGAAGTGATCCTGTTGCTGAAAAACCCTTTGTCCAACCTTATGTCCAATTTTTTAGTTTGGAAAATCTGAGAATGACAGATAGAAAGGCTGCCAAGACCCATTGTCCTTCACATAACTAGGTCCAAATCTCTCCTTCCCCTTTCCCAGGCTGTATGAAGTATCACAGGGAGCAATCTAGCCAGTGAGACTCATCTCTTTCTGAATACTTTCTCCTTTCTAGGTTTTGGTGACACAGTTTTCTCCTGGCTTTCCTTCCTAACTTGTCTCACCTCTCTCAGACTCCTTTGCTGGACCATTATCAAGTTTACACTTACTAGCCACTTATCGAGTTCACACTCACTAACCATGGGTATCTCTCGGGGGTCTGTCCTCGTTCCTCTTCTCTTTTCCATCTATAATATCTCACTTGATAATCCACTTACTAGCTGTGTGACCTTGGACAAGTCACTTAACCCTGTTCACCTCAGTTTCCTCCTAATGACTGGAGAAGTAAATGGCAACCATTCCAGTATCTTTGCCAAGAAAATTCCAAATAGGGTGTCTGAAGAGTCAGACACAATCGAAATGACTGAACAACTCTTTGGAAGGGGGGATCAATCTGTTCCTTATACATTCCTGCCCTCTGGTGGCAATGGAGGAGTTTTGCAATTGTAATTCTGATTGCCTCTAGGTTTAAAACAGCTGAGGACAGTCATTAATGTCACCAAAAATTGTTTTTCTTTCTTATTTATTGTAAATTTAACCATCATCAACAATCACAAACATCTCAAAACACAAAGAACAAAAAACAGGCCCTCACATGATATGATGAATTTCCACCACAATATTTTGAGTTTTTAAATACACACATAACATATACACATACATACAAACACATATGTGCATGCATATATTCCTTAACCAGAGAGTAAAAAATTATTCTATTTTTTTACCCATTCTATACCTACCTTCCATTCCCTCTTTTAAATATTTTATTGTTGCCCTCTTTTTTCCATATCCATCACTACCTACCACCCAACTCTTCCTTTCTTCTAAGTAGAAGCCCCTTTTTTTTTTTTGGTGGGGCAATTAGGGTTAAGTGACTTGCCCAGCATCACATAGTTAGTAAGTGTCAAGTGTCTGAGACTGGGATTTGAACTCAGGTCCTCCTGACTCCAAGGCCAGAGCTCTACCCACTGTGCCCCCTAGCTGCCCTAGAAGCCCTTTCTTATAACAAATATCTATAGTCAAACAAAATAAATTCAGATATTAGGCGTATCTGAGATTTTGTGTCTGGATCTGTAGATCTGTACCTCCAGTCAATCGCCTCTCTACCAACAGGTATAAGATATGCTTCATCATCAGTCTTTTCAAGTCTTGATTGTTTATTGCTTTAGTCACAATTCTGGGATCTTTCAGAGTTATTTCCTCCTACATTATTGTGGTCATAGCATGTTCTCCTGGTTCTGTTCATTTCATTCTGCATTTGTGCATGTAAGTCTTACCATATTCTCTGAATCTGTTACATTCATTCTTTCTTACGGTAGAATAAAATTCTATTGTACTCATTTACCACAATTTACACAACCATTCCTCAACTGATGTGCACCTATTTTGTTTCTAGTTTTTTTGCTACAACCAAAAGTGTGGCTATAAATTTTCTTGTACAAATGGCTGTTTTCCTTTTGTTCCCAATCTCCCTGGGATACATGCCTAACAGGAATATTGATAGGCCAAGGGATATGTACATTTTAGTGTTTTTGGTATAATTCTAATTTTTTTTTTACCAAAATGGCCAAACCAATTCACAGCCCCCCTCTTTTTTTTTAAAATGGTCTTCATACATCTTAATTTTTACTTACCTTGGGAATTTTCTAAATTAGCAAAATAAGCAAGGTGCAGGGCAGCTAGGTGGCACAGTGGATAGAGCTCTGGCTCTGGAGTCAGGAATACCTGAGTTCAAATCCTGCCTTAGACACTTTTCATTTACTAACTGTGTGACCCTGAGTAGGTCGCTTGGCCCTGATTGTCTCACCAAAAAACAAAACAAAACAAAACAAACAAACAAAAAATAAGAGAGGTGATGATTCTAAGAAATTTTCAAACATACTGAAATTTGTTACAAATGCTGTCCGTTTTGTATGGAGCTTGTTTGTTTTTCAGTTGCATCTGACTCTTCAAGACTTCGTTTGGAGTTTGTCTTTTTTTTTGCAAAGATACTGGAGTAGTTTGCCATTTCCTTCTCCAGCTTATTTTACAGATGAAGAAAGTAAGGCAAACAGGGTTAAGTGACTTGCCCAGGATCATATAGCTAGCAAGTGTCTGAGGTCAGATTTGAACTCAGGTCTTCCTGATTTCAGGTCCAGTGCTCTATCTGCCAAGTCACCCAGCTACCCTATGTATGGGGCTTACTGCCTTACAATCAGAGTAGAAATAATCCTCCAATTTCTCCCTCCTTCAGTAAAATCCCACAGAAACACATTCTTTGCCACTTGACATTCCTGACCCCCATAACCATCACATACTGCAAACAACTCCAGGCCACTGTAACTCCCTAGATCTCCCTCATTATTAAAAATTCTCACTTGATCCTGCAACAATCCTTTTCCAAGTTCCCAGAAAGTTTTCTGTATCACTGTTTTCACTCCTTCACCAACTTTTAAGTTGGTAACTTAAAGGTTATTGACAATTTCTTCACTACTAAATCCAATGGATTTTTCCAGCCTCATCTTCTTTGAACTCTGAAACTCTGGCTGCCATGGAGCACCCCCTCATCCTTTATAACCTTTCCTCTCCTTGGCTTCAGGGACATTCCTCTCTCCTGTTTCTCATCCCACCTCTTTGTTCTATCCAAGTCTTTCTTCACTGGGGAGATATTTAATCATATAGTGGCTATCATGCCATTTGAGAAGGAAGGCAAAGACCCAGCAAAACAATGGAACGCAAAGAAGTTTCAGAGTTATGCAAAGATAGCAGAAGTTAACCTGCATTAGCAGGACATAAAGAAGGCAGGTGAACAGCATTGTAGGTTTGGGTCAGGCTAGATACAGAGAGAGCTTGCCAATCTTAGAAACCCAGAGCTCCAGGGAAAAGAGCTCCTTTATTTTAAGGAGTTAAGGAATTATACTATTCCTTTGAAATACAGTTAAGAGGCACAGCAGATAGAGTGCTGGACTTAGAGTCAGAAAGACCTAAGTTCAAAGCCTGCCTCAGATACTTACTAGCCATGTGGCCTTGAGCAAATCAAGTAATCTCTAGACCTCAGTTTTCTCCTCCCTAAAATGGGGATAATAATAGCACCTACCTCCAATGGTATTTTCTGTCCTACTCTGCCATCTTTCCAGAATCTTCCCAATATTCAACTTTTATATTCACAAAAGTTGGCATTTGCTATTGCAAAGCCAATTCAATTTCTGCTGTTGACTCCTTTGCTTTTTGAGTCCATCACTTTTTTTTTTTTTGGAATCACTGAATCAAGTTGGAAAGGAACAAGCAATGTATCCTGAACAGATGGCCTCTACTTGAACATGTCTATTGGCAAGAAATCATTATAGAAACAAAGAATTTCAGAGTTTGATAGGACATCCAAGATCTTCTAGTCCAAACTGTATCTGACCTAAGTTCAAATCCCTCTTTGACACTTACTAGCTGTGTGACTCTGAGCCAGTACTTTAACCTCTCTGTGTCTCCATTTCTCATCTGTAAAATGGAAATGATAATAGCATTTACCTCATGGATCAAATGAGTTAACATATGTAAAGCATTTTGCAAACCTCAAAGTATTTAATTAATACAAGCTATTATTGTTGTTGTTATTATTAGGGCAGCTAGGTGGAGCAATGGATAGAGTGTCGGGCTTGGAGTCAGGAAGACTCCTCTTCCTGAGTTCAAATCTAGCCTCAGATACTTATTAGCTATAAAACCCTGGGCAAGTCACTTAACCCTGTGTGCCTTAGTTTTCTCATCTGTAAAATGAGCTGGAGAAGGAAATAGCAAACCACTCCAGTATCCGCCAAGAAAACCCCAAATGGGTCATGAAGAATCAGACATGACTGAAACAACTAAACAACAACATTATTATCCCTGAATAGGAATCCCCTCTACAACATTTCTGATATGTTTAATTTCTATTCACAGACCTCTTACAAGTGGAATTTCATGCCTCATAAATTATCCCATTCCACTTTTAGAGAGTTTGGAAATTTCTCCTTATCCTGGGATGAAATCTGCCTCACTTCTCTTTCCACTCAACTCAATTCAATTCAGTAAACATTGATTAAGTGCCTACTGTGTGCCAGGCACAGTGCTAAGCACTGGGGATTCAAAAAGAGGCAAAAGATAGTACTTGCCTTCAATGAGCTTCCAATCTAATGAATTCTTAGCTCTTAGTTCTGACCTCTAGGGACAAGTAGAATAAGTTTAAAACTCAGCTTTTTGGCTTATGTTGGTCCCCACCCATTACTTTCCAACAGGAGTCTCAAAATACAGCTTTTGTCTGGGTCTCCCTCCATAGAAGTGCATAAAAGAGTCCCAGCTCCCGTGTAAGCTCTCAAGGGAGTAATGCATGCCATACTCCTTACTTTTCCCCACAAACAAAATGAAGAAATCTATACAAAGGACTCCCAGTAGCCATAAACACTTGTGGGAGCATACTAACTCACCCCATGTATTTTCATATATATTGAGAAATCATTCTTCAGTAGATTAGCCAGAAGCTTTCAGTCATCTGAATAAAACAAATTTTGTCAGTACTTAATCTAATGCTGAACGGACAGTGTCCTAGCTTAAATGCTATTCTAACACCCTTTTCAAATGCCTAATCAGTTTTGAAAGCGCAACCAAGTTCAAGTTCAAGTTCAAAGTAGAGCTAAATTATCCTTGGACATAAAATTAATGTAGTAAAGGGCCAAGAGCAATAGCGCTTTGGACTAGGACTGACACAATTAAGATCAGTCTTTCCCCTGGAATACTTAGATTGTGAAAATGATTCTCCAGAATAGATGACATTTTAAACCACTATTGCTCTGTTTGATGAAGCAAAGACTATATAACCTAAATTCTGACCCCTTGCTTAATGTTGACTATGGGATTTTTACTTTGTTTCTAAATACTGTAAAACTGGAAGAAAAATTCTCTGGTTTAATTCTCCCACCAAGTAGCAATGCTTAATAAAATGTCTCTGATAGACTTGAAACCTAAAATGTGGGTGATAAATAAAGTTTGTCTTCTATATAGTCAACTCAATTCTCCCCTCTTTCTGATATGTCCACCTCTTCTTCTTGAGCCCTGTGGAGTTCCAGATTCAGTGCTGCCTGGTGGTTGGAATGCCACTTAGGAAATTAATTTTAAGTTTTGCAGAGAGTCAATCTTGCTTCTCCCTGGAGCTCTACTGTCTAAATAACTCACCATAGTAGAATTTATTTTATTTATCATAGTAGTAGAGGACAGGCTCCAGTTTTTGTTTCTCTTTAACACAATTCAGTTTTGCTAGCTGTAAATCCCCAATTCTGCAAGTCTCCTCTCCCCCCCCGGCTGGCACTTCCCAGTAACTTGCCCCTTCTCCAGCTAGGAACGTGGGTCCTCACATTCGTCAGGAACTCAACATTATCCAAAAAAATTCCTTTCTGTCTAGGATCCCAGACTGAAAAGCATTTGAGCTTTCTAACTTTATTCAGAATTAAATTTATTTTTTATTTTAACTGACACAAATCTATTTTCTCTACTTCCTATCCCATCCCTGTTGGGGAAAAAAAGAAAATAAAAAAAATTCTTTTAACAAATATGTATAGTCAATCAAAACAAATTCCCTCACTGATCATGTCTAAAAAATGTCTCATTCTGAACCCTGAGTTCATCCTTTCTCTATGAGGAGTTAGATAATCATTGCATTGATCATAGTTCTCACAGTTTTCAAATTTTGTTTGATTTTTACAGTATTGATATTATTGTATAAATTAACATCAACATATTTGCTTTTAAAACACTTGAGTAATTGATCTAAAAGTCAAAATGGGAAACTAAATGGTATGGCCTCTTAAAGCCATGCCTGGGTTGAGTTGGGTACTTCAGAAGCTGTAGACAGATGGTAGAAGGTGATCTTAACATTCCACACTTAAGAAAGTTGTTAAAGCAGTAGGGATTCCACCCCTCTGACACCAGAAATAAAATTAGGGTAACCTGGGTCAAGAGACTTAATAGAACTTTGAAATCTGACCTAAGGTAATAGGTTTGAGAGCTGGGAGGGGCCTTAGAGAGGTCCTTTATTTTCCAGATTGGAAAACCACAGCCAAGAGAGATGAAAAGATTTGCCCAAGGTCAAATCATGCGTAAGGAACAAGCTAGGATTTGTACTCAGATCCTTTGAATGGCAAACTACTCCAGTATCTTTGCAAAAAAACAAACTCCAAACGAAGTCTTGAAGAGTCAGATGCAACTGAAAAACAAACAAGCTCCATACAAAACAGACAGCATTTGTAACAAATTTCAGTATGTTTGAAAATTTCTTAGAATCATCACCTCTCTTATTTTTTGTTTGTTTGGTTTGTTTTGTTTTGTTTTTTGGTGAGGCAATCAGGGCCAAGTGACCTACCCAGGGTCACACAGCTAGTAAATGAAAAGTGTCTAAGGCAGGATTTGAACTCAGGTATTCCAGAGCCAGAGCTCTACCCACTGTGCCGCCTAGCTGCCCTGCACCTTGCTTATTTTGCTAATTTAGAAAATTCCCAAGGTAAGTAAAAATTAAGATGTATGAAGACCATTTAAGAAAAAAAAAGGGGGGGAGGGCTGTGAATTGGTTTGGCCATTTTGGTAAAAAAAAAAAATTGGAATTATACCAAATGTCCATCTACTAGGCTCAAGTCTGTTGACTCTTTTTTCCACTGTTCTTTCTCCTAGCTTATGGTAGGGAGACTGCATGATATAGTGTAAAGAGCCTAGTAGTTGGACAACTGGACTTGAAGTCAGGAAGTCCTGAATTTGAATCCTACCTTAAGGACTTGGTAGCTCTGTAACCCTGGCAAATTAATTAACTTCTTGGAGCCTCAGTTTCCTTATCTTTAATTTGGGATAATTGTTTGTCCATCATCAGATTATTATAAGGGTTGAATGAGAATTATCTCCAGATAAGCAGATCCAGATCTGCTATTCATCAGCTGGTCATTCTTAGGCTTTTCTGGAACTCAGTTTCCATATCTGTAAAATGAGAAGGGCTGGACTAAATGACCCCAATGATTTCTCCCAGTTTTGACTTTCTATTATTCTATATGGTACTGTTTCAGGCTTCCCATGGCATTTCCATATATCAAATTCCACAGATTTTTGAGGGTTGGAAGAGATTTGAAATATCACTTAATTCAGCTCCTCCATTTTACAGTTAAGAAACAAGTCCTGAGAAATGACCAAAATCCTTTAAGATTTTATAACTACATAGTGGGGGCTTACAATCGACCCTATGGAGTATGAACAGAGTTGTCTTGCCTGCTTTGTGCAAACCATATATGCTGGCTCAGCACTGATGGGCACTTTGGGACATCAAAGCTGTCATCTTATTCATTCCTTAGCCCTGGAATAGAAGTAGAGGAGGGTCTGCATTATTCAAAGAGGAGATAGCTTCTAACTCACTCTCTTCCTTTGACTCTCCCATGAGGCAGATAGCTCTGCAGCATTAGACTTTTCAGGAGGAGGTGGTAAAGGAGCAGTACTCATTCCCCCACCTTCCCAACATGGCTTCTATCAATACATGGCAGCTAAAGAAAGGTTTAGGAGCCTGCTGCCTTTTTCTACTTTGGGTTTCCTTCCCTGAACAAAAGGGACCAAATAGTGATCCCCAGATGTATATGTTTTGTGAATTTGAGAGGTTAGGAGACCCTCTGTCTCTTAGGGCTGACCGGTAGCAAGAGAATAGATGCCACCAACTGGGGGAAGAGGCCAATCCCTGGCCTGGCTTATCAGAAGACATGGACCTGAAGGGAATTGTTTGGATAATGCAGATCCAAAGTGAAACATGGAATGCCTATTCAGAAGCCTCACAGGCTGCTTCATGCTTAGTTAGTTTAAGTCATAACTTCCCAAAAGCAATTACAAGTTTTTGGATCCCATTTTAAGTTTTGTTCATTTGAGTTTGCGGAAATGGTTTTTTGTTTTGTTTTTTAGGCAATTGGGGTTAAGTGACTTGCTCAGGGTCACACAACTAGTAAGTGTCAAGTGTTTGGTCTGAGGGCAGATTTGAACTGAGGTCCTCCTGACTTCAGGGCCGGTGCTCTATCCACTGCACCACCTAGCTGCCCCTGCAGGAATGTTTTATGTTTAGCATTTATTTTGTTTGGCAAAAAATAAATAAACATTAAAAAAAATAGCTGTCCCATGTCTAATTTGTATTTTATGTTGAGTACCTTTTTATTCCCCATTTTGAGTAGATCTTAGATAGGAATCAAACCTAAGCTTTAAGTAAATTTTCCTGGGGCTCTTGGGTAGAATATAAAGAGTGAAAGAGTGTAAGAAAACTAGATTAATCAGTCTTGTTAGATGATTACCTAGGACTGTGTGAGTCTGAGTCCAGAGTAGAAAGACCCCTTACTTGTTAGGGGCAGCCCTCAGCCCTAAGGCCCAGTGGTTATGAAGTTTTTACATTTAGAGTTATTGTTTTATCTTCCAATTAAAACAATCCAGCAACTTATTGATGTCAACCTTAAAATTTCTGTGAGGATTTGGAAAGCTGTCTATGGAGAAAGTTATAAGTGGAAAACTATGTCCCTACTCCTTCATCCCCCTTAGTGCCACCTACATAATGAAAAATGTAAGACTCTTGAAAAGTGCTATTAGTTAATGCTTAGTAACAATATATTCATATTACGGATATTGTAACTGAGAGTCAAAGGTCTTTTCATAAACTATAGGATTAAAAGTACACAGAAAATACCTGTTAGCTCTGATGGATCCCACAAAATAAATTTACTCCCATGGGTGCATTTCTGCACCATCCCCTTCTCTTTTTGCCTTCAATCTTTCCCAACATCAGGGTTTTTTTTTCCAGTGAGTCCCATCTTCTCATTATGTGGCCAAAGTATTTAAGTTTCAGCTTCAGCATTTGACCCTCCAGTGAATAGTCTGAATTAATTTCTTTAAGTATTGACTGATTTGGTCTCCTTGCTGTTTACAGGACTCTCAAAAGTCTTCTCCAGCACCACAATTCAAAAGTGTTGATTCTGTGGTGCTCAGCTTTCTATGTAGTCCAACTCTCACAGCCATACATTGCTACTGGAAAAACCATAGCTTTGCACTCTACAGTAAATTGGTGGGTGGGAGGAGGGGTGAGTGTGTAAAGTATAAGAAGACTGGAAAGGTAGGGGGAAGGGGCTAGATTATGAAGGATTTTGTGTGTGGCTGAAGTGGGGTCATGAGAAGTGAGTAGGTTGAGGAACCAAATGGTTAGTGTCTTTTAAGTAGTGTCAATAAGTACGTTGAAGTCCCCTAGTTGAGAGCAGGAGTTGGGGAGGAGAGAAAGATTATGAGCCTGGTACTGAAATCATTGAAGAAAGAAAGGAAGCATCTTAGAAGTCTGTACACAATAGCTCTCAGGAGTTTAATTGGGTGAAAGACGTAAATTGTAAGAATTTCAAAGGAGGAGAAGTTACTGAATAATGAAGGCAGAAGGAAAACCTGCAAGTAGCAACAGGGAGCAAGGAGTATTTCAACTCTTCAGTCTTAAACACTGAGATGAGGAAATTGAGTGAAAGTGAAACCAGTACTAGAAAGGGTGACAAGAGTGGTTGTGTAATCAGGGGGAACTAGGTCTCAGTGATTGCCAGAAAATAGAAATATAGGGAGAGTAAAAGATTTTAGATGAAGGAAAGTTTGTTGTCTATGGAACAGGCATTCCAGAAGGCACAGTGAAAGGGGCAGGGAACGTTTGGTTGACTCTGGGGTGGGAGAGTTGAGGGGCATGGGAATAAGAAATCAGATGGTGGGGGATGGGGCTTTGATGATGGCTTACCGGGGTTTAGAATCACTAAGATGTGTAGGGATATGACCAGTTTTATGTTATTCATCAAGAGGAAGGTGCCTCTTGTCCTAGAAAAGGCTAGAGATTGGGCAGGAGATGGAGCAGTGGTAAATGGCATCTGTGTAGCAGGAGATGAAAATCTTGCTCCCAATCTACTTTCCTCTTCCTCTTTTTTCAGGGGATAGAAGGCATTTCTCTTAGCACCAGAGATCAAACTGGAGATTAGGCAGGCAGGAAGCTGAGGAAATCATAGTTTTGTGGGACAGATGGAGGTCATACCCAGATCTGTGCTACCTTTCCTTTTCCTCTGCACAGCAGGAGATGGAAAAATATTAAAGAAAGAGGAAAAGGGCTTATATGTACAAAAATATTTATAATAGCTTTTTTCATAGTAGCCCCAAATTGGAAACTAAGGGGATATCTTTATTACTGTGGCATAAGAAATGATAAAATGGACAGTTTCAGAGGAAAGACCTTCACGAACTTAAATAGAGTGAAGTGAACAGAACTAGGAGAAAAGTTTATAATATAGATAATAGTGTTGAAGAAAAAAAGAAGTTTGAAAGACTCTAGGTTCTGATAAATGCAGTAATAAATCCCAAGTACAGAAAACTGAAGATGAAATACATGCTCACCTCCTGATAGGTGATGAACTTAAAATGCAGACAGAGACAGAATTGTGGGCATGACCAATGTGGGAATTTGTTTGACTGGATTATGCATGTTTATGATGACTGTTTTATTTTCAGGTTTGTTTTTATTTGTCCTTCAGTAGAGCGGAAAGATAGTGGAAGGAACAGATTATAAATGCATATAAAAAGGAATACTTTTTTAAAATGCAGAACAGTCAGGCACTTACGGTAACTGGTGTAGTGCAAATTTCTGGGTTCAGATTTTCAGTGGTCTGTCAGATAGAATTTATTTACAGTTGTTTTTCTTGCATAGATTTTATTGAAGTCAAAAAAATTTAAGTTACCTTTAGAGGTCTCTAAGATGCAACAGCTACCCTGGAGTAATTCTGTGCAGGTATATCTTGAATCCCAAAAATGTGACAGCCAGTACCAGGCAACTTTTTGATCAGGATTTAGGTCAGAGCCAGTGCTTGTGGTTTAAATAGGACTCTTGGACCAAGAATTATGAAAAAGGAAGATTTGACCCAACCTTCCCTTGCTGGTCTAAGAATTAAAGTCTCTCTCAGAGCATCTGTTCTAGGATATTTGTTTAATCCGGGCGGTATTTACAATGTTTAGTGTTTAAACACTCTGATTTCAAAAATTATCGTATTTGAAAATTTGTGTGATAAATGTGACCCTGGAAAAGCTCCAAGGCTCTCAGCTTGTATTGACTTCTACTCAGTGGTCTACCTATAATACAGATGAAAATGTCTTTTGGTTTTGATTTGACTGCTAACCAGGAATGGCTTATCTCATTACTCCTGTCTCAAAAACTGGTAACCCTTGTACTTATATGAATTTGGCTCTGGCCCTCATCAATGTAGTTGACGTGGCTGTGTAAGTGTGGTGGCTTTTGTTAAGAGGAAGCAAAGGCAGAGAATGCTTTTTAAATAACTTGATTATAAGTAAGCAATAGGTATCAAACATTTATCAAAACTCACACAGTTGGTTCTTAGGTGAATAACCTGAGAGGTCAATTGTTACAGATGCTATTGTGGCTAATGATTAGTGCCTACTTGCAAGGAATGTTTAGTAAGCAGAAGTTTACACTATAATCCAACAGAAAATTAGTAGAAAATGGACATTATTCCAAAGATTTTATCACAGGGGATGTTTCTCTGGGCAAGGAAAAGGGGTATGTTTGAAAATGAACATGAAGATTACATATATGGATTGATGAAATTACTCTGTTGGGAGTTTGTTCATTCTTTCTGTTACATTTTTTCTTTCTGTTTAATTTAGGGAATCTGGCTGAGAAGAGAAATCCATAAATGAGACGAATGTAAAAACAAATGATGACATCAGTAAAGCTTATTGTGAGGAAATCATGAATGAGGTACCAAGAGGGAACTCAAAGGTCACCTCAAGAAGTTTATTACTTATGTTTTAACGTGATTGTACATATATAACCTATATCAAATTGCTTACCGTCTTAGAGAGAGAAGAGGGGAGGGAGGGAGGAGGAAAATTTGAAAACAAAATTTTATAAAAAATGAATGTTAAAAATTGTCTTTTCATGTAATTGGAAAAAATAAAATGCTATTTAAAAGAAAAAGAAGTTTATTACTTTCTGACAGGCAAGTGTATTGCGCCCCCCAGGCCCTTCAGTTGCTCAGGGAAGCTAGACCTGTGGCACAGACATACAGTGGAATGTGTACCCCAGGTGAGAGCTCATGACTTTGGATTTCTGAGTCCTTATATCTGATTGCTGTTGCCAGTCAAGTTCTTTTGCTGGAAATAAGTGAGAGGGGTACCGGTAATCAGCAGGTGTCCCAACTTTGATACCCCTTACTAACCACAAGGATATTGTTATCAGAACATCTTCGCATACATGTTATATACCTGCCTAAGTGAAGTTTGCTAACCTAGTTATTGGGTACATAGAAACTTGAAATCAGTGGTCAAACAAAGAGTCCCTTCTGTTCAGTCAGAGCCTAGTAATATGTCAATGATTACCCTTTTAATTTTTAAACTAACTTGTTTCACTTAAAATAACCCCTTATTTGTTTTTGTTTCAAAAACAAAATGTGACCTTCGCACTTTTCCTGTGTACATTTTGTTGGGAAAGCTGTTTTGATTCGCTCTATGAATTAAAACCTTTACAAATAGCGTTGCTGACTGTTATATTATAACTAATAGGAATTGCAACTTTTCCTCATGACCAAAATTTCTAATACCTACACTGCAGACATTTATCTTTGTGAGGACTTTGAAAAAAAAAAAAGAAGTCACCCAACCTTTGCCTATTTTTTGAATCTTATCTGTGCAGTAAGTGTTTACAATCTGGTCAAATAAATCCTTACAGTGACTGAAAAATAAGACAAACAAGCAAAAACCAAACAAACCAAGTTTAAAAGATACGAGGGCGACTGAAGACATGTTCTCTCCCATCTTCCTAGGTGAACACCTGGCATACACACCTTTATTTTATCGTTGTTTGGGTAAATATTTACTTACTTTAGCTGTCATCCCAGCGTATTTTCAGGGTGCTGGGCTAGGTTGTGAAAGGTCCAATTATGCCATTTACATTTTAGAAGTCAACATTTCATTCAACAAGCATTTATTAAGTGCCTATCATGTGTAAGACACTGTGAGCGCTGGAGATAAAAAGACAGTAAATTACAGGAAATCCCTGCCCTCAAGGAGCTCATATTTTACCGGGTGATACGACATACACAGTTAACAAACCCAGGGAGTTGACTGGGGACTGAGTGTGTGTAAACTGTCACACACAACCCAGTATATATATAGTTCCACCCCTTTCTACTTTCCCAAAACAAAATATCCCTCCCTAGTCACCATTCCTCTATATGTGCCCCCCCCCACCCCGAACATCTATGTCCCCAGTGCTTAACACCGGGCTTGGTACATAATAGCACTTAAATAATTTTTTTTTATTCTTTCATTCTACTGGGAGACACAAACCTATAAGCAGATAAGCAAGACAGTTCAAGTAACACTTTTTAGTTATATGAAACTTTTCCTGATTCTGCCATCTCCTAGCACCCTCCCTTCTACAATTACTTTGTAGTTATATTGTATATATTACAAACATGCTTTGCATATGTATATGCTGTTGCTTCCAATAGAATGTAAGCTCAAGAACTTAGAGACACTTACAAGCTGTGTGACTTTAGGCAAGTCACTTCACCTCTGTTTGTCTCAGTTTCCCAATCTGTAAAAAAGGGAATAATAACACCTAGCTCCCAGGATTGTTGTGAGGATCAAATGAGATATTTGTAAAGTGCTTATCACAGTGCCTGGGACACAGTAGGTGCTATGTAAATGTTAGGTATTGTGAGGACAGAGTTTGTCTTATTTTTGTCTTGTATCCCCAGAACCTAGCACAGGACCTAATGCACAGTAGGTGCTTAATAAATGCCTTGGAGTCAGAAGGATCTGAGTTCAAATCCGGCCTCAGACACATAACACTTACTAGCTGTTGTGTGTCCCTGGGCAAGTCACTTAACCCCATTGCTTAACCAAAATAAATAAATAAATAAATGCTTGTTAATTGATTGAAACAAATACAAAAATCTTTAAAAAGTAATGGGAATGGGGAAGGACGCTTAGGGGAGTGTCCCCTAAGATTCAGTCCTGAGCCTTCTTTTCTTCTCCCTCTGTTCCGTCTCACTTGGTGATCTCATCAGCTCCCATGGTTTTAATCATCGTTAGGAACACAATTCTCAGATCCATATATCTAGACCTAGCTCTGCTCCTACATTCCAGTCTTGTAAATCCAACGACCTCTTAGAGGCCTTCAGTTGAATGTCCTGTCATATATCAAGCTCAACAAGCTCCAAAATAGAAATCATTATCTTTCCCCTAGAAACTCTCCTCTCTTCCCAACTTCACTGTCAAGTACCCCGCCATCTTTCCCATCACTCAGGCTAGAAATCTTGATGTCATCCGTAACTCCTCACTTGCCCTCATCCCACATAAACATTCTGTTGTCAAATCATGGTTTTGGTGGTGGGGTTTTTTTTTTAGCCTCCAAATATGTCTTGCATATGTCCTGTCTCTCCACTCCTCCAGTTGCTGCCCTGATACACCTAGGCCCTTTTCTCTTCAAGATGGGTCTTTTGCGGTAGCTTTCCCATTGGTCTCCCTGCCTCCAATCTCTCCGCACTCCAAAACATCCTCCTCTATTCACAAAGCTGCCTTCTCCCTGCTCATTAAACAGCAGTGGCTTCCTACTACCTCTAGGATCAAACATAAAATCCTGTTGGACTTTTAAAGCCTTTCACAACCTCACCCCATTCCTATCTTCCAGTGTTCTCACAATTTGCTCTTTCCATGTGACTCTCTAGTCTTACTGCTCTTCCTCACACGTGACACTCGTCTCCTGACTCAGTGCCTTTTCACTGACCGTTCACCATGCCTGTAATGCTCTCCCACCTCACCTTCACCTCCTGATTTCCCTCCTTTCCTTCCAGACTCAGTTCAAATAGCACTTTCTGCAGGAGATATCACCGTCTGTCCCCCCCCCCCCCCCCACCCTTAAGCTACTAGTTCCTTCCCTCTGAAATTGCTTTCCTTTTACTCTGTGAATAATTTGTATGTAAATAATTGCTTCCATGTTGTTTCCTCCATTGTCCTCATCATCCAGTAAGATCTGTTGAGGCTCAGCAATTCCACTTCATTGCTACCCTCAGCCTCTCAAATTGGAAGGTGGGACCATGAACTCCAAACCTCTGTTTAAGGAGGAGGCTCAGCTTAGACATGTCCAAATTTTTCACCTGGCTGCAGTACTTTGGGACTGCTCTGACTGACTTCTCTACCATGTCCCCAGATTTGATACTCCCTACCCCTATTTTCAGCTTCCTTTTGCATATTGTAGATTAGATTATAAATTCCTTGAGGGCAAAGACTTCTTTTTCCCCCTGTATTTGTATACCCCGGCTTCGCACAGGCCTAGCACGTAATAAGTGCCTAATAATACTTACTGACTATATTTATTAACTATTGGAATGTGAGATCCTTGAAGGCAGGGAACATGTTTTGCCTTTCTTTTTATCCCCACTGTTTAGGACAGTGCCCGCACAAAGTAAGTGCTTAATAAATGTTTGTTGTGGACTACTTTATTTTTTTTTTTTAACGCAAGTGAATTAAAATGGAAATTAGTTTCACATACAATCCTCTTTTTGTGTTCTTTTGTGCCTATGGAAATGCTTTTTAATGTTTAAGTTCAGAATTTTAAAAATTGACTTAAAAATACAATGAATTTAAGCATCATTTCTTACCCATTTTCTGTGGTCTATTTTGCTGACCACCATAACCTTCCATCCCTCAGCCCTTTTGGTATGGGGTAAAAGGGGTTCTGTAGCTTGAGGAATAAAAGAAGTATGGCTGATCCAAGTTAACCATGGAATCCTTTTATTGTGGCAGTCATTTTCAAGGATAAAATATGTTTTCTTAATTTTTTTAACGTTTCCCTTGGGAAAACCAGAAGGTCAAGTTGAAGAACAACAATAGTTTATTTCCCTGGCATAGAAAAGGTTAAGAAACTGATATTTAACTTACCACCTCCCTCTAGTTGTCCCTCCTACCTACCAGTACCACCCCCGCTCCCAGGCTGTTTTACACAAAGCTCAGACATGCCAGCAAATTTGGAAATCCAAGCCTTAGCTCTCCCCTTCTGCACCATGAACTTTACTGCCAATGATCACCGAATACCTTTGAATGATGGAAATAGCATTCCCATCATTGGGCTCGGTACCTTTTCCGAAAAAGTAAGATGATTTCTTTTTTTTCCTACTGTGTCATTATTATAGCAACTTTGTTTTGAGACATACTTGTATAAACTTTATTTTGAGCAGATTGGACAGTCATAGCTTGCTCTGCATAAGCCTAATTTCAAAGGACTGTTATTCTTTTCTGTGGGTACTAAGAAAAGGGTTGAGTATTTACCCTAAAGAATATCACTGATATTCCTTTAAATGCTAATGAATATTTTACATAAAGAATTGTATCTTTCTATTGACCTCTTTTTGTTGATCCAGTAGGCCAGAAATTCTGAGTGTAGAAATCCACAAACCCTTTCAGGGGGTTCCATGAGGTCAAAACTATTTTTATGATAACACTGACATTATTTGTCTGTTAAGATGCTCCTTCCTTTTCCAACTACTTATCTGTGTGAAGCCAGATTTCCTTTCTATATGCTTCAACCAAAATAACATATTGCAACAAATTGAATGTAAAAACAAATATGAGAATTCAAATGTCTTCTATTAAGCCAGACATTAAAGAGATTTGCAAAAATAACAATAACAACATAACAAAACAATGCTATTCTTACTAATGTTTTGTTTTGAAAAATATAGATATTTTTCATTTTAAAATGTTATTTGTAATAATATTTAATGGCTTTATCATTTTAAATGAATAAACAAATATTGAAAAAATATTATCAGTTTTAATTTCTAATATGATAAACATTGATAGATATAATCCACATAAACAAAAGCTCTTTGGTCTCTTCCATAATTTTTAAGAGGTCTTGAGATCAAAATACTTGAGAAGCACTGCAGTAGGTCAATATAGAAATGTTCTTTGGATTTGTGAGCCATATGTCATAGATTTAGAGCTGAAGGAAACTTAGATCATCTCATTCAACCCCTTCATTTTACAAATGAGGAAACTAAGTCCCAGAGAGGTTACTTGACTTCCCAACCACACTTGGATAGTAAGTGGAAGAGCTGAGATTTGAACCCCAAGGACTTTGATTCCAAATTCAGTGCTCTTTCCCCTGTAACACAGGTTGAGGTCATTGTTCTCTTATGTGAATTATTTTTGAACTTAGAATGAGTAAAAGGTTCAAGGATGGTTAGCCATCTGCATGGGCTTCCACTTTTATTTGTTATTCATTACTCTGGGATGTGGTTATGATATATGGTAGGAAGTCACTATTGGTTTCTCTGTATTTAAATTTTAGAGGCTAATGAATCTGAGGAGAGATTATGAAACAGAATGTATGCATGTGTGTGTGTGTGTGTGTGTGTGTGTGTGTGTGTGTGTGTGTGTGTAGGGAAAGAGAGAGACAGAGAGACAGAGACAGAGAGAGAAAAAGAGAGAGAGAGAGACATCTCTAGCTGGCTGTGTATATGAGAATGAATCAGTGTGTGACTACTTCTCTGCTGACCTAGCCACCTAGTGGACAGCCAAGTCAGCCTAGCTTATCAACAAGGGACCACAAAGGAGAGAAAAGTAGCATGTGTCAGGCAAATCAAATCACTGTCATACCTCAACTACCACTTCTCTTCAGACTCCTACTGGAGGTAGCCTAGGACCATCAGCCCAAATGCTCTGGGATGAAGTCAGTCAATAAGTATTTATTAAACACCTACTATGTGCCAGGCTAAATACTGGGGACACAAAGAAAAGCACAAACAGTCCCTGTTTTCAAGGAGCTCACAATATAAAGGAACTTTGTACAAACAGTCTCTCGATAGATAAAAGGATATAATCCACAAGGGAATGATTAGAACAGGCCTTCTGGAAAAACTTGCATCTGCTTATGCAAAGTGAAATGTACTGTGTACAAAGTAATAGCAATACTGTAAGATGATCAGCTGTGAATGACAGTACTTTCAGCAATCCAACGATCTAAGACAACTCTGAAGGACTTATTATGAAAATCCTCTCCATTCCCAAATAAAGAACTGATGGAGTCTGAATATAGATTAAAGCATCCTTTTTTTTTTTTACTTTATTTTTCTTCAGTTTTTTTTCTTGTCTATGTTTTCTTTCACAACATGGCTATTATGGATATGTTTTGCATGACTACTCATGAATAACCTATATTGAATTGCTTGCCTTCTCAGTGAGGGTGGAGAGGGAGGAAGGGAGAGAATTTGGAACTCAAAGTTCTAAAAACGCATGTTAAAAATTGTTTTTACATGTAACTGGGGGAAAATAAAATACTAAATATTGGGGTGGGATTTATGCTGGGACTTGAAAGAAGCCTGGGACTGCCTGCTCCATCCCAGACCACTGGTCCTGCTTCCAGCTGGGCCTCTACAGCCATCATGCAGTGAAGTGGGCCTTGAAGAGATGCCTTCTGGCAACTGTTTCTACAGGTACGAACAATAGCCTTTTTCTCCTCAGCAACCCCAGCTATTCAAGAACCCAAAAAGAACCACCAAAATCCTTAGCACCATCAAAGGGCTCAATGTCAGAATGGATATGGTTCTGTCAGTGGAAATGACATTAAAGATGCATTCCAATCTGCTTTACTGCTGTACTCCAAAACCCATGGATCTTTCCATCTGACTTTCAGGCAGCTGAAATCCATATATGTTATTGTCCCTATTGAATATAAGCTCCTTGAGAGCAGGGCTTGTCTCTGCTTTTCCATTTTTATCTATAATGTTTGCACATAGTAAGCACAATAAAAGCTTATTCATTCATTAATTTGAATGTGTGTACCATAGTCCATGTGATTATGATTCTTGTGAGAAATACATGCATAAATCTCTTGGGAACCTTTAAGATGATATATATGGCAAGGGCTATCTCCCACATGTAGCATAGGAGTGTCATGTGACTTGAAGGGAGGTAGAATGGATATCTCTAGCCTCTTCTCCTCTCACCTTTCTCCAAAAGAGACTAGGAGAGTAAGCAGGAAGTTGGGGCCAGATGGGGCCCTTCTAAGAGAGCAGGGGTGCCAGGCTAGTATATCTACCTGCTCTCTTACATATTACTTGTCTTGGGATGAGGTTTTCAGGTTCAATCTAAATTCTGATCCTGTTTCATTAATTGAGGAGAAGCAGGACCCCAAGCTTGAACCCTTCACCACCAAATATCAGTTCCACAATGAACCCACACAGTACTTACCAAAGAAATCCATTTATCCAATTTGATAGCAAAACAGAATTTGGAGAAAGTAAACAAGAAGATATATATCAGACAATAAAGAGTGAAGCAGCTGTCCCATTGAAAGTGGAGTAACTGCTCAACTAAGAGAAAGTCCTAGGTGTCTCTCAAGAGGAAGTTCCCCAAAGTCTCTAGTGTAGGCAAGCTGGGGATAGGGACAGGACAGAGACTACCAGCTTCTTCCCAGAATCTTTTCCTTCAGCAACCTCAAGTGTAATTGTCATCATCTATCTTCTCTCCCAAAGCTGGAAGCCAGAAGCTCCCAAAGCAGCTGCAGAGCCCCAAGAGACTGAAGAACTGGAGGAACACTTGAGGAAAATTCCAAGGGAGGGAGGATAGATAGGCTCCCACCAATTCTTTCCTGCCCCTCAGACAGGCAAGGGGCATTGATTTCCATCAATAAGGAGAAAGTCCAGTGCCAGTGGATCTTGGCACTGTGGTTACTAGCTGTCGTTGGTACTGGTGAGCATTTTTTTTTTGGTCCATATCTATGATTTAAATGGAAATAACCTCTACTGACATGGACTAGCAACTGAGCTCCCACAGCTCTAGAGAGATGCCTGGAACACTGACAGTCAGCCTAGTGGACAGAAGCCTCCCCTAGAGTAAGAAAAATCTGAATTTAGGTCCTGTCTCTGCCAGATATTGACTGGATGGCCACATAGGAGCATATGGAGAATACATTTGTGACCGTGTGTGAGCATATTGCTGATGTCCCATTCCAATGTGACTGCAGTTCTCTGTGGTTATATTAGTGCATCAAAGAAGATTGCAGGCCTGGTTGTATGTGAGCATATCTAGGAAAAAGTGCATCTGACTTGTATCTGTGAATATTCAGTTCTTTGAGACTTAGGAAGAAAGGAAACTAGCCCTTATTAAGTTCCCACTATGTTCCAGGCACATGCTAAGTGCTTTATAAATGTTTTCTCATTTGATCCTCACAACCACCCTGGAAGGGAGGTGCTATTATTATCTCTATTTATAGCTGAGGAAAGTTGGGCAAATAGAGGTTAAGTGACTTGCCCAAGGTCACCCATCTAGTAAGTATCTAAGGCCAGATTAGAACTAAAGTCTTCCTGACCCCAGGCTCAATACTCTACTTACCGAACTACTTAGGATTTTTTGGTGTGTTTTCAGTAGAGGCATGTGATAGAGAACTGATCTTGGAAACAGGTGGACCTTATATGGCAGAAGAATTCTGGCTCTAGAATCTTCCGGTTTACCGCCTGTGTAACCTCAGGCAAATTACTTCACCTTCTTTGCCCTCATCTCCTCATCTATAAAACAAGGGGTGGACCTCTGACTTCCCTTCCAGACCTAGAGCTCTGATCATATTACCTAGAATCTGAGTTTTCTAGTTCGGTGACCTCAGACGAGCTCCTTACTCTAAACAAATCATTTAACCTCTACCAGCTTCCAGTAACTCCCTAGGCATTCTCTAGAACTAAGTAGTTGCTTTTTGCCTGTGGAAGAGTAGAGGGAAATTCCCTACCTGAAATCAAATAACCTTCACTTAATTAAAACCTTTCTGGTAGAAAGTAGAGATACAAAAGAAATTCATGCTTCCAACTTACAAGGAGTTGACATTCTAATTAGGCACTAAGACATAAAAGGTTTATAGAATCTTACTGTATAATTTGTTGATGAAGAAAATGCATTCCAACACCTCTCTTTGCTTTTAGAAATGGTTAACAAAGGTAGAAACAGCATAGGAAGTGGATACGGCATTTTGGATGTGAGAAAGGAGGTTTTCCTTTTTCTTTTCTTTTTTTTTTAAACTACATCAAATTGCACTGACTGCCAGAAAATAGAAAACACTGGAAATGTGGAGACAGAATTTAAATGGGAAGAGGGAGCCGCAGCCTGTGCTCATGTTGAGAAAGGAAGAGAAGAGAGTAAAAGGGGAAGGATATCAGTGTCCTGACAAGCAGACTTGTGTTAGGGTCCCTCTAGCTGCCATCCTGGAGGAAGGCAGTGACAGACCACACACGTTCCTCTACCCCTAACAACTCCCAGGAGCAGACCTCCAGAAATCACAATCCAGGCCGCCACCAAATCTCCCTCGTGACAGTGGCCCAGGGAAGCCTGAGGCAGGAGGGAAAGTCCAAAAGTCCAAAGATTTCTACTATACTCCTGCAATCACCTTAAGGATTAAAGCCTTAGTAGTACGATTTTCCAGGCCCCGGCTGTCAAAAATTTCTCCCCATGTATTTGTTGATGGCTAGAAGCTGCTTTTTGAGGTTGCAGTGGGGTTAGCATTGTGGCAGTTGAATGCATCTTTTGGGAGGCCAGGCAGAGGAACTATCCTGCAAGAGAATGTCAGAATGCCTGGCTCTGCTATGTGACTTTATGCATGTAGCCACCCTCTCTGGACCTTCGCTTAGTTTCCTGTTTTGTCAAACAAGGGATGGGCTAAATGATCTCCAAGGTCCTTCCTATTTCTATACTTAGGTGATCTGTGAAAGTTTCATTCCATAATTTGAGATTTTCTTTTTAAGTTCCAAGTACAAATGCCTTGAGGAGTTGATACAGAAAACTCATGTCAATAATAGTCAATAAATAGTTATTAATTACTGCATGCCAGGCATTATGCTACATGTACACTTAGCATGTGTGACTTGGTCTTAGATGTCAATACTTGAGAAGATTCATTATTTCATCAATGCAGTCCTCTGTGCCAATACGGATGAAAATTTTGCCACACTTTGATAGGTTGTCTCTATGAGTTGCTGTAACAAAAATCCACCTGCATATACTTTACATTTATGCAAATTTTTTTTTTTTCATAAGCAGCTGGGTGGCATAGTGGATGGGAGCACTGGGTTTAGAGTCAGGAAGATCCCAGTTAAAATCCAGCCTCAGACATTCCCTAGCTGTGTCACCCTGTACACATCACTTAAACTCTTATCTGCTTCAGTTTCCTCAAATATTAAAAAAATGGGGATACTAACACCTACCTCACAAAGTTGTCGTGAATATCAAACGAGATATTTGTAAAGTGCTTAGCACATGGCACACAAGAGGCATTTAATAAATTCTTAATTCCTCTCCCTCTCCTTCCCTTCTCTATCTGTGTATATCGTGTTTTCCTCTAGGATAATGTGAGTTCTTTAAAGGCAAAGACGATTTTGGGGGGATGGGTGGAGGGATTTTGGATCCTGGGCGCCTGGCACTTTAGTGGGCACAATAACTGCTTGTCAGATTTAACGGCCGGTGTTAGCTAGTATAGACCATAGACACAGCCTGTCCTGATGACCACACTCAAAATCTTTGCTAGAACCAACCAGAAGTCATTTTCTATTGGCAATGACCTTCAAGATTACAGGGTTACAGCCTTGCCACAATGAGGCACCAGGGCAGTCTCTAGTGGAGGGCTGTTTGATCAACAGATCTGATGGTCACCAAATTTGCTCCTGTATTGATATAGACGGAGAGGAGGTGGCATTAGAAAACAGAGATACTGGGCAGCTGAAAGGTGAAGGGAAGTGAGTAATGGGAATAAAGGGCACAGACAGGTGAAGAAAGGGGATGTAGGGGTACAGTTTTGTCCAGTGTCAGTCCAGCTCACCTTGAACAATTGGCCATAAAGGTATTTATTGCAGATTCTTAGAGATTTTTTCATTCTAAATATTTGTACTGGGCAATGGCCCAATCTTTCAAACTCAGACCTTCCAAATCTATGTCTTTTTTCCCTGTTACCTCCAAAAGCCCAGTTTTTCTTCCTAGTTCTACTCTATTTCCCATTTTCCTTTCTTCACCCTACTTGGAACTCCTCACTTAACTCTCTTGACTGGTGGCTCACTAAAATCACTATTAGATTCCTCTTTTTACCAATAGATTTTCTAGGGGTTCCTGTATCAAAAGTTATTGGGTAGCTTCTCCTCATTCAAGTCTTTAAGTTGATTGCCGAGCACTGTTGGAGCCATGAATTGATCCAACCATTCTGGAAGGCAATTTGAAGCTATGCCCCGCAAATGAACTAAACTTTGCATACTCTTGACTCAGTGATACCACCACTAGGCCTACGCTGCAAGGAGATCAAAGGGAGAAGAAAAGGGCCCATGTGAATAAGAATGTTTATAGCAGCAACTTATACTATAGCAAAGAACTGGAAATTAAGGGGTTGCCCATAATTTGGGGAATGACTGAACAGGTTGTGGTATGTGAATATGATGAAATATTATTGCTCTATAATAAATTACCAAAGGGACAATTTCAGACAAATCTAGAAATACTTGAAAGGATTGATGCAGAACCCAGAGAACAATTTATACAATAATAGCAACATTATGAATTTAACAACCTCTGGAAAGGCATTGGCTGGTCACAAATATCCTGGGAGTTGTAGGTCTTCCCAAATTGGTAAGAGAGGAAACCGCTAGTTCAAGCCTCAGACTATAGTGGGGGGAGAGAAAGAGAGAGAGAGAGAAATTGAGAGAAGACAATGATGACAACAACATTGGGGTCAATGTGGCTGCAATTTTGCCTAATGTTGGCCTAGTTTTTTTGTGTGAACTGTACAAGATTTTGGAGAGCTCTAATGAATAAGGAGAGTAGGTGGGAGAGGTGGCCATTGATCTTCCGCCCCTTCTTCAAGACCACAAAAGATGACCTGTTCTAGGAGTGACACAGAAAAGACTGCCTTTTGCAAGTGTAGGGCTAGGATCTCAACCCTCCAGCCCATTGTTGGAGAGTTTTGCTCTCTAACCAGGGGCATAAGCATGAGCCATTTCACAACTACATTTCTAGGGGCATCATGGTAATCCATGAATAAGGTCCGCTTCTTTGTTTGTTTGTTTGTTTTTTAAATGAATCTTCGCCAAAGAAAGGAGTCTAATAGTAATGAGAGGTTATGTAAAGAAAAACAACTTTGATGACCAACCAAGATTCCAGAGGAATCTCAGCTCCTCTGGCTTCCAATGAAGAAGCACACTACATGCTTCCCATGCTTTTCAAGGTAGAAAGAGACATGCATTTTCAAACGTGGCCAATATGGGAATTCGTTTTGTTTGACTATGCATGTATATCTGTGGGAAGTGAAGGAAGGAAGTGAAAAGGGAAGGCAAGGAAGTCATTGAAACATTTTTTTAAAAGCACAGGAGAGAACATGAGGAAGTCCAGAAAGAAATAGACAAAGTGGAGAGCTTTGAAAGCTGCATGTTGAATTTATTTTATATGTAAAAGAAAAAGCAGCTTGCATGTGATGGAGATTTGTGGTTTCATGTACATCCAAATATGAGAAATAGCCTGCACTAAAGAAAGGAGATGGAATGTTGTATGGGGAACAGCAAGTAAGCAAATATGTCAGGCCCACAGTGGGTGAAAAGGAATAATATAGAATCAATCTGGGAAGATGGGTTGGAATTAGATTGTGAAGAGTTTTCAATGCCATTATGTGTGTTTTATATTTTATCTTATAGACGACAGAAAGCCACTGAAGCTCCCTGATCAGGACAGTGACATGGTTGGACTTGGGCTTTAGGAATTATAATTTGACAGTTGTATGGAAGACAAGGTAGAAAGCTTGGTTGCTGTGACCGTTGTCTGAGGAAGAGATGATGAAGATGTCGACTAGGGTGGTGGTGTGCAAATGGAGAAAAAAGAATGAATCTGAGATATATTATTCAATGAATAAATAGCATTTAAGTGCTTAATATATGCCTGACACCATACTAGGATCTATGGATACAAATACAAAAATGAAACTGTTGTTGGCCTTAAGGAGATTCCATTGTAGTGGGATGAGATAACACATATAGAGGATTAGTGGCCAGGAAAGGAAGTTTTGATCTGGGGAGTCATGGAGATTATCAATGGAGCCATAGGAGAGTTGATTATCATACCCTTTCTAGTAACATTGATTTGATTATGTTCCAACAACAGGATAGGGAAAGGGGGCATGAGGTGGTAATATATACTATGGCAAATCACATGACAAGATGCCCATGCCAGGTAGGCCCTGGTTTCCTGGTGAATGACTGGATGAGATGGGATGCACATTTTTGAACTACCTGGATACAGGTAATTGAGTGAGTGTTCATTCACCCACCAATTAGGATAGCTCAGCCCCAGTGACATAGTTGAATGGATTATCTCTCCCAGGTTGGGAGTCTTAGTCTTTAGAGGTCAATATCCAGAGGGTCTCTATTCCTGGTAGGACAAAGGAGGAGAATTGTAAGGTAGATAACCTTACAACCAATTTGAGTAGGCAATGGCTTCCTTGGTGGTTCACTGGATAGGATGTGAAGATAGATTTAGTAACTGACTACATTTGGATAAAAGAGGGTGAAGAGTATAGGACCACTTGGAAGTTTTGAACCTAAGTGATTGGGAAGTTCATGGTACCCTAATAAAATAGAAAAGTTAATAAAAGGGGTGGTTTGGGGCTGAATAATAAGTTTTGTTTGGGAATGTGTTAAGCTTGAGATGTTTGGGAATCATCTGGGTAGAGAGGATAGTTGAATCCATGGGAGTTGACATTGCCATATTTCATAAATATCTCTTACATTGAATTTAACTTAATTAATATTGCTTCACTCTCTTGGGGTTTAATTTCCTCTTAACCATCTTAGTCCTTCCTAGCAAACAGTTGGTTGGAGCTCAGGAGAGAGTTGAGAACTGGATATATAGACTTGGGTGTCGTTTGCATAGAAGGGTTAATTTACCCATGGGACCATTTTCTTTATCACTGTAAGCCTAGAATAAAAAAAAAATAATTACTCAAGCCCTGATTTGTAGCATTTGCCAATTTCTGAACTGTAAATGCTCACACTGAAAATTTAACAATTGGCTCTTTTAAGCCCTTTAAAGCTGACTCCAGCACACACTCCTAACTGTAGCTAAAATATTCATATGAAACAAACACAAGGGTCTTTTCCCATTGTTGATGATAGTATTCATGAATCATAATGACAAATAACATAGATAGTATTTTCTATATTTTGACTTTTTACTTTATTTCTATCATTCTGCTACTTAAACTATCTCAACTATCTTTACTGGTACTAGTTTTAGCAGTTCCAGTAGACTTTTTTCTTCAAACTGGTTATATATATATATATATATATATATATATATATATATATATATATAAATTAGGGACAATAAATTTAGGCAATTTAAACGTAATTGTTGAAAATTTCAACCAATTATGTATAATCATTCTGATTGTTTCAGTTTTTAATGTAGCAATTTTAAAAACAGTTTCTTGTATTGTATTTACCAAATTTAACAATATTGAGAAATATAGTGGATAGTATGCTTTCAATTTCCATACAAAGATTATTTTGCTTTTTTATCCACGTCGAATTCAAATTCAACAACTAGCACAACACCACAATTTATCTGTGTCATGAGCCTATGTTAACTGATGATAACTGACAGATTGTACTCCTGTTAATTTTGAAGGAATAGTTCAAATTTGACCCTTTTCCTTCATAATATATTAAATAAATAGTCAGACTTATTGATGATTAGAATGAATTTATCACGGTGTCTCATTTTCGTTGACTTTGATTTAAACTTTGTTTCATTGAAGAAAGTGAGTATATTTGCACAGGAGTTGTAGTTGAAAATAGCCAATGATTTTGGTTGTTGATTCACACAAATCCCTTTCAAGACAGTTATGTGCCCCACCTTCAGTAGAGTGTTTGGAAAATTCTAGGGTGTGTTTTGCTACCTGCGCCAATGAAAATGTGGATATTAGAGATCAAATAAGACTTGGAATCAACTTTCAATGTTGTTTAGCTCCAATAGTTTGCCTTTTCTTCTCTTTTTTCCTTCTGCCTTCGCTGTAATCCATTCTTCCATTCCCCACCTTCCTGACATTGGTTTTAATTTCTTTCCACTTCCTTAGAAGTTTTTTTTTTTTTTATTACTTCTGGATTACCTTTCCTATACTGTCAAAAAAAATCTTCATTTTAACAGTATACTGAAGGGGGATCAATTACGGGAATAAGAAAGTGATTGAGAGGATATTATCATCTTTCCTGGGTAGAAGCCACATAATGTCAATATAAAATAAAAGCCTAGTTAACAAAATCTGTGGCCATTAGGATAGTCCCCAGACTCTTTTCTGTCACCCACAGATACAGAGATCAGTATGCCCTGACCTAGGGATCCCTATTTTCATAGGAACCCAAGGTCTAAATGAGTCAATTGTCCCTTATACTGGAGCCCAAGATTCTAATCCAAAGAGAGATATATAACCTCATGTGAAGGGCAAATTGAAGAAGGATTCTCAAACATTATCAAGTGAAACTCCAAGGGGCACAAAGTCCTGTACATTTACACTAGTAGTAGAATAGTGAGGCCCATATTCTGTAATAATCATTCCAAGAGGCCAGGAAAGTGAGATGATCAGGTTTTTAATATTGCTTAACTCCTCAACACTAGAAGTTACAGCTCCAAGTTGATTACTTCTGCCTGGAATGGCAGTGGACACGTTTCCTATTTTTAAGACTGACATTTTGAGAACTTTTATTATTATCCATTATTAAATAATGTTAATACTTATAATTACTAAAATATTTGGCTTTTACTTGCATGAACTGATGCTGAGTGAAGTGAGCAGGACCAGGGAAAATGTTGTATACAGTAACAGTAACATTGTGCAATGATCAACTTTGATAAACTTAGCTCTTCTCAGCAATGCAATGATCTAAGACAATTCCAAAAGACTTGTAATGGAAAATGCTGTCCACATCCAGAGAAGGAACTATGGAGTCTGAATGCAGGTCAAAGCATACTATTTTTCCTCTTTTTGTTTTTGTCTTTCTCATGGTTTTTCCCTTTGGTTTTAATTCTTCTTTACAACATGACTAATGTGGAAATATGTTTAATATGATTGTACATGTATGGCCATATCAGATTGCATGCCATCTTGGGAAGGGGGAAGGAGAAGGAGGGGGAGAAAATTTAAAACGCAAAATCTTATAAAACGGAATGTTGAAAACTAAAGATAAGTAAATAAATTAAATATTTGGCTCTCACACGACTTTTAAAAGTTTGTAAATCACTTTAGATGTTACTTCTTCAGATTCTTAAAACTTTTTTGTGAAGTAGAAAGGACAGGTTTTATTATCCCTTTACAGATGAGGAAACTGAAACTTGGAGAGATTCAATGATTAGCCTGTAATCACACAACTCCACCTGACACCATTCATACTGTACCTTAATTTATTGGTGGACATGACCCCATTTGGACAATTGCAGAGTGGATCGATTATATGATTCCATGACTGTTTTTCCGGAGCCCCAAAACATCTTCTTGGCAGTGTGAAGAGGCTACCACATTCTGCTGGTCCCATTGATTAAATGAGACTCCCTGAAGGGGAGCCTGGAGCAGCTTTTGAAGACAATAATGGTCATAAATTAGCAGAAAAGAGTAGGGGGGTAATGGAGTTATCAATTAGCAATTTTAGTTGATATAAGGAAAGAAACGTTCTTAGAAATAATCAATCTGGAGTCAAGTCCAGTTCACTTTTTTTTTCCTCTTTTTATTCCAGAAAACTAAAGACCTATGCACAGAGTCTGTGAGGATTGCCATTGATGTTGGGTACCGCCATTTTGATTGTGCCCTCATTTATAATAATGAACATGAAGTGGGAAAAGCAATCCAAGAGAAAATTGCTAAAGGAAAAGTGAAACGAGAAGACATCTTCTACTGTGGCAAAGTAAGAACTTATTCTGTCACTCTTCCTTCTATAATAATAGGATAGGGCAGGGCTAAGAAAATTTAGGAAATAGCTGCTATCAACAATTGCATGTTATTGAAAACAATCTGTGTAAGGCACTAATGCTAAACCATTGCAAGAAATCTAGACCATTATTTGGGCTATCACAGACCCAAAGAAGGAATCCCAGCCCCATTGAGAGGGAAAATGAGTCATAATTTTCCCACAATGTCAATAGAGAAAAGGGATGAGAAAAATAGACGGCCTCTATTTTCCTCAGTCAAGTAGTAGGCTCAGTCATCTGCTTATGTGGTAGGGGAAAAGTGGTGTAGGAGATTTGAAGGAAGAAGGGAGGCTTAGAACAGTGGTATTAAGCTGAAATAGAAATTGATTCCATAGAAAACCACAAATTAACATTTTCTATGTTGCATTGTATTTTTATTTATTTTGTTAAACATTTCCCAATTACATTTCAATCTGGTTCAAGCCCACTGGCCTCAATGTCTCAAGTCTGACACCTGTGGTTTAGAATACTCCAATTGGTGTTTTACATTTATTTCCTGTTAAATTTCATCTTTTGGTGTTAGAGCTGTAATCTCTCAAGATCTTTTTGAATAGGAGTTCTGTCATTCACTATAATAGTTATCCTTCTCCGCTTTGTGACATTTGCCTATCTGATAAACACGTCATGCATGGCTTACCAAAACATGACCTTCAACTGGAGTGCATGAAAACACCACCTGGGCTCCAAAGTCTTTCCATTTTCAACTCCAGACAGCAAAACCACTAGATACATATCAAGAGTATGGCTTCTTCTGATTTATAGCTTTTGTTTCCAAAAGAATCAGTAGATGTGAGCAGAGATCACTAGGTTTAATGTATTTTGACAGGTTCTCCAAAATATTTTTGATAAAACTTCCATAAAGATAGCCCACCTATCAATCCACAATTTGAGATCTACGTGTGGCAGATAGCCACTTGTACCAGTTGTCTCTGATGATTACCTCCTCTTTCTAGGTACTAGGTGGCACAGTACATAAAGTATAGGACCTGGTGTCAGGAAGATCTGAGTTCAAATCTGCTTTCAGACACTTATTAGCTGTAATTCTTGGGCAACTCACTTAGCCTCTGTCTACCTCAGTTCCCTCAACTATAAAATGGGGATAAAAATAGCATCTAGTTCCCAGGGTTGTTGTGAGGATCAAATGCCACAATATTTGTAAAGGGTTTAGCATAGTGCCTGACACATAGTAGGCACTTAATAAATGTTTGTTCCCTTCTCTTCTCCACATACCTTTGCCTCCATACTTCTTAGCATGATGGTATCTTCCTCTGCATTTTGCAATAAATCTCCAAGAGCATATCCATGTTTTAGTCTTCCTCATTTTTTCATCAAGCATGAGTTTTTCTTTTCTTCAGGAAATCCAAATTCTCCATCTATGGGAAAAAACTTTGAACATACGGTTTACCTCTAGTCATGCAGAATTTCTCACAGAAATTTTTTGCGTCATTGTCTTTATCTTGACAGCTTTGTACTGGTTTGGATTCCTCTCCATATCTCTGGGATCTTTTTATTCTTGATTTTTTTCCTAGATTATTTACTTTATCCTTGCAAGGGTCCTTTATTCTCTCTAGGTTAGCATTATCAGTACATGGCATAGGAGGCCATATGATATTTCCTTAATGAACTTATCATTTATGAAACCTTTATGAAGACTAAGGATCTCTTACTTGAACTGACAAGTTGAGTCCCCCAGAGCAAGCCTCCATCTCTTCCTCAGGGACCTGGGGGATGGGGGAGAAAGACAACCTGAGGGAGTGTCTTTCTCTAATGCTATAGCCTAAGACCTCCACTCCATTGTGGTCTGCGCAATGTCAGTCACTGCTGACTAGTGTCCAAATATCATTTAACCAATTAACATCACTTAGATTTTACAAAGAAATATTTACTGAAAAGATAAAAATAACATAAGTACAAACATTTTCCTCTAACACCCAGAGACATACTCTTTCCTTTACCTAGAGGAGAGGAGGCTCATATATAAAACAGTTTCTACATAGCATTCACCCCAGGGATTTCACTTTCAAATGTAATATAACCGATGGAAGAGTCATCATCATTCTCTTGGCTGCTTTCAATCCAATGCTCTACTGAATTAATCAGGTCTCTTAGGACTCTACTCCTTACTGGGTTCAGTTGTCTGAAAATTTTGTCATGGACTCCAGCTCACAGACCTCTGGTGGTTTGACCTCTCAGCCCTTCAAACTTCACAAGGTAACATCCTAGTTGGATACATCTTCACCTAAGAGCAAGATTCAAGGAAGCAAAGAACAGAGAACTATATTCACAGTTAAATATAGGCCCTTTCCCACACTTAAATGTAGATTAAAACCCCAGGTCTCTCCCTCCCCTTCACCTGCCAAAGATTTACAGCATATCTTCTCTCAATTGTAGCCAAGGAGAAAGAGAGAGAGAAGTTTGCTATGGTCAGTTAGTACTTTTCAAATGCTCACCTTTTTCTGGATCAGCAGTGAATCAAAAGTTCATTTCTTCACATGGTTAGCCAACTTTAACTGTGCATGCTCTGAGGCCAATGTGAAGGTTTAATCAGCCAAATAGCTGCTCACGTTCATAAAGCCTGGGTTTGTCTAGTCCCTTGATATACCTGTATGTGACATCCCATCTCCTACTTCCATGTCTCCCGTGTCCAAAATATTCTCCCTCATCGTTTACACCCCTGGGAAACCATAACTTTTTTCAATACATAGCTCAGGTGCCATTTACTACTTAAGGACCTTCCTGATTCCCCCAGTTGTTAGTGCTTTTTTCACCTATATTACTTTGCATATATTTTTTCTGTGTATCTATCACCTATTTAGCTTGCAGAAGAATATAAACCTTTTAAGGACAGGGACTGTTTTGTTTTCATCTTTGAAACCCCAACACCTAGCGCCACCTCTTATACATAGTAGGTAATTGGCAAAAACTTGTGGAATTGAATCAAACTACTTTTTTTACCAGCAATATATGGAAAGTGAAAATTTTGCCAGTATTTTGCAATAATTTGCAAATTTTGCAATAGGGACATTGACGCCACCCAGGATAAGGCAAGGACAAATCTGGTCAGACTGTTCTTCAGTGAGCCATATGCATCCTTAAAATCCATTTGCCCTCTGATAAATAGATGGATTTTATTTTATCTTTACCCCACCAGGTACTATGAAACACGAAATTTTTTATACCAGATGACTTTATTTCATAATTTCCTTTGTTCTGTTTTAGCTGTGGTCTACTTTCTTTAGCCCAGAATTGGTGCGACCAACTCTGGAGAAGACTCTCAACAGTCTTCAGATAGATAATATTGATCTTTACATCATCGAGATACCAATGGCTCTCAAGGTAAATGGAAATCCCTAAAGGCCACCTGGTCTGCCCACAGTATAGAAACTCTAACATATATAGGATAAATTCAGTATTTTTAAGGAACCCTAACCTTCTTTCATACCATTCCTCCTCATTCCTCCCCCTTCCTAAATCTACTATTTATCCTCATTGTGACCTCCAATCCCTCTATCCCTCAGAACTTTTCTCAGGCCATTGTTCCTGCTCTGACTTAACTGTCTTCCTTTCTCAATCTTATTAGCCAATTCAACTGTACACTGTCCTCTATTCTTGAATTCCTCACCCCATCCCACCTCCATCTTCTCAGCCCTCATCCCTTGCCAAAACCCAGTCCTACATCACTCCCACGATCTGTCTCTTCCCCTCTTATTTACGGGCTGCTGAATAGAGTTGAAGGAAGTCACACAACTGGGATGACTGGAGGCTCTCTAAATTCATGGTATCTAACCTCAGTTGGGCTCCTTTCTTCTTATTCTTTCCTATTCTTTCTTATCTCGTTCCACACAGAACCTATTCCAGCACTTCTCTCCTAAAACCAAACCTGTCCCCCTGCCCTCTCCAAAGAATATCCTCTTACCTCACTGAGAAGATTGAGGCCATTTGCTCTCTCCTTTCCTCCTTTCTTCATCTCCAAACCCTATCAACCTCATCTTTTAAGCTCTGCTCTCTTCCTCCAATCTTTGATGAGGTAGCTTTTCTCTTGAAAAAAAGCCAACACCTCTATGTGAGCCCTTCCCATCCTCTCTAATCGATGGACCCCTCAGTCATCTCCCCTTTCCCTAATCTTCAGTATCCCTCATACACTTTTTCTTTCATTATTGCCTTCAAATATGCCCAAGTCTTCCACGCCATTAAAAAAAAAAACTTTCCCTAGACCCTAATATCATCTCAAGCTATCATATTCTTTTTCTCTCTCAGACTGCTAGAGAAAAGTTATTGATCTACATAGCCTTCACTTATTTTTCCCAAGTTCACTTCTGAGCCCTCTGCAATCTGGCTTCCAACCACATCATTCAACTGAAATTGCTTTCTTCAAAGAGATCTATTTTCTCTTCATGGAAAAATCTGATATTCTTTCTCAGACCTTATCTTTCTTGAGCTTTCTGCCTTATTTGACACTATTAATCATGGATATTTGACACTGAAGTTTTCTGATAATGCTGTCTTCTGGTGCTGTTCTTACCTGTCTCACCACTTTTTCTCTGTCTGCTTTGCTAACTTATTCTATATATCATGTCCCCAAACTGTGGATGTTCTCCAAGGTTCTGTCCTGGCCCTCTTCTCTTCATTTTCTATACTCTTTCTCAGTGCTCATCAGCAACCATGGGTTTAATTATCATAATTATGCAGATGATTCACAAATATGTATTTTTATTTGTATTTATATCTATATGTACACATATATCACATGTATATGTATGTGTGTATGGATCAATGGATAGATAGATAGACAGATAGAAAAATAGATAGATATCACATCCCAATCTCTCTCCTGAGCTTTATTCCTGTGTCATTTTGTAAACTGGATGCTAGAGAGACATCTCAAACTCAACATGTTCAAAACAAAATTCATTATCTTTTCCCAAAAACTTACCCCTCTATCAAATTTCCCCATAGAATAGACACCACAATCCCTCTACTCTCTCAGGTTTCAGTGCGGTCTTCCCTCACCCTTACTCCGTATCCAATCAGTTGCCAAATCTTGACGTTTCAACCTCCACAATTTTGCTTGCACCTGATCCATTCTCTCATGGCCGCTCTCTTATTTTAGGTCCTCACCACCTCCCACCTAGATCATGGCAATGACCTCCTAATTAGTCTCTCTGCTTCCCTCTTCCTCATTCCAATCCATCCTATATACATACGCCAAAGTCATTTTCCTGAAGCACAAATCTGACCATAAGAATCCAATGGATTCTTATTTCCTCTAGGATAAAACATAAATCTCTCAATTGATTTTTAAACCTTTTGGGGTTAATTGACTTGCCCAGAGTCACATTGAGTGTTATGTGTCTGAGGCTGGATTTGAACTCAAGTCTTCCTGACTCCAGGGCTAGTGCTCTATCCACTACGCCACCTAGCTGCCCTTTAATGACATGGCCCTTTTCTACCTTTCTAGCCTCTTTATATACTTTTCTCCTTTCTGAATTCCATCAGCTAGACTTTAGCCAAATTGAGCATGCATTTCTTCTTCAGACATGGCACTCCACCTCCTCTTTCTGTGCCTTTGCATTAGGCGTACCTCCTGTCTAAACTGCAATCCTTCCCCACCTCCACATCAGGGAATCTCTCCCTCTCTTCTTTCAGGATGCATCGCAGGCACCACCTTTTACATGAAGCATTTCCTAATCACCCCAACTGCTAGTGTTCCTTTCCCTATGCCTTGTACTTATTCTGAATGTACTTATACAAATTATTTCTCCCACAGAATGTAGCTACCTTAAGAGTAGGGATGGTTTGATTATTTTTTCTCTGTGTCCCCAATGCCTCATATTCCTAGAATGTAGTAGGTGCTTAATAAGCATTTCTTTGTTGATTGACCCTACAGTGAAACCCATAGTAAGATTTACATTTTGTATGTTAATAATTAATATCCTTTATAAGTTTTTGTTTCATTGGGAATTTGTTTTTCATACTGAATTTAACCTAAAGCGGGAATCTTCTACATGATCAAAGTTAAGGGGGGGGGGGGATTTTGACCTTGTCATTTCCTAGAATGAAGAATTGAAAAATTTTAGTACTAATTGATTTTTTATTTTTGGCATAGAATTTAGAATTATGGATTCTAAATGAGGGCTGTAGTTATTCAAAAGAATTTGATCAATATACCCAAGAAAAAACAAATGGATGAAGAATACCTATTGTCCTGATTAAGATATACACTTGTACGGACAATCGAAAGAGCTGATCCATAAGTAGACCAAGCAAGTGGACAATAGACTGAGTGCAGGATAGAATAGGAAGAAAAGAACAGACTTGGTTGCATTTCATTAATTGCCATGTTTTTATTGACCTTTACACAATACTATTCAAAAGTCTCATTGCGACATACAGGTGACCTTGGATTCCTACAGGTCTTCAAAGCACAAATTCTGACATATTCTACTTTGTTGGAATGGTTTTGACTACATTCAAAGGAATAGTCTACATCAACTGTCTGAGGCCCAGCCTTGTTAATTATAGAGAGGCTCTTGTTAATGACCTCAACTTTTTCCCTAGATCAATGACTTTTTTAATACCAAGATTCTTCTAGAACTATTGTATGGCTCCAAGTTATAGAACACTACAGTCTCTAAAAAGTTTAATTTGGAGATCATGTAAAAGGCAATAGAGAGGTGTGTGGTGGGAGTGAGCGATCTATAATACTTTATAAATAACAATTATATGGGAGAAATAATGTAATAAAGGTCATCAGAGAAATGTATAATAAAGAAAAAGATGATGGGGAACATCACTTAATAAGAGCAAGTTATAATCAGTGTATAGCAGAAATGCTCCACTGGAATCATTGTGATGTCAAGAGAATAAGAGGAAAACCCTCAACATGTTAAGTGGTCCTTTTAGGGTGAGCTCATGGGAGGATATGATGAGAGTTTCACAGGATGGATAGACATGGATGGGTTTCTATCTTTACTGTAGTTAAGAATAACTACACTTATGAACCCATAAATCTATCAAAGAGTTGGATAGATCAATTCTCAATGTATCTTAAGATACCTCCCCTTTGAAAGAAAGCTCCCCCCAAGGACTTGGTGGTTATGTCACCAAGCTTGGGATACTGAGAGGAGACTTAAAGAGCCAAATAGAGGGGAGCCATGGCCTTTTCTGCACAAAGACCACAGCTCAGACCTAGAGAACAATGAACACAGTTCTCCCCCAAATCACGCCACCTTAGAAAAAGTGAAAATTTACAGGCCTCACCCCATCCCAAGCTAGTTCTAAAAACATGAAGAAACCTGAAGCTTGGGACAGTGCCTCTCTACCTTCAGGTGAGCAGAGCCCAACTTTACGATAAAGTTTAAAGTCAAGAAATAGGCTGGAAAAAAATGTGCAAACCTGACCATAAAAAGCTACTATGGTGACAGGAAAGATCAAGACACAAACTTAGAGGAATATAACAACATGAAAACATACATAAGCAAAGCCTCAAAGAAAAATGCAAATTGGGCTTTTACAGTAAAGGAGAAAATGGGGGGAGGTGAGGGACAATGCTTAAACTTCACTCTCATCAGAATTTGTTCAAAGAGGGAAGAGAGTGTGTATATTCCTTTCAATTCTATAGTTATGAGTAAAGATATATAGATATAGATTCTATCTTTATGTAGGTATATAGAGATATGAATATAAAAATATATAATGTATATATAGAATTAGTCCCCCCCCACCTTGTGTGTGACTGCATCCAGTAAATCACGCTAATGTGAGTGGCCTCTAAAATGCATCAGGGAAGAGAGGAAATCAGAATTTTCTTTATGCATTGGGGCACCAGAGGTCATAAAAGTCTAATTATACAAATGCACACAAGTGCACCAAATCCCTAGATTAATATCAAGTGCTGCTAGGCACAAAAGGGTCGGGGAACAGAAGTAGTCAAATCTCTGAGGATCATAAAGAATTTGGCATTCCGAAGGACATAGTCTGGAGTGGGGTGCAGCTCAAATCTATCAGACCCGTCCTTGTTCCACATTAATAAATATAAGGTGTTTGGTAGGAATAGTCTCCAGGTGAACAAACAAACAAAAGAGGCAAACAAAAGAAGCAAAGAAAAAAACATCAATAAACTAGCAACCCATATGCCTACTTTTCCATCCGCACAACATTTTTTAAAGTAATCTCACCTGTGCTCAGAGTACACGCTTGATGAAGGTATATGAAAAAAATAGGCAGGCTTTTGCAAATGGTATTCACTGAGGCCATAACTTTATGGTCATACAGTTCACTGATACATATGGAGAATATAAGATCCCACTGTACTGATTGTTTGTTAACTACATAGAATCCGGCTTAGCTACTTTCATTTGAAACTGTCACTTTCGCTTACGGGAGCCAAGATGGCAGAGTAAAAAGGAAGTCACTCTCACCCTCCTGTATCAACCTCTGAAAGCCCAGAAAATACCGCCCCAGGAAAAACCCTGGAACAGGTGAACCAGAAGAAAGACAGGGAGCAGCAGTTGAGGGATTAACAGGAAAGGCCCCTCTTGCTCTGGGGGAAGGGGAGCAGTACAGAGCGGGAGGCATCCCAGCAAGCTAGTGGAAAGTTCCATTTTAGCATACCAGGAGGAAATTCTGAAACCCAGGTGGTGGAGCGGGCAAACACCAACACCTGGACCTCCAAGTGCTTCAGTGAGGGTGGGAGAACTGGTGGAAACCAGCTCAGAAAACCGCCAGGTGCCTTGGCATTCTACAGCAGTCTCCCAGTGCCTCAGCAAAAATCTGTGAAGTGCTCCAAGGGGCCCCGGGTAGATAAACATCCTGCAACATATGTCTGAAAGGAGTTGAAGAAAGTGAAAGGATAGGAAAAGCAGGCAACATCCAGGGGCCAGAGTACCCAATCCTACCCCTAGATTTCCAGTGTTGCTGATTCCAGCCCAACACCAGGGAAGCTGCCAGAACCCTACAGCCTCCAACTGCCAACATCAGGGGCCCCAGCACACAAAGACAGTGACCAGGCCCAAAGCTCCCAACACAAGAAGCTTGGGTCAGTGCCCTCTGGTCCCCAGCAGGAGAGCTCAATCTCTTTAAAGGCCAGGAAACAAGCAAACACAATGAGTAAAAAGAAACATACCATAGATTCATATCATGAGAACAGTGACGATCAAGGCAGAAATTCTGAAGAGGACAACACTGTCAACAAACCCACATCTGGAACCTCAAAAGGGAATATGAACTGGTCTGAAACCCAAAAAGCCTTCTTAGAAGAGCTCAAGAAGGATTTTAAAAGTCAAATGAGAGAGGTAGAAGAATCCTTAAAAAACACAATTGGCCAACTGGAAAAAAAGTACACTGAAGAAAACAAGTCCCTAAAAAATACAATTGGCCAAATGGGGAAGGAGGTACAAAATCTAATAGACGAAAACAATTTGTTAAAAATTAAAATTGGGCAAATGGAAGCTAATGACTCTATGAGAAAGCAAGAATCAGTCAAACAGAAACAAAAAAAAATGAAAAAATAGATGAAAATGTAAAATACCTCATTGGTAAAAACAACTTACCTGGAAAATTGATCCAGAAGAGATAATTTAAAAATTATTGGTCTACCTGAAAATCACAACAAAAAAAAGAGCCTAGACAGTATCTTTCAGGAAATCATAAAGGAAAACTGCCCTGAGGTCCTAGAACTAGAGGGTAAAATGGCCATAGAAAGAATCCACTGATCACCTCCTGAAAGAGATCCCAAATTGAAAATGCCAAAATGCCAAGTAGCCAAATTCCAAAATTACCAGGTCAAAGAGAAAATACTGCAAGCAGCCAGAAAGAAACAATTTAAATATCATTTGAAACTGTCTTTTTTGATGATGAAGCAAGGAAGTATATATCTCAGTATCTTCACTTTTCCCCCTTTCCCACACATTATGTCCTCCCATGCCCAGGAAGATTGTGTCCAGCTGTTAAAACCAACCAGCTTTGAGTGACCCTTAATTAACCTTTAAATGCACACCCTTGCCTCAGTAACTTTTGTGATTTACGTCTGGAGGTCTCAATTCAGACACTGTGAAAATGCCTGGATCTATTGGATATCCTGACCTACTCCTCGCATATATTTTTTTCCTGCTTGCTGATGTGTCTAAGATACTTTTATCCTTTTAGAGACTGGTAGACTCTTCCTAAAAGAAGCCATATCCCCAAACTTAGGCAGCTGTTTTTTTTTTTCTTTGTTAATCAAAAAGCTTTGAATACATCTTACTTGAAGAAAGTGGTTTTCTTCTACAACTGTTTTCAAAAAGCATTTGATTTGTTAGAGCAAAACACAGCCTAGCACTTAACACCTAGAGTTGCTATGAGTATCAAATGCAATATTTGTAAAGCCCTTTGCATAGAGTCTGGGACAGAGTAGGTACTTACTAAATCCTTTCTTCCTTCCTTCATTCCTTCATTCCAGCCTGTCCTTCAACAAGTTGCCATTTGGGCTTATGACAAAAATCACACAAGAGTATTTCAAAGAATTAACAATCAAAATAAAATTTTTTGATCCTATGTTTACTATACCCCAAAGGTAGAAAGGGACTAGGTTATAAAGGGCTTTCAATGCTAGAAGGAGAAATTTTATATTAGGTCCTGGAGGTACTAGGAAGCCATTGGAGTTTACTGAGTGGGGAGGTTGATATGGTTGGACCTACACTTTCAGAAACTCACTTTGACAGCTGCGTGGAGGATGGACAGGAGTGGAGAGACCAACCAGAAGGTTATTGCAATACTCCAGGTGTGAAATGATAAAAGCCTGTAGAAGGGTGGTAGCAACATCAGAGGAGAAAAACAGGTAAATATGAGAGATGTTACAAAGGTAGAATCAACAGGACTTGGTAACTGATTGGATAGTGTGAGTAAGGAAGTAAAGATTTGAGAATAACAAACAGGGTATAAGCCTAGGAGGCTGATAGGTCTATCAATAACAGTAGGAAAATTAGGAAGAAGGAAGACCTTAGGGAAAAGTGAGTAAGTTTGGTTTCGTACATATTGAGTTTAAGATGCCTCTTGTTCAAGATGGTCAATAGGCAGTTGTAGATGCAAGACTGGAGGTCAGAAATGATAAGAAGATTTAAGAATCATTGGAATAGAAATAACAATTAAATCCATAGGAGCTAATGAGATCACCAAGTGAAATTCCACATTGTTTTCCAAAATGATTGGACTATATCTATAGCTGCACCAACAGTGCATCAATGCACCTTATTTTCCCACAGCCTCTTCAACATTCATCATTATCCTCCTTTGTCAACAGTGCCACTTTGATGGGTGTGAGGTGGAATCTTAGAAAGTCTTTAATTTGCATTTCTCTAATTAGAGATTTGGAGCAATTTTTGTATGTGACTACAGATAGCCTGGATTTCTTCCCTTGAAAATTGCCTGTTCTTATCCTTAGATCATTTATAAATTGAGGAATGAATCTTATTTTTATAAATTTGAATGACTTTCCTAAATATCTTGGAAAGGATAACTTTATAAGAAAAATTTTCTGCAAATCGTTTCCCCAATTAATTATTTTCCTTTTGATCTTACTTTTATTAGATTTGTTTGTCGAAAAATGTTTTATTTTATGTAATCAAATTTTATGTAATCAAAATAACCAGTTTTATCTTCAGTGGTCCACTTTATCCCTTGCTGGATCATGAACTTTTCTCCTATCCATTGATCTGATAAGTAATTTTTTTTCATGTTTCTTTAATTTGTTTATGACATGACTTTTAAATCTAGGTCACATACTCATTTGGAATTTACCTTTGTATTAAATGTCAGGTCTTAGTCCAATTCTAATCTCTTCCATCTTACTGTATAATTTTCCCACGTTCTTTGTTAAATGGTGAGTCCTTATTCCAGTAGTTTGTATCTTTGTGTTTATTCGATACTAGAATACTAGATATATTTGCTTCCATATGTTATATGCCTAATCTATTCCATGGATGAACTACCTATTTTTTAACCAGGACCAAATTGTTTTGGTAATGACTGCTTTATAATGTAATTTGGTGTCTGGCACCAGTAGACCCACTTAATTTCCATTTCTTTTCATTATTTCTCTTGAGATTTCTGACTGTTTTTCTTCCTTGTAAATTTAAATAATATTTTTTTCTAGTTCTATTATAGTTTCTTTTGTATTTTGATTGATTGTATTTTTTATTTTGATTGATAGCATTGAAAAGTAAATTAATTTGGATAGTATTATCATTTTTATTATGTTGGCTCATCCTACCCATAAGTAATTAATATTTTTTTCTAATTATTTAGATCTGTCCTTATTTCTATAATCAGCAATTTGTAGTTGTTTTTACCTAGGTCTTATGTGTATCTTGGAAGGTAGACTCTGAACTATTTTTTTATTATAGTAATTTTAAATGGAATTTCTCTTTTGATCTCTTCCTGCTGGATAGTATTGATATTATAGAGAAATGATGATGATTTGTGTGGATTTATTTTATATCACATAACTTTGCTGATGTTGTTTAAATTAATTTTTAGTTGACTCTTTAGGATTCTTTTAGTACACCACACCATCTGCAAAGAGTAATAATTTTATTTCTTCTTTACTTTTGGATTACTTCTTCAATTTCTTTTTCATGTTATATTTCTATAGTCAGCATTTTGTGGTGACAGTGGACATCTTTGTTTTACCCTTGAATTTATTGGAAAGATTTCTAGCTTATCTCCATTATATATAATGGTAGATCTTGGTTTGACATATATATTATTCATCATGATAAGAAAAGAGCCGTTTATTTGGTTTTCTAGGTTGTTTTTTTTTTAACAGAAATGGGTGTTGTATTTTGTCAAAATGTTTTTTCCCTGTATCTATTGACATAATCATATTTTTTGTTATTAATATGGTTAATTAGATATATTATTTTCCTAATATTTAAAAATTCTGGAGAAAGATGAGTATTGTTTGAACCTTACTCTCATCAGATTTGGCTCAAAGAGGGAATAACATATTCAGTTAGGTATAGAAATCTAACTTAACCTATAGGAAGTAGGAGAGGAAAAGGGAAAGGGGAAAGAAAAGGGAGGGGATGGGTAGTAGGGAAGGCAGATTGAGGGATGTGGTGGTCAAAAGCAAAACTCTAGTGAGGAGGGAAAGAGAGAAAAGGAAGAGAAAAGCATAAATGGAGGACAATAGGATGGAGAGAAAGACACAGATAGTAATCATAACTGTGAATGTGAATGGGATGAACTCTCCCATAAAATGGAAGTGGATAGCAGAGTTGATTAAAAAACATAATCCTGGGGCAGCTACGTGGTACAGTGGATAGAGTACCGGCACTGGAGTCAGGAGGACCTGAGTTCAGATCTGGCCTCAGACACATAACACTTACTAGCTGTGTGACTCTGGGCAAGTCAATTGCCTCACCAAAATATACATATATACACACACATACATACATACATACATACATATATATACACATACACATGCACATATATGTATGTATATACATATGTATGTATGTATATGTATATATAATATATAAAATCCTACAATATGTTGTTTATAAGAAACACATTTGAAACAGAGGGATACACACAGAGTAAAGGTAAAAGGCTGGAGGAGAATATATTATGCTTCAGCTAAAGTAAAAAAAAAAAGCAGGGGTAGCGATCCTGATCTCAGACAAAGCAAAGCAAAAATAGATCTAATTAAAAGAGATGAGGAAGGAAACTACATCCTGCTAAAATGTACCATACACAATGAAGTAATGTCATTACTAAACATATATGCACCAAGTAGTATAGCATCCAAATTCTTAGAGGAGAAGCTAAGGGAGTTACAGGAAGAATTAGACAACAAGACTATACTAGTGGGGGACCTTAACTGTCCCCTCTCAGAACTAAACAAATCTAACTACAAAATAAACCAGAAAGAAATTAAGGAGGTGAATAGAATTTTAGAAAAATTAGATATGGTAGCCCTCTGGAGAAAATTGGATGGGGATAGAAAGGAATGTACCCTTTTCTCAGTGGTACATGGCACCTACACAAAAACTGACCATGTATTAGGGCATAAAAACCTCACAATCCAATGCAGAAAGGCAGAAATATTAAATACATCATTTTCAGATCATGATGCAATAAAAACTTCATGTAATAAAGGGCAATGGAAAGATAGACTAAAAATTAATTGGAAACTAAATAATCTAATCCTAAAGAGTGAGTGGATCAAACAACAAATCATAGAAACAATCAACAACTTCATCCAAGAGAATGACAGTAAGGAGACAGTATACCAAAACTTATTGGATGCAGTGAAAGCGGTTCTTAGAGGTAAGTGTTACATCTCTCAACGCTTATATGAATAAAATAGAGAAAGAAGAGATCAATGAATTGGGCATGCAACTAAAAAAGCTAGAAAAAGAACAAATTAAAAATCTCCAATTAAATACTAAATTAGAAATTCTGAAAACCAAAGGAGAGATTAATAAAATTGAAATTAAGAAAACTATTGAACTAATACATAAAATTAAGAGCTGGGTTTACGAAAAAAAAAACCAATAAAATAGATAAACCTTTGGTTAATTTGATTTAAAAAAAAAAGAAAGAAGAAAACCAAATTACCAATATCAAAAATGAAGAGTGAATTCACCACCAATGTAGAGGAAATTAAAACAATAATTAGGAACTATTTTGCCCAACTGTATGCCAATAAATTTGATGATCTTAGTGAAATGGATGAATATTTACAAAAATATAAATTGCCCAGATTAATGGAAGAAGAAATAAAATGCTTAAATAACCCCGTTTCAGAAAAAGAAATCAAACAAGCCATCAATGAACTCCCTAAGAAAAAATCTCCAGGGTCAAATGGATTTACAAGTGAATTCTACCAAACATTTAAAGAACAATTAATTCCAATACTATGTAAACTATTTGAGGACATAAGTGAAAAAAGAGTCCTACCAAATTCTTTTTATGATACAAATATGGTGCTGATACCTAACCCGGAAAAAGCCAAAACAAAGAAAAGTATAGACCAATTTCCCTAATGAATATAGATGCTAAAGTTTTAAATAAAATGTTAGCAAAGAGACTACAGCAACTTATCTCAAGGATAATACACTATGACCAGATAGGATTTATACCAGGAATGCAGGACTGGTTCAATATTAGAAAAACTAGCAGCATAATTGACCATATCAACACAAAACTAACAAAATCATATGATTACCTCAATAGATGCAGGAAAAGCTTTTGACAAAATACAATACCCATTTCTGTTAAAAACACTAGAGAGCATAAAAATAAATGTAGTCTTCCTTAAAATGGTAAGTAGTAAATATTGAAAACCATCAGCAATTATTATATATAATGAGAATAAGTTAGAAACATTTCCAATACTATCAGACGTGAAATAAGTATGTCCATTATCACCCCTCTTATTCAAGATTGTACTAGAAATGTTAGCTTTAGCAATAAGAGAAGAAAAAGAAATCAAAGGTCTTAAAATAGGCAAAGAAGAAACAAAGCTATCACTCTTCACAGATGATATGATGGAATACTTAGAGAATCCTACAGTATCAAGTAAAAAACTACTTGAAATAATATACAAATTCAAAAAAGTTATAGGATATAAAATCAACGCACATAAATCATCATTTCTATATATTAACAAAGCCCAACAGCAAGAGATAGAAAGAGAAATTACATTTAAAGTTACTGTAGCTATTATAAAATATTCGAGAGTTTACCTGCCAAAACAAACTCAGCAACTATATGAACACAATTACAAAACACTTTTCACACAAAGTCAGATCTAAATTATTGGAAAAATATAAGGTAGGCTGAGCTAATATAATAAAAATGACAATTCTACCTAAGTTAATTTACTTATTCAGTGCCATACCAATCAAATTACCAAAAAATTATTTTATAGAGCTAGAAAAAATAGTAACAAAATTCATCTGGAAGAAAAAAAAGTCCAGAATATCAAGGGAATTAATGAAAACAAATGCAAGGGAAGGTGGCCTAGCTGTACCAGATGTTAAATTGTGTTACAAAGCAGCAATCATCAAAACTACTTGGTACTGGCTAAGAAATAGAGTGGTGGATCAGTGGAATAGGTTAGGTACAAAAGGCACAATAGTCAATGACTATAGTAATCTACTGTTTGATAAACCCAAAGATTCAAGCTTCTGGGATAAGAACTCACTATTTAACAAAAACTGCTGGGAAAATTGGAAAACAATATGGCAGAAACTGGGCGTAGAACATCTTATACTGTATACCAAGATAAAGTCAAAATGGGTAGATGATTTAGATATAAAGGTTGATACTATAAGCAAACTAGGAGATCAAGGAATAGTTTACCTGTCAGATTTATGGAGAAGGGAAGAATTTATGACCAAACAAGAGATAGAGAACATTATGAAATGCAAAATGGATGATTTTGATTACACTAAATTGAAAAGTTTTAGCATAAACAAACCCAATGCAACCAAGATTAGAAGAGAAGCAGAAAACTGGGAAACAATTTTTACACCCAGTATCTCTGATAAAAGCCTCATTTCTAAAATATGTAGAGAACTGAGTCAAATTTATAAGAATATAAGTCATTCCTCAATTGATAAATGGTCAAAGGATATGAACAGGCAGTTTTCAAATGAAGAAATCAAAGCTATCTATAGTCATATGAAAAAAATGCTCTAAATCACTATTGATTAGAGAAATGAAAATCAAAACAACTCTGAGGTACCACATCACACCTATCAGATTAATCAACATGACAAAACAGGAAAATGATAAATGTTGGAGAAGATGTGGGAGAATTGGAACACTAACACATTGTTGGTGGAGTTATGAACTGATCCAACCATTCTGGAAAACAATTTGGAACTACACCCAAAGGGTTATAAAACTGTGCATACCCTTTGATCTAGCAATAGCACTTCTAGGACTGTATCCCGAAGAGATCATAAAAATGGGAAAAGGACCCACGTGTACAAAAATATTTATAGCAGCTCTTTTTGTGGTGGCAAAGAATTGGAAATTGAGGGGATGCCCATCAATTGGGGAATGACTGAACAAGTTGTGGTATATGAATGTAATAAACATGCTATTGTGCTAGAAGAAATAATGAGCAAGCAGACTTCAGAAAAACCTGGAAAGACTTGTATGGACTTATGCCAAGTGAAGTGAGAAGAACCAGGAGAACATTGTACACAGCAACAACCACATAGTGCAATGACTAACTTTGATAGACTTAGCTCTTCTCAGCAATGAAAGAATCTAAGAAAACTCCAAAAGACTCATGATGGAAAATGCTATCCACATCCAGAGAAAGAACTTTGAAATCTGAATGCAGATGAAAGCACATTATTTGCTCTCTTTTGTTTTGTTTTGTTTCTTCTTTCTTGTGGTTTCTCCCATTGGTTCTAATTCTTCTTTACAACATGACTAATGTGAAAATACGTTTAATATGAATGTATATGTAGAGCCTATATCAAATTTCATACCATCTTGGGGAGGGGGAAAAGGAGGAGGGGGAGAAAATGTAAAACTCAAATCTTATGGAAGTGAATGTTGAAAACTAAAAATAAATAATTTTTTAAAAAATAAAGCAACAGTATTAAGAAATGGAAAAAAAAATCCTGTATTCCTTAAATAAATCCAACTTGGTCGTAGCATGTAATCTTTGTGATACATTGTTTCAGACTCTTTGCTAATATGTTATTTAAAATTTTTTCATCTATGTTCATTAGAGATATTTTGGTCTATAGTTTTCTTTTTCTCTTTTGACTGTCATATGGAATGGATTTTTACTCTTTCTTTTTTTTCTGTTTTAAATCTCTCTTTGTGTTTCCCTTCTCCATGCTTAGGAGTTATTTGTTCCAATGACTAATCTCCTATTGAATCTATCCTCCTTATTTACTTTTTCCCATCTCCCTTTTATCTCAATGTTGAGTTGAATTTGCTTTTTTGGTTTGTTTTTTTTTTTTTTTTTTTTTTTGGCGAGGCAATAGGAGTTAAGTGACTCGCAGAATGTCACACAGCTAGTAAATGTCAAATCTGAGGCCAGATTTGAACTCAGATCCTCCTGACTAGGGCTGGTGCTTTATCCAGTGCACCACCTAGCTGCCCTGAGTTGAAGTTACTTCTACACCAAGGTGTGTGTGGGTGTGTGGGTGGTACCCTACTTTGGGTTAGTGAGGTTCAAGTGATGCTTGCTTTCCACTTTTGTATAGACATTTACTTGCACCCTTGACTATATATGTTACCCCCATCCCTCTTCTTTTCTTCCAGAGTCTATCTTTTTTTCCTTCCTTCTTTTAAAATAACCAAAACATGACAAAAATATTTCCCAGGCCATGTATCTGATTTTATTCCCCTTATAATCCTCAATGACATTATAGCCCTTAGGGAATTTGCACCACACACATCCCCATTAGAATGCAAATACTTCATCTTTATCAAATCTTTTCCAATTGCTCACTTGTATTTCCTTTTTATATTTCTCTTTACTCCCATATTTGTATTTCAAAGTTAATATTCAACTCTGCTCTTTTCATCAATAAAACTTGTAAGTTCTCTATTTCATTAAAGGTCCATCCCCCCCCCCCCCCCGCAGGGTTGTACTCAGTTTTTTCTAATTAAGTTATTCTTGATTGTAAGTCTATGTATTTTGACTGTTGGAATATATCACATTGCATGCTTCTCCACCCCTGTAGAGTGGTAGTTGTAAATCTCGTGTGATCCTGACTGTGATTCCTTGGTATTTTAATTCTTTCTTTTTGTCTGTTTTCAGTTTTTCCTCTGACCTAGAAGCTCTGGAATTTGGCAATGACATTCCTAGGAGTTTTCACTTTGATCTTTTTTTTTCAGGAAGTAATTGGTGGATTCTTTCTGTTTTCATTTTGCCCTCTTGTCTGGACAGTTTCCTCTCATAATTTCATGAAATATAACACCCAATCTTTCTCCTCTTTCCTGTCCCTCACTCCTCCTCCTTCTCTCCTCTCTCTCAATGAGAAAAGACTTTCAGATGATTCAAATTTGCGATCTTGGGCTACAAAAATGACCCACTGTAGTTTCTCTTTTGATTTCTCAATCTGGCATCTTTCTTAAATCATTGTTGGAGTAGATGTGGGGGTAGCTGGGCTGAAAATCTTCCTCCTACTCTATCCTCTTGGATTGTCCAAAACTCTCTCGTTATCTACTAAAAGAGATAATGAGGGAGTGGGAAATATCATGTACAATTGCACAGAAATAGGAGATGGCATGTTAAGTTAGAGTAACAACCAGTCCATTTTGACTGGAACTTAGAGTATGTGAAGGAGAGTAATATGAAATAAGACTGAAAAAATAGATTAGAGAGAGGCAGCCTTGAAGAGAGTTAGGAAGACCCAGATTCAAATACTGCCTAAAATGAATACTGGTTGTATGAGCCTGGGAAAGTTACTTAGTGCCTACAGACAAGTGAGGCTATCAATTGCAGAGCTGGTACCAGCCTGCATTGGTTAGAGGGAGTTCTTCACTTGAATGTCTTTTAGCAAAGAAATCACAGGCCCAGTTTAAAAAAAAAAAAAAAGACAGATTGGATCCAGATAGCCAGGGGATGGAAGAGGAAATAGAAGTCATGGAGTAAAGACATATATTTTTTTCCTTGAGGCGTTAGGGAGCTATGTAAGTGTCTTAGGGGTTTGGAAGGGTTGGAATGATTAGGTCAGAACTTTGAAGATCTGCCTTGGAAGATGATCTGATAGATTGGAGAGAGAGGACAGATCAGGTGACAGAACATTGATTTGGGTGTGTTAAGTTTTTTCTAAGCCTAGTCTATCCAGTTTCCAACTTTAAAATCTTATGATATATTAATTTAAATTGTCTGATTCCTATATCAAGAAGGGAATAATAAAGAGTTTAACTTCTCTCTCCCCCTCCAGCCAGGAAATACCTTTTATCCTCAGGATGAAAATGGTAAATGGTTGACCCATGACATAAACCTGTGTGACACCTGGGAGGTAAGACTGAACACTTCTCCTATTACCTAAAACCCTCTCTTGCTTTTCTCTGTGGATTTGGGGGATTATTAGTGGGAAGCAAAATGTGTTGGATTTGCTCTGGTTGATACTGACAGAGCAGTGTGGAACAAGTACTATGGGGGATTTTTAATACCTGTTTGCTCTGTGTAAACAGGCTTTTATGTACTTTGCTTGTACTTTGATTTTTCACTTTGGCCTTCTTCCCAAAATGCAAAGGGTCTAGGAGACATTAATTTGAATGAAACAGACTGACTTGCAGAGGTATTGACATAGGTGGCCCAGAATTGAAGGGAAAAAGCACAAGTGAAATGTTGAAAGATGTTCAGGGAGCATAGCCCAGAGCAAACAGGCAACCTTCAGTGGCCAGACATCCATGTGCTTCAGTATAGTCTCACGGAAATGCAGAAACACTCCGCCATCCCTTAGCACACACTAGACACCACCACTGGGACCCCAGCTCAGCACCAGGTAAGCTGCCAGACTCGTACATCCTCCAACAGGACCAGCCACCCCCAACCCCACCCCACCCTCAGCCCAGCACCAGACACAAGGGTTCCCTAGAGACCTCAGGGAAACATCAGCACAACACCAAGTAAACAGCCAGGGCCTGCAGCCATTGGCACAAGAAGCCTGAGACAGTGCCCCTTCCACCCTGAGTACAGAGCTCAAATCTAAAATAAAAAAGGAAAAAAAGCAAAGAAGAACAAAAAAAGAATCTGACCATAGAAAGTTATTATGGTGACAGGGAAGACAAAACACAAACTCAGAAGAGGAAAACAATGTCAAAACCTACAGGCAAAACCCCAAACAAAAATGGCAAGTGGTCTCAAGCCCAGAAAGAACTCATGGAAGAGCTCAAAAAGGAGCTTAAGAATCATATAAGAGAGGTAGAAGAAAAAATGGGAAAAGAAATGAGAGTGATACAAGAGAATTATGAAAAAGAATCAACAGCTTGGAAAACTGCTTAAAAAGTAAAATTGGCCAAATATAAAAGAAAGTACAACAGCTAATTGAGGAAAACAATACCTTAAAAGTTAGAGTTGGGCAAGTGGAAGTAAATGACTTTATGAGACATCAAGAATCAATTGATCAAATTGAAAAGAATGAAAAAATGGAAGAAAATGTAAAATACCTCATGGGAAAAACAATTGACCTGGAAAATAGATCCAGGAGAGACAATATCAGAATCATTAGATTATCTGAAAGCCATAATCAAAAGGAGGACCTGGACAGCATCTTTCAAGAAATTATGGAGGAAAACTGCCCTGATATCCTGGAACCAGAAAACAAAATAGGCATTGAAAGAATCCACCAAACACCTCAGGAAAGAGATCCCCAAATTAAAATTCCAAAAAACATTATAGCGAACTTTCAGAACTATCAGGTCAAGGACAAATTACTAAAAGTGTCCAGAAAGAAACAATTCAGTTATCAGGGAATCACAGTCAGGATTACACAGTACTCAGCAACTGCAACATTAAAGGATCAGATGTCATGGAACATGATATTCCAAAAGACAAAGGAGCTAGGACTGCAACCAAGAGTCACCTCCCAAGCAAAGTTAAGTATAATACACCCAGGGAAAAAAATGATCGTTCAATGAAATAGGAGGATTTCAAGCTTTCATAAGAAGACCAGAATTAAACCAAAAATTTGACTTCCAATATCAAGACCCAAGAGAAGCACAAACAGGTAAAAAGGGAAAAGAAATCATAAGTGATTCAACAGAGCTGAATTATTTACATCCCTACACAAGAAGATGATACTTCTAATTCTTAAAAACTGTATCACTAATAGTATAGCTAGAAGGAATATACATAGACAGACATTATGGGTATAAGGTAAACTTGAGAGAATGCCATAAAAAAAATTAAGGGATGATAAAGAGGAGTACAATAGGTCCAGAAGGAAGGGAGAGGTAGAATGGGGTGAATTATTTCACATGAAGAAGTGCAAAAGACCTATTACAGGGAAGGGGAAGATGAGAAGGTGGGTGACGAGCATTGCTTGAACATTACTCTCATCGGTATTGGCTCAAAGAAGGAATCATATACACAATCATTTGAAGATAGAAATCTATCTTACCTGACAGGGAAGTTGGAAGGGAGGAGGTCAAGTAAAGGGGGATGGGGACTGACAGAAGGGAGGGCAGATAAGGGGAGGTGGTAGACAGAAGCAAAACACTGGTGAGGAGGAAGAGGGTGAAAGGAGAGTTCAAACAGAGGGAAGAATAGGATGGAGGGAAATACACAGGTAGTAATAATGACTGTAAAGTGAAGGGGATGAACTCTCCCATAAAACAGAAGCAGATAGCAGAGTGGATCAAAAACCAGAATCCTACATGTTGTTTACAAGAAACACACTTGAAGCAGAGAGACACACACAGAGTAAAGGAAAGAGACTGGAGCCAGAATCTATTATGCTTCAACTGAAGTAAAAAAAATCAGGGGTAGCAATCCTGATCTCAGACAAAGCAAAAGCAAAAATGGACCTAACTAAAAGTAATAAGGAAGGAAACTACATCTTACTAAAAGGTACCGCAGACGTGAAGCAATATTAATACTAAATATATATGTACCAAATGGTCTAGCATCCAAATTCATAAAGGAGAAGTTAAGTGAGTTACAGGAAAAAATAGACAATGAAACTATACTAGTGGGGGACCTCGATTGTCCCCGTTCAGAACTCGATAAATCCAACCAAAAAATAAACAAGAAAGAAACTAAGGAGGTAAATAGAATATTAGAAAAAGTTAGTTATGACAGACCTTTGGCATGATTTAGACATAAAGGGTGACACCATAAGCATATTAGAAGAGCAAGGAATAGTCTACCTGTCATATCTATGGGGAGGGGAAAAATTCATGACCAAACAAGAGATAGAGAGGATTACAAAATATAAAATAGATAATTTTGATTGTATTAAATTAAAAGGCTTTTGTACAAACAAAACCAATGCAACCAAGATTAGAAGGAAAGCAAAAAGATGGGAAATAATCTTTATGGCAATTATCTCTGATAAAGGCCTCATTTCTCAGATATACAGAGAACTAAGTCATATTTACAAGAATGCAAGCCACTCCTCAATTGATAAATGGTCAAAGGATATGAACAGGCAGTTTTCAGATGAAGAAATCAAAACTATCTATAAGCATATGAAGAAGTGCTCTAAATCACTTTTGATTAAAAATGCAAATTAAAACAACTCTGTGGTACCACTTCACACCTATCAGTTTGGCTAATATGACAAAAAAGGAAAATGAAAAATTCTGGAGATGTGAGAAAATTGGGAAACTAATGCACTGTTGGTGGAGTTGTGAATTAATCCAACCATTCTGGACAGCAATTTGGAAATACGCCAAAGGGCTATGAAACTGTGCATACCCTTTGATCCAGCAATACCACTGCTAGGTCTGTATCCCAAAGAAATCACGAAAAAGAGAAAAGGACCTACACATGCAAAAATATTTATAATAGCTCTTTTTGCAGTGGCAAAATATTGGAAATTGAGGGGATGCCCATCAATTGAGGAGTGGCTAAATAAGCTGTGGTATATGAATGTAATGGAATACTATTGTGCAATAAGAAATGGCGAACAGACAAATTGGAGTAAAACCTGGAAAGACTTGTACAAACTGATGCAAAGTAAAATGTGCAGAACCAGGAAAACATTGTATACAGTATCAGCAGCACTGTGTGATGATCAACTATGAATAACTCAGCTCTTCTCAGCAACACAATGATCCAAGACAAGTACAAAGGACTCACAAAGGAAAATGTTATACATATCTAGATAAAGAACTGATGGACTCTGAATACAGATGAAAGAGTATTTTTTTCCACTCACTTTATTCTTTCTCACGTTTTTTCCCCTTTTTATCTGTTTCTTCTCTCACAACTGTGACTATTATGGAAATATTTTTACATGATACCTCATGTATAAACTACATTAAACTGCCCACAATTTACAGAAGAGGGGAGGGGAGGGAAGGAGGGAGAAAAATTTAGAACTCAAAACCTTGTAAAAATTAATGCTAAAAGTTTTCTTGACATGTAACTGGGGAAAAATAAAATATTATTAAAGATGTTTAGGGAAAAGAGGGTTAGAGTCTTTTTAAAAAAAAATAAATTCTAGAAAGACCTCAGACTTGAAGCTGGGAGGCTACAAAGTGGTAAAGTGCAAGCACATGTGCACATGTGCACACATGCATGCGCATGCGCACACACACACACACACACACACACACACACACACACACACATTACTTGGCCAAAGTAGTCTCATTTGTTTGCTCTCCTCAGTGAACATCTATCTCAACCACTCTAGAGGTTGTATAGTAGAACAAAAATGCTAAATACTTGCTTTCCTTTTTTTTTTTTTGAGAAAGAGAGAGAGAGAAAGAGAGGAGGAATGGTTACAGCATGTTTTCTTTAGTTCAGGTCAGGAAAAGTGAAGATGGAGCAGTGATTCAATGAATGTTAATGACTGTCCATGGACAAAAGGGAGGAGAAGGAACGGAATTTCTGCTTCAAGGCCATTGCTAAGATATCTGGTACCATCAGGCTAGAGTTGCTCTGATTTCTATCACAAGGCCTTTTCTCTGTTTTATTTTAATAATTAGGTGACTTCTTTGTGAATTATCCTGAAAATACAGTTATCATAGACTTTAAAGAGCTGACTTGTATTGAAATACTCTTCCTATCATCTTGCTGAAAATAAGTTTCAAAAATTAAGATTTGGTTTAAAATAGCTTTCTAAAATACTGCCTGGGGTTTCTGTCAAGAGAGAAAATTATTTGGTTACAAGAAAGAGCCCAGACTTCCACAAAGTCTATTCTCTCAATTTTTCTATGAAGAAATTCTGTGTCTCCCATTTTTTAAATTTCCTAGAGGGGGCGCAGCTAGGTGGCATAATGGATAGAGCACGGGCCCTGAAGTCAGAAGGACCTGAGTTCAAATCTGGCCTCAGACCAAACACTTGACATTTATTAGCTGTGTGACCCTGGGCAAGTCACTTAACCCCAATTGCCTAAAAATAAATAAAATAAAATTCCTAGAAGGGGAAATGTTTTCTTTTCTTCTCTTAATTTGCTTTCTTTGGGAAAATAAACTGGGTGTCAGCAATTAGGGTCCTTTTCATTCAATAAGAGTGAGGTTTAGAGGCTGTGGTAAGGGAGAAAAGGAGCTGGGATAGGTGAAGAGAAGTGTCCAACTCTTCGTGACCCTCTTTGGGGTTTTCCTGGCAAAAATACTAAAGTGTTTTGCCATTTCCTTCTCCAGCTCATTTTACAAATGAGAAAACTGAGATAAACAGGATTAAGTGACTTGCCCAGGGTCATACAGCTAGTAAATATCTGAGATTGGATTTGAATTTGGGAAGATGAGTCTTCCTGACTCCAGATCTAGCACTCTATTCATTGTGCCACCTAGCTACCCTTTCTACCTATTACTTCTGTGATATTGGACAAGTCACTACCACTGTTTAGGCAGAAGTATAGTCTAGGGTGATACATCTGGAGCTTTGCCTCTGAGTGGGGAATTCATAGAATGCCAACAATACTATCTTAAAAACATTTCCTCCCCTAACACTCTGTGGCAGCAATAGCAGCCGTGGCATCCTCTTGCCATAACCACTTCTGCTGTTTTCAGCAGTATTCTAGGTGAATCAACAGCACCATTTTTCCAGCCCTTTCCTCCACCCCTATTTACCACAGGTAAAGAAATCACTGGTTATAGCTATGTCTTTGGGTATCAGGTTCCTCAAAACAAAAGGTTTGGACCAAATGATATCTAAGGCCCCTTCCAATCTAAATCTATGGTACTATGATGTTTTTGGCACAGGTTCTGGAAGCATGCAAAGATGCTGGCTTAGTGAAGTCCCTTGGAGTGTCTAATTTCAACCGCAAACAGCTGGAGCTCATCCTGAATAAACCAGGACTCAAGTATAAGCCAGTCTGCAATCAGGTACAGCTTCCTACTGTGCATTACAACAACAACAAAATGTTTTTGGTGGAAAGAAACCAATACCTATGGGTCTAGTAGAAAGAGATGTGAACTGGAATCTGTGAGAATCCACCATGGGCAGGGAGAGAAGAGGTGGGAAGGTTCTCAAGTCCAAGTCTTCTCTAAGCCTAGTATCACAGCTTCCTTTCCCTAGCTACTTCGCAGAATGTAAAGAATGTTGGGAAAAGGTAAAGGGAAGATAGCCAGCAATTGCCTCAGGAGCCATTTAGATTATCAGTATGGTCAACAGTATCTTCTTATCTTTTCTGCCAATGTAGAATATCTATTACTTCAATATTCTAGGTTTTAATTATTCATTCAGCTTTATACTTCATCCACACAGGTTGAGTGTCATCCATACTTCACCCAGACAAAGCTCTTGAAATTTTGTCAAAGTCATGACATTGTCATTGTGGCACATAGCCCTTTAGGGACCAATAGAGACCCATTATGGTAAGTAACATTTTTCATATCAGGTGTGGGGTTAGAATTTAGGGTTAGGATTAGAATCTGAGGTTAGTGTCAGGGTTGTTGGAAATACAGTAGTGTATTGGAAATATAACCTGCTGTGGTTGGCACCAATTTTTTTTGAAGCAACAAGTAACATTACTAGTGCAGGAGAAAATGGAACTGTGCCTTTTGAAAACACTGGCTCAAAAAATCCTGAAAATTTAACAATCGGCTCTGGTTAGCCATTACAAGTTGGTCCAGCACGCCACTAATTGTAACAGTAATTACTCTTGCTTTTTTAAGTGATATGAATGATTACTGTTGCTTCTTTAAGTTTTCCTGTCAAGGCATATGTGAGTTTTTCTGTTCAGTATTTCCTTTGGTAAAGGAAATAGATAGCTGTCTCATATCTTGTTCATGTTATCCATGGAGTGTCTTTCTACTCCCTGCTTTGTGGAGACACTAGACATGAGGCCAAACCTAAGCTTCAAGTAATTTGCCCCTTGGTTCAGAGTGTAAAATGCCAAAAAACATGAGAAAATGAACCTAATCTATCTCATTAGAAGTCAGGTTCCCTTAGGACTGAACCTGGTCAATGTGTCCGTATAGGGCCCCTTAGTGGAGAGGGAGGAGGGTACAGAGTCACAACCCCTTGGGCCCAGTCATGGCTATAATTGTTAGATATATTTTGCCAGGTTTTCAGTAGAGACTAGGGCTAGACCTCTATTAGTCAAAGATGATGTAGATTCAGGGATCAAGCTGATAGTAGACCCAGATAACCTCTCCAGTGACTTCCTCTATTCAACAAACACCTTTAAAGTATCTGTTATGTAAAAAAAAAAAAACAAAAAAAAAACAAGAAATACTGATCTGGGAATATAAATGCAAAGCAAATAAACAAGGTTCTGCTGTCAATATATCTGCCTTGTATACATCTCTATGTTAAGATAAAGAAAAAATCTCCAATTCCTTTAAAAGGTCTGCCCATATAGAATGTTTAATATAAAAGCTGCTGGGAATTTTCAGGCTAGCTAAAGGATAGTCCTTATTTCATATTATAAATTTCACTATTACATTACATAATTTATTTGTGTATTGCAAATGTGACCATCAACAAAAACACATTGTTCAGTGAACATAAAAATTAACGAGTAAAATCATAAGTAAAACAAAAACATTATAGCATACATAGAATCCAAAAATTAACAAACGAAAAATAAGTTTTCTGGGTCCCTTTCTGAATCCATCTAATTGGTTTTTTTATATATGTGTGTGTATGTATGTATATACACACATACATATATACACACATATACTATGCATGCATATGTGTATGTGCATATATGTTATATGATATAAACATATAACAGTCTATTATATATTAATAAATTATAAATATTTTGAATGTAAATATATCACTATTATATGTTGATGGTGGTATAATAAATATTTGTATTTATTATAATATTTATTACAATTATATCTATAAAATCAAATCTTCATATTTATTATGATATAGTTATAATGATATCAATATATAATGTTAACATTAATTACACATATATATGTATATACATACTATATATATGGCATATATACAACTGTAAAGTGCTTAGAACAGTGCCTGGCACATAGTAAATATCATCTAAATGTTAGCTATTGTTATTATTATCAATATAGTGAAGTTATACACAGTTTTTAGTCTTCATATTTATTATTTTGGTTGTGCTAATCTCACTTTGGATCACTTCATATAAGTTTGTATGTTTATCATTTTCACCTAATATACTATTCCATTACATTAATATAATTTTTTTAGCCATTATCAATCATTAGACATGTGGGCTGTGCCATTTGAGGTGGGGGTGGCCATTACAAATAAAGTAGCTATGCATTGTTGTTGTTATTCAGCCATTTCAACCATACCTGACTCTTTGTGATCCTATTTGGGATTTTCTTGGCAAAGATGCTGGAATAGTTTGCCATTTCCTCCTCCAGTTTATTTTACAGATAAGGAAACTGAGGCAACCAGGGTTAACTGACTTGCCCAGGGTCACACAGCTAGTAAGTGTCTGAGGTTAGATTTGAGCTCAGGAAGATGAGTCTTCCTGACTCCAGGGCTGGAAATCTATCCATTGTGCCACCTAGTTATGCATATTTTTGTACAAATAGGTCCTTTTTAAACATTTCATAATCTTTTTTAGGATCCACTCAAACCAACAAACAAAACCATCCCCTTTAAAAAAATTTTTTTAATATATTGTTTGCTAATGTTCAAGTTCATAATAAAAGAGATAGACAGGCAGACATGTTATTTGTTCTTTGGATGATTGCCTGAATTTGTTTATGAATCCATTTGGACCTGATAATTTTTCTGTAGGGGAGCCCTTCAATAGTTTATTTGATGTCACCTGAGATTTGGCTATTTTGGTTATCCACTTGCTTTGTTGATTTGGGTATTTAAAACTTTTATAAATAATCATCAATTTATTTCATGTTCTCAAATTTTTAAACAAGGTTGTTATTACTGTCCCTTATCTTTGATAATTTTCTTAATTTTTGGACCTCTCAGCATTTCAGAGTTTGAAAGAAATAAAGAAGATAATTAGAAGCAAGTTGGCTTGTACCTGATCTAGAATTTTCTCTACAACATAGATAACAAATGGTCAATCAGAATATTTCATTATATTCATTTGTGATGTTTTGCACAGACATTTCCCAAGTAGCAATGGAGTTAGAATTGACTTCTGAGTCACATGAGCAATGAGATAGCTGACTAGGCATTTTCTCTGATACCCATGACCCCTCATACTTCTCCCTAACACCTGAGTTCAAACCTGGCCTCAGACACTTTAACCTTGAGCAAGTCACTTAACTTGTTTGCCTCAGTTTTCTCATTTGTAAAATGAACTGGAGAAGGAAATAGCAAAGCACTCTAGTATCTTTGCCAAGAGAACCCCAAATGGGGTCATGAAGAGTTGTACTCAGTTAAAACAATTAAACAACAATAATGCAAGCAAAATAGATCAATCTTAAAGACAAGATACATAGAATATCAATGGAGTTATTACTGAGGTTTTTTTTTTTCCTCCACTTGGGTCTATGTCATCTTACAATTTTATTTTCTACTGTTTTGTTTTGTTGATTATTTCTTTGGATTTATTTTCTAAAAAAGCAAAACCCCAAAACATTATTTATTCTGAATTTAACACTCCCCCACACACTAAATTAGAATTTCCATATACACAGCAGATGAGGATTGTACGTAAGGCTCATATGGCTCGCTTCTTTTTTTTTTTTAAGCAAATAGTAAATTTCATAGTCTTTTTAAAACAACCTATGCTTCCTTATGAACTTCTTTCCATTCTATTCTAGGCATTTTTAATTTTTTCTTTATTTCTCCCCTTTAAAAATGCTTTTATTTTTCAATCATCAAGTATTTTGCCTCAGTTCTATTTCATGCCCAATTTGAGAGAGGGGAGAAAAATACAAAACCCTTGTAACAAACAAGCATAGTCGATTAAAACAAGTTCCCTCATGAGCCACATACAAAAATGTGACTCATTCTGCATATTAGTCTACCCACTCCCTTGTCAAGACATGGACAGCTTTCTTTATCATCGGTCCTCTGAAATCCTGGCTGATCTGATCACAGTTCTAAAGTCTTTCAGAATTGTTCATTTTTATAATATTGGAATTACAGTGTAAATTATTCTGATTCTTTTCACTTCATTTGCATCAGTTCATACAAGTCTTACCCAGTTTTCTCTGAAACCATCACTTTCTTAATTTCTTTTAACATAATAGTATCTATCATGAACCATAATTGGTTCAGCCATTCCCCAACTGATGGGTACTTTCTTTCATTTCCAGATCTTTACCAATACAAAGAACTGGAAATTTATTTTCCTTTCAATATTGTTCATCTTTTATTTTTCAGAATTTTCTTTTTAGTGTTTCATTATGTTTTTAGTTGATTAACTTTCAGTTTATTTTTTTTTAATTGCTACCCAATTCATTGATCTGTTCTTTCTCTCTTTTGCTGATGAAATGGTTTAAAGATATAAATTTTCCCCTAAAAATGCTTTAGATAAATCCCCAGAATTTTGGTATTTTTGTCAGCATCTATGTATCATTTCTATAATTTGTTCTTTGAACCACCAGTTCTCCAGGATTAAGTTATTTAATTGCCCACTGATTTTTAATCTTTTCTTCAATAGCCCTTTATTTAAAATAATTTTTGTTCAATTGTGGTAATAAATGTGTTTAACAGCATTGTTTTGTAAATGTTTGCAATGTTTTATGCTTTTATTCTTTTTCTTTAAGTATTTTGGTGGTATGACATTTGGGGTGTGTATGTGTATACATACATACATACATATATATATACAGGTATATATATATACGTGTAGTATTGAATCTAATTCACTATATAGGGTATCCTTTTAGCAAAATGCAGTTTCTTTTTTTATCTCCTTTAACTAAAGTCTCTTTTTCCTCTTGCCTTGACTGAAATCATAATTGCTACACCTGCTTTTTTGTGTTCAGCTGAGGCATAATAGATTTTGCTACATCTTCTTATTTTAACTCTATATTTCAAGTGTGTTTCTTTTAAATAACATATTATTAGATTCTGCTTTCTAATCCATTCTGCTATCCTCTTCCATTTTGTAGGTGAGTACATCTCATTCACATTCACAATTATCATTAACTGTGTCTTCCTCTCTATACTATTCTTTTATACTTTTTTCCTCCCTTTGCTCCCTACCCCCTCTTTATCACAGATTCTTAGCCTTTCTTCAAATTTTAGTTTTAAATCCTTCTTTATGATTGTTCCTTCCATGCTAAGGATTTGTTTTCTTAATGACTAATCCCTTCCTGAATCTACCCTCCCTTTTATTCTCCTCTTTCCCTGTTGCTTCCTGTTTACCTGTAGAATTGAATATATTGCTACTACAAACTCTTTATGTATGTATATACATAATTTGGCCAATTCAGATGAAAGTGAGATCCAAGTAATGCTGCCCCCCCACCTCTTCCATATTTGAATAGACTTTTAATTATTCCCTCTGATTCTATGACATAAGCTGTCCCACACTCTCTCCCATCTTTTTTCTTTCCCTAGTGTATCCTTTTATCCTTCCCTTTCCTTTCTGCTTTCAATATCGTAAACACATAATGAAACCACTCCTAGGCCTTCCATCTTATTTGAATCCCTCTATGAACCCTGATGGCATTATGGTTCTAAAAGAACCCTTATATCATACACCTTCTATTAAAAACCTTTATAAAGTCCCTTAAAAATGCTCAGTTGTGTTTACCTTCTTATGCTCTCTTGACTCCCAAGAGTCAAGAGTCATTACATTTCCAAATCTCTACTCAGCTCTGGTCTTTTTATCAGGAAGTCTTCTATTTCATTGAAGGTCCCCTGTAGAATTATATTCAGTTTGTCTAGAAAAGTTATTTTTGGCTATAAACTTAAGTCTTCTGTTTTGGAATGTATCGTACCATGTTTCTGCTCCTTCTTAATGGTAACTATTAAATCTTGTATGATCCTATATTTGAATTCTTTATTTCTGGCTGATTTCAATTTTTTTTCTTTGCCCTGGAAGCTCTAGATTTTGACTATAATGTTCCTGGTAGTTTTCATTTTGGGGTTTCTTTCAGGAAATGACTATTGTATTCTTTCTGTTTTTCACCTTACACCCATCTTGTAACATCTCTGACAAATGGTTTTTTTTTTTCATGATTTTTTGAAATAGGATATCCTGGCTCTTTTTTTGGTCATGGCTTTCAGGAAGTACAATGATTCTTAAATATATGTTGCTGAAGAAGCAGCAAATTCTGTTTCATAGGATCATAAATCTAGAGTTTAGAGGTCATAAAGCCCAACCCCTTCTTCTTGCAAATGAGGGAAATGACACAAAGAGAAATTACGTGATTTGTCCAAGATCTTTCAGCTAGTGAGTGTCTTGGGCAAGATTTGAAATCAAATCTTCTTGACTCCATGTCCAGCACTCAATCCATTATACCACCTAGCTGCCTCATCATTAGTACTCTAAGACATGAAGACTAGTTGTCCCATAAAATGATGTCATTGTCTCTGGATGCATGATAAAACCAACTCTACATATTCCTTCATGTTTCTCTCTCATCTTACTAATCAATTGTAACTCCATTGTCTTCTCATTTCATTTATTAGAAGGATGTAGACATGAATATGGTTCAGTTATTCTAATATGTCAATTTGCTAGAAATTAGACAGTTCTCACATTTAGAATTTTAGCGAGTAAATTCATGTTTAAAGATAATCTAAAAACTGTTATAGCCTCCTAACCAGTCTATGTTCTGTAGGGTGGGTGTCTATGAGTAGGTTTGTTGCCCATGTAGGTTATGTATATGTCCACATAGGTTGTCTAAATTTGGTTCACGGAAAGTAATGAATAGATATGTCAGGAATCTTGCCTGCAAGGAAAGCTTTGTCCTATTTGGAGAAGAGCAGAAGAAAGGGCTTACAAGGCTAGCCTTGCTGTTTTCCTCTGAGAGAAAAGAATATTGGACTAGAATTATGTCTGCCTCCTAAATACTTCTGATCTAGGGGAATGATATTTTTTGGGTTCAAGCCTTTTCCCTGGTCCTTAAAGGAAAACCCTTAAAGAAAGAGGAGTAATCCAACTTACATCTCCAGGTTTGACTCCTGCCTGCCAAGTACTACTTTCACAAAAGACCATCACAAATAGTGAGTAGTAAGTAAATCCATTTATCCAAGCAGATGGAAAGCAGAAATCAGAGAAGTCATACAGATCATAGTATACTAGAAAATGCATAGGGTAAATGAGCTCTCTTGCTGGAAGTAACCTATCTGAGCTTAAGCAAAAGAGACCTAGATCATACCCAAATGGAAATTCTCCAGTTTCTATGGAGGCAGCTTGTAATTCAGGGACCTGTCGAGGAGTCAACTTTATTGTACATGTATTCCTTCCCAAATCTGTTCTCTGTCTTCCAAAGTCTCTCCCCAAAAGGATTCTGGAACTATATGTGTCTATGTCTTGAAGCAAGAATTAAGAAAGACATTTCTCCTCTCCAAAGTTCTTTTGCTAATTCTGCCCCTCTCACAGACATGCAGCATCAAAGCATCATTCTCTCTACCAATGAGGTGAATCTTATGAAACTGAGCCACCCTGACCCCAGGCTGGTGATGGGCATAGAAAGATGACAAGGGCAGGGGCAAGGCATAGATATTAGCCTTGAGCTGGAGTAGTCCATGACATGCCAGTGTCCTTATGGGGAATTGGGAAGGAAGAGAACCAAGTGGAGGCTGAGAGTTAGCCTGGTCTATACAGTTGTAATAGCCTGCTGGTTGGTCTTCCTGCCTCACTACAATCCATCCTGCTCTTAGCTGCCAAAGTGATCTTTCTAAAGCTTAGTAAATACATAACTTTGAGGATGAATTAACATACTCCATTTGTTATAGCATACTTAAAGATCCTTGAATACTAACATGCTCCAATACATTTTGCAAAAATTGTCTATAAAATGTTTTTCAGGGATCTGGTAACTTTTATATATGGAAACCATAAGAATTCCGCTTAAGCGGTCTAATCACAGAATCATTGTCATAATTCCCCTACCTGGTGTTGATGCTTTATCAATCAGTTTTGCTCTGAGAGCTATTATTGAAAAACACCAGCAAGAAAACCATGCAGATACTGTCATCTATCCTGAAGACTGAAGACAACCATTAAATGTTTTCTGTCTATTAGACCAAAAACCCATTTGTGGTCATTGCCTTACCATTCTACTCATGAAGGTCATCCCATAGATGTCCTTCAGAGTTCAAATCTGAAAAAAGATGTTCCACAAAAATCTTCTTGAGCAGTTTGCTGGAAAACATTGGTCAGATGTGTGTTTATTTATTGACAAAATAGAGGAACAGAAATCTAATTTTGAACAAATTATGCAAAGTGATAAAGAAATTGTCCTCCATTATTTTAAAAATGTTAATGATATATTGGACCTCAAAAAATTATTTTCTACATGCCTTACATGATGTTGGAGCTATCACTGTTGAGGAATATCTTCCATAAATTGAAAAGATAAAAGAAATAAGAAAAAGCAGCTTGAATCGATGCCATTGGCTATAACTTTAGAAGAAGAGGAATCTTCACTTAAATTTCTTGAAAAAGCCTATAATATTCTTCAGTGTATTCAAAGCTTGAAACAAAGACAACTTCCTGCCATCACATCTCTTGAAATTTATCCATGAATTGACCAGATATTGAAGGAAATGTGGTCAAGAATTGAAATAGGTCAGCTTAAAAAAACAAAAAACAGAAAACTTACAGTTTCAGAAATAATGTGTTCCTCTAAAAGGAAATTATGTATCAAGGCCAAAAAGGAAGAGAAGAAAATTGATTTTTTTTAAGTTTTTAAGCATTTTTATGTTGACAATCATTTCAGGAATATTGATGTTGATATTTTTCTTTAACAAACATGCTGCTCATTTTAAATGATGTAACTCACAATGTTTCTCAGAAGTTTCTTAATCTCTGTATCTCACTTTGTTTAACAATATCTACACAGTGAAGGAAATATCATGTTATAATTATACAATGAAGGAATTAATATGTAACGTCATATCCTATTGTTTCTGAGGATTCAAATCTGAATTACACTTGCTTCTCTTTTGTCAATTCTTGGAGGCAGGTAGGTGGTGCAGTGATTAGAGTACTGGGCCTGGAGTCAGAAAAGACTCATTTTTCTGAGTTCAAATCTAGCCTCAGACACTTACTAGTTGTGTGACCCTGGGCAAGTCACTTACCCCTGTTTACCTCAGTTTCCTCATCTGTAAAATGAGCTGGAGAAGGAAAGGCCAAACCACTCCAGTGTCTTTGCCAAGAAAACCCCAGATGGGGTCACAAAAGGTCAGACATGACTGGAACAACTAAACAAAAACAACGGTCTATTCTTAATTAACTATGTTAAGTGGGAAGATGATATGATAAACGAAAGCTCAACCTTAAATTAGAGCTGCAAGAAATAGCAAAATTTCACCTTTATTTTGTAATGGCTAATTTTGGTAGAGGTAATGAGCCAAAAGGCAAGGAAAGAGGAAAAGTAGAATGCTTGGATAGTGAACTCCTAAATTAATCAAAGATAATCATAGTTTTCTAATAGTTATTTTGAATCAAGATTACTCAAAATATACTTATGCTATTTTGGCCAAAAAAGTGTTGACTGCTTTAAATTTAAAAAAAACCCAACCTGTTTCAAGCTTGAAGCCCATGTTATACTTCCTACAGACTCTCTCCCTACTCCCATCTATCTTATACATTACCGTTCAAGTACTAACACAGAAGTTTGATCAAATCATTCCCTTGCTAAAACAACAGCAGCAGCCTTCAGTTTTTCTCTGTTGCCAACAGAATAAGTTCAAGAGACAGTTTGGTATTCAAGGTGTCAAATCATTCACCAGAAGATAAAGTTAGCCACTAGCACTAAGGCTATGCAATTAAGTTCTTGCAGGAAAAATTATTACAGGAACTCAATGGTGCTGTTTAGGTTGATATATGATGACAAGGTGTTCCTATCCATCATCTCCTTTTGGAAGGAACTGAAGAATCTTGCCGACTTCTGGCTTTGTGCCTTAAAGGAGACACCATTGTAGGATCCAGGAACCAAACATAAGAATCCTCTACAACTGTCCCCAACATACCTTTCCAGTCTCATTTCATGCTATGTTCATTCCTGTTTCCATCAGAATGGGAAACCTGTAGTGAAGCAATATCACCAATCACCTGTAACTTAGAAGATAGATCTTCATTTCCTGAGGCTCAGGAGTTCAGTGATTTGCTCAGGGTCAACACAACTAGAATCTGTCAAAGACAGGATTTGAATCTGGGTCTTTCTTGCTCCAAGTATAGCACTCTCTCTATTCTGCCAAATTTCCCCTTCCTTTCCCCTATAATCCAGCTAAATTAGATGACTTGGCATTTTTTTATTTCCTCCTAAATTTCTATGATGTAATCTTTCCCCCCACTTAATAGCATTTTATTTTTTCCAATTACATGTAAAGATAGTTTTCAACATTTTGAGTTCCAAATTCTTTTCTCCCTTCTTCCTCTCCCAAAAAGCAAGGAATCTGATTTAGGCTATACATGTACAATCATATTAAACGTATTTCCACATTAGTCATGTTGTGAAAGAAGAATCAGAACAAAAGGGAAAAACCATGAGAAAGGAAAAAAGAGAGATAAAATATTATGTTTCAATCTGTATTCAGACTCCATAGTTCTTTCCCTGGATGTGGATTTTCCATCATGAATGACTTGGCATTCTTCAAAGATACTAGTGCACACATTCCTCTATCTGTAACTTTGCTCATAATATCCTCTATGCCTGAAATGCCCTTCATCCCAGACTGGCTTATTAAAATCTGATCCCTCCTTCAGTCACTAATTCATAAGACACCTCTTATAAGAAGTCATTTTCAACTCACTCAACCAAATGGAATTCCACTCCAAATTTCTATAGCATTTAATTAATATTTTTAAAAAACCCACTACAGGCTCAGATTCTTACAATCCAGCCACATGCTCGGATTCTTTAGCCACTGCTCATATTCTTACAATCTAGCCAGTAGCTCACTAATGTTCAGACTCCTTAAGAGTCTGACCAATATGACTGATGTTCTAATAAACCTTGTTTTTGGCTGAAACCCCCATCCCCCCCACTATACTTTATCTTATATTGTAACTGTGTCATTTCAACTATTCTTTGGGACCTGGTATCATATTTTATTCATCTCTAACTTTTGGAATGCCTGGCCTTGAACTTCTGCAGATCCTAAGCTGATTGCATCCCCAAACACAAGTAAGACACAGAGACAGAGAAGGACAGAGAGGAAACAAAGACACTATGACTGTCAACTAAGACCAGAGAACAACCACCTTATCATTCACAAGAAGATGAAGAGTTAGCAACCAGCAACTGTTGTATGCAGTTTGGAGCAAGGAATAGCTCTTGCTTAAGGTTAATGATGCTGAAAAAGTTGTTGCACAGAAAAAAGTTATCTATTCTTAGTTTCTTATAAGTATACGTGAGTAGTATCTTCTCAATGCTCCACGGGCTATACATAAATACTACTGTTGTACATCTTTGAGGTAGCTAGGTGGTATAGTGGGTAGAATGTTGGACCTGGAGTCAGAAAGACCTGAATTCAAATCTAGCCTCAGACACATGATAGCTGCGTGGCCCTGGGAAAGTCACTTAACCACCTCTGTTTTAATCTCTTTATCTGCAAAATGGAGATAATAATAGCACCTATGCCTCAGGGTTGTTGTGAGAATAAAATGAGATAATATTTGTAAAGGTCTTTGCAAACTTTAAAGCATTATATAAATGTTATTATCATCACTAATGGCTTCTCAATACCAGAGAGGTAATATCTTTTGTTGCTTTATTGTGAGTCTGTTATACATTCTTGATGAGGAAATCTGTGCTAGATGTTAAGAATCACAGCATCACAGATCTCAAAACCATAAAGGACTTTGTTGTTGTTCACAGCTCTTTGTGACTCCATTTGGGGTTTCCTTGGAAAAGATACTGGAGTGATTTGCCATTTCCTTCTCCAGATGGTTTTACAGATGAGAAAACTCAGGCAAACAAGGTTAAGTGACTTGCCCAGAGTCACACAGCTGATAAGTGTCTGAAGTCAGATTTGAACTCAGGTCTTTCTAACTCCAGGCCCAGCACTGCATTCACTGCACTATCTGGCTATCCCCTAAGGAACTTTAAAGGCCATCTAATCCAACCTCTTCATTTAGCTGATGAGAAAACTTAGGCCTTAGGAGGGTTAAGTGACTTGTCTAAGGTAATGCTGACAGTTCAGTGCCAAAAGTAGGAGTTCAACCCAGGTCCTCTCACTATATTACTCTTTTCACTGTACCACATTATAGATCTATAGATGAATTTGAGCATAATTTTAATTTTAGCATATCTACATATGTATATATATATGTGTGTGTGTGTGTGTGTGTAAGTTTGTGAGTTTGTGCCTCTGTATACTTCTATAGGTATGTACATACATGCATACATACACACACACACACAAACATACATACATACATACATACAGTAAAGATCTGAAATCTCAGGGTGGAGTACTTCCCAGTATAGGAAATCCCTTTGCCAATAAAGATGACAACCTATCTGTGACTTAATAGCTCAGTCCTAAATTTTGCCTGAGGCACACGAAAGTTAAGTAATTTGACCAAGATCACACAGCTGGTATCAGACTGAGGATCTTAGTACAGGTTCTCTTGACTCCAAACTCATTATTGTACCTACTATACCATACTGGAAGGAAGGAAGGAAAGAAACATTTTTAAGTACTTACTATGTGCCGGGCACGGTGATAAGTAATTTACAAATATTATCTTTTGATTTTTTTTATCTCATAAATGCTTTGGAAGCTTGCGCATTAATTTTAATAACAGAAATCTACATAAAAGTTAATGAACTAAGATAAATAACTAGGAATTTCAGCACTATGTCCAAAAATTTCAAAAACTCAAAAGCTGTGTGCCTCCTACCTCATCTATCAAGGTTACAGAAGAAAGTTATTAAGAAACACTTCCTCTCAAGATGGAAGACAAAACTAGAGGAGACCTAGATAGCCCTTGGAACTTGGCCTCCTTCATGAAGAAGCCACCAGCGGATCAATAAGCATTTATTGTGGTCCTACCATGTATTCAGGAAAATTTGACTTTAGTTAATGTGGATTATCTTTGTAGATGATCAAGTGGAATGGGGGGAAGGTGGAAGGTAAGTTCCTCCACTTGATGTTATGACCTTATCCAAATATCAAACATGTTCTGTTCCTGTTGAAAGGGTGAACTTGGAGTGTCCTCCATTGCTGGAAGACCCTTTGCTAATCTCCTTGGGTAAAAAATACCATAAGTCACCAGCACAAATCTGTCTACGTTTCAATATCCAACGAGGGATAGTTGTTATTCCCAGAAGTTTTAATGCGGAAAGGATAAAAGAAAACTTCCAGGTAAGAGACTAGTTTGTGGAACTACATAAAAAGGTATCACTAGAATGGGCACTACATCTTTAATCTAGGGACTGCAAATAGCAATGACAATGAGGTGAATCCCCAATACTCAACCAGAAGTAGCATCTTTATTTGTTTTCTTAGTGACCTCTTACCTAGGGTCACTTCCTTGTGTCTAGATTTAATCTGACTGAATTATAGCTAATGATCAATTATTCAGGGGCTAAATTTCTAATTTGTGAATTATCCACTTCCATTATTTTTCCTGTTTTCTTCTTCTGTCATCTCTTGCCATTACTTATTAAGTGAGAAGGGGGAAATTCTCACTTGTTAAGTGAGAATGGGAAAAAAACTTGAAACTTTTACCACTCAAACTTTTCTAATTGTTAATATATCTGGATTAATTAAAAAAAAAGTTTAGTGCAGGCACAGGCAGATATTAATGAGACTTGGAGATCATCTAGATTTCAACCACCTGTGTCTGCTTTCAATGTAAGCAACTGATAACCAACCCTATAATGTCAGCTTCTTTTTGTGCAGTAAAAACAAAAATTAAAGAATTAGCCAGATTAAATGACTATGCTATGACTTCAGAATGAGAAAACTGAACCAATAAACAAAAAGCTAGGAGTTACAGAATCACCCTTGTTAATAGCTCAGCTAAAGATCAAATACTAGGTAGTGTCTATTACCAAAATTAAAAATCAATTAAATTTGTAACTAATCATTTAGCTCACAATTCTGTTCCAAAGTTAAATTCTTAGGTTGTTTAATTGATGGCATTTGAATGTGAAATGTTTTTGCTTAGCTTGATTTCATCATATGAAATTCAAAGATATTAAAAGCTTCTGATCCAAATAGAACATCCTAGTCAATGAACAACTAGCCTTTTTAATTGAAAGGAAGCCAGAAAGATAATTTATAACTTTGCTTGTTGTTTTTCCCTCTTGTAAATATTAGGCAGCATTTTGCCTTTAAATATTAAAGCTGCAAAATGCAAACCATGTTCCCAAAAAATTGCTGTTCCTGTGTTTTCACCAATCTTGAAGACTGAGTCAATCAAATGCTTGACTGAGATATAGGTAGATTCCAGAGGTGTGCTAAAGCCAGCTCATACTGGTTTTCACAAGCTAATTGTGGGGCAGTTAGGTGGCACAGTGGATAGAGCACAGGCCCTGGAGTCAGGAGGATCTGAGTTCAAATCTGACCCCTCACTAGCTGTGTGACTCTGGGCAAGTCACTTAGTCCCAATTGCCTCATCAAAAAAAAAAAGAGCTAATTGTTCAATTTCCAGTGGAAAATAAGCAAATGTTATAAATCAGAGCTAGATTTATCTTGTTGTTAGTTGTCTAAACTTAAGAAAGTGATGCAGAAAATATTAATAATGCAATTAAACTCAAAAGGTTGTCATTGGGGTAGAGGGAAGAGAGAGCTGATTGTTAAACATTTACCAACACAATAACATACAACAGAATGACTTCTCATACTGCTCAGCTGCCAAAAAGGTAGAGAAGAGCACTAAGGCCAGAAGGGGATTACAGGAAAGGCAAGAAGATCACCGTGAACTAGAATTTCCATAAACTTTCCCATTGGAGCCTCAAAACATTGATTTCTTGGGAACTGGCTTATAGCAGATTATACTTGGCTTTCCAGGGGACGTTTGAATCTATAGGAATTTATGGGATTAACCAATCATTGTTTTATACTGGCAATCATCATCCTACTTAGAAGCTTCAGTGTGTATTGTGATGCTCCTGGAATTATCTCACTCTTTCTTATTTTCCTTGTATCAGGTCTTTGACTTCTCACTCACTGATGAAGAAATGGAGAACATTAAAGCCTTGAATAAAAATATTCGCTTTGTGCAGCTTCTCATGTAAGTTCTGGGGCCTTCTCTATCAGACACCATTGGATTTAGGAGACTCAGCCTTCAGGACTAGGTCCTCTTTCATAAACCATTCAAATACTGCCTGCGTGAGAGAACTAATTGGGCAGGCAGCAGTGATGTAATAGAAAGAACATTGGTTTAGGACTCAGAACATGTGAGTTCTAATCTTGGTTCTGCCATGAATCAGCTATTTGACCTTGGGGAAGTCATCTAAACTCTCTGGGTGTCAGTTTCCTCATCTGTAAAATGAAATACATAATCTCTACAATCTCTTTAAAATAACTTATTTATTTTTGACTTAAACAAATATCAATAAACACAAATCCAAATAAAGTCAACAAGCATTTATTAGGTACCTACTAAGTTCCAGATTGTGTTAAGAGTAGGGATACCAAGACAGGCAAAAAACAATCCCTGAAACAGCTCACAATATGAGAGACAACATGCTAGTAACTATGTACAATATAAATACAAGATAAATCAGAAATAGTCAATAGAGGGAAGGTACCAGCATTAAGAGAGATCAGGAAAGGCTCCTTGCAGAAGATAATGGTTTTTTTTTTACTTTTTTTTTTCAATCATCAAGCATTCTTTTTATTAAAAAAATTTTTATTAAAGAAAGAGAAGAAAGAAAGAAAGAAAGAAAGAGGGAGGGAGGAAGGAAGAAAAGAAAATGCCTGTATTGTATCAAGCAAAGCATTATCATATTGGTTCATTACATTTGTCAGAAAGTAGACAGTATTCCTTATCAATTTTCTGTAATCATAATTGATCATTTGATCAGAGGCCTTAAGTCTTTCAAAATTATTCATTTGTATAATATTTATATCATAGTATAAATTCTAGTTCTTCTAGTTCTATTCACTTTACCACATATCATTTCATTCAAGTCTTTCCATATTTCTTTTAAATCATCTTTTTCCTCATTTCTTCCAGCACAATAGTATAATTCCATTACATTCCTCTACCAAAATTTATTCAGTTGTTCCCCAATTAATGGGCACCCACTTTGTTTCTAGTACTTTGCCACCACAAAAAGTTGCTATAGATATTTTTGTTCACATAGGAACTTTTTCTTTTTCTTTAGGGGTGTAGGCCTAATAGCAGTACAGTTGGATCAAAGGACATGCATTGTTTAATAATCTGTTATGCATAATTCCAAACTGCTTTCCAGAATGGTTGGATCCCATTCTTAGCTTCAGCAACAGCTCATAAATGTACCTTTTATCTTGAAGCTTCTCCAAAATTTGTGAATTTTTCTGGTCAATCTGATGGTTATGAGATAGGACCTCAGAGTTCCTTTATTAATTACTAGTGATTTGGAGCATTTTTTAAAATATGGCTATATATATAGCTTAGGTTTTTTCCCTTGAGAGCTACTTGCTCATATCCTTAGACCATTTATCAATTCATGAATGGCCCTTAATTTTATGAATTTGAATCAGTTTCTTGCATATGTCTAAAATATATATAGTTCTTTGTCAGAACTTGCTGCAAAGATTTTTTTCCCAGTTAACTGATTCCATTCTAACCTTAGCTATATTCAATTTACTTGTGCAAAAACTTTTTAATTTTATGAAACCAAAATTTTATATTTTATCATTTGTACTCCTCTCTGTCCCTTGTTTAGTCATGGATTCTTCCCTAACTCATATCTCATCAGCAATTTTTGCCTTTTCTCTCTAGTTTGTTTATGATGTGACCTTTTATGTCTAGGTGACATGTCCATTCAAACTTATCATGGTATATGGTGTGAGGTAATGTTCTAAATTTAATTTCTCCCATACTGCTGTCCAATTTTCCCAGAAGATTTTATCTAAAAGTAAATCCTTTTCCCAGTAGCTAGAGTCTTTGTGTTTATCAAACACTGGATTCCTAAGTGTGTTTGTTTCTGTATATTGTGTATATAATCTGATCCAGTGATTAATCTCTATTTTTTAACCAGTTCCATATTATTTTGAGAATTGCTGCTTTATAATATAGATTTAGAGGTGATACTGCTAGCCTCCCATTATTCACACTTTTTTTCATTATTTCCCTGGAGATTCTTGATTCTTTGTGACCTCTTATGAATGTCATTATTATTATTCTTGCTCTATAAAGTAATCCTTTGGTAGTCTGATGGTTGTGGCATTTAATAAATAAAATAACTTAGGCGGTATTACTTTTTTACATCGACTTGGCCTTCCCTGAGCAATTAATATTTCTCAAAAATATGGGTTTAACTTTATTTTTGTAAATAGTGGTTATTAGTTGTATTTATATAGTTCTTATATGTATTTGGAAGGTAGACTCCCTTTACACATTCTATAATAATTTTAAATGAAATTTCTCTTTCTATCTCTTCTTGCTAGCTTTTAATGGCATTCTAGAGAAATTCTGATGGATTGCATGGATTTATTTTATATCCTAAAACTTTACAGAAGTTATTATTTCAATTAATTTTTAGTTTGACTCTAGGATTCTTTAACTACACCATCACAACACCTGCAAAAATTGATCATTTTGTTTCTTAGTTACCTTTGCTTATTCCATCAATTTCTTTTTATTGTCTTTTTGTTATAGCCAGTATATCTAGTACTATGTCAAATAGAAGTGTGATGATGGATATCCCTGTTTCACATCTCAGTTTATTGAAAAGGATTCTAGTTTACCCCCATTACATATAATGCTGACTCTTGGTTTTAGATGTACGTTATCATGTGCAAAAAAAAGGTCCATTTATTCCTGTTTTCTTACGTTTTTAATGGAGATAGGCACGGTATTATATCAAAAGTTTTCTACTTCTAGAGATATAATCGTGTGATTTTTTTTATTAATATGATTAAGATTGTAATTTTACTAGTATTAAGACAACTCTGCATTGCTACTACAAATCCTACCTGATCATACAATATAATCTTTGGGATATGTTGTTTTGCCCTTTTTTCTATGATTTTATGTGAAATTTTTGTATCAATATTCATTAAGAATATTGGTCAATTTTTTTTTCTTTTTTCACTTTCCCTATTGTAGGTATTAACACAACATTTGTATCATAGAAAGAATTTGATAGGATCTTTTCTTTTACAATTCTGTAAATAGTTTAGATAATATTGGATTTAATTCTTCTTTGAATGTTTGATAGAACTCACTTGAATCTAGCTGGTCCTGGGTTTCTCTCCCCACCCCTCCATACCCAAGGTTCATTTATGGCTTGTTCAGTTTCTTCCTTCAAGATGAGGTTTTTTAAATTTTTTTATTTCTTGTTCTATTAATCTGGATATTTTATAATTTTTTAAATATCAATTCATTTCATTTAGGCTGTGAATTTTACTGGCATATAGTTGGGCAAAATAGTTTAATAATATCTTTTCTTCTTCAATTGTTGTCAATTCTCTTTTTAAAATTTTAATACTGATAATTTGGTTATCTTCTTTTAAATCAAATTGACTTGTTTTTTTCTATTTTATTGCCCATCTCCACAAATTCCTAGTTTTATTTATTAATTCAATGAAGTTTTTGCTTTCAATTTTGTTAATCTCTTCCTCAATTTTCCTGATTTCTGTTTTGTAGTTTAATTGTTTTTTCTATTTGATGGTCTTCTAGGTTTGTTTTTTAGTTGCATTCTCAATTTTTAATGTTCTTTGTTTTTTGTTAATTAAATTGTTTAGAGTTAAACATTTTATCCTCTGCTTTATTAGATCCCCAAAATGTTGGTATGTTGTCTCATTATTGTCATAATCTTTTCTTTTATTAATTAATTAATTAATTAACTTTTAGTTTTCAACATTCACTTCCACAAGATTTTGAGTTCCAAATTTTCTCCCCATCTCTCCTCTCCCCCCACCCCAAGATGGAGTGGATTCTGACTACCTCTTCCCCCAATCTGCCCTCCTTTTTATCACCCCCCCTTCTCTTATCCCCTTCCCTTTCTATATTCCTGTAGGGCAGGATAGATTTCTATACCCCATTGCCTGCATATCTTATTTCCCAGTTGCATGTAAAAACAATTTTTAACATTCATTTTTAAAACTTTGAGTTCCAAATTCTCTCCCTTCCTCCCTCCCCACCCATCCTCACTGAGAAGGCAAATAATTCGATAGAAGTTATACAGTTGTAGTCATGCAAAACACTTCCATAATAATCATGTTGTGAAAGACTAACTATAATTCCCTCCATCCTATCCTGCTCTCTCATTTATTCTATTCTCTCCTTTGACCCTGTCCCTCCACAAAAGTGTTTGCTTCTGATTACCCCTTCTCCCAATCTGCCCTCCCTTCTATCATCCCCCCTCTCTTATCCCCTTCCCCCCTATTTTTTCTGTAGGGTAAGATAGATTTCCATACCCAATTGAGTGTGTATGTTATTCCGTCCTTCAGCCAAACCCAATGAGAGTAAGATTCATTCATTCCCTCTAACCTCCCTCCCCTTCCCCTTCACTGTAAAAGCTTTTTCTTGCCTCTTTTATGTGAGATAATTTACCACATTCTACCTCTCCCTTTCTCCTTCTCCCAGTATAATTCTCTCACCCCTTAATTTTATTTTTTACATATCATTTCTTCATATTCAACTCACCCTGTGCTGTCTGTCTGTATATATATTCTCTCCAACTACCCCAATACTGAGAAAGGTCTCATGATTAATATCATCTTTCCATGTAGGAATGTAAACAGTTCAACTTTAATAAGTCCCTTATGATTTCTCTTTCCTGTTTATCTTTTCATGTTTCTCTTGAGTCTTGTATTTGAAAGTCAAATTTTCTATTCAGTTCTGGTCTTTTCATCAAGAATGTTTTTGAAAGTTCTCTATTCCATTGAATGTCCATTTTCCCCCTGAAAGATTATACTCAGTTTTGCTGGGTAGGTAATTCTTGGTTTTAATCTTATCTCCTTTGACCTCTGGAATATCAAATTCCAAGCCCTCTGATCCCTTAATGTAGAAGCTGCTAACTCCTGTGTTATCCTCATTCTGTTTCCACAATATTTGAATTGTTTCTTTCTGACTGCTTGCAATATTTTCTCCTTAATCTGGGAACTCTGGAATTTGGCTATAATATTCCTAAGAGTTTTCCTTTTGGGATCTCTTTTAGGAGGTGATCAGCAGATTCTTTCAATTTCTATTTTACCCTCTGGTTCTAGAATATCAGGGAAGTTTTCCTTGATAATTTCTTGAAAGATGATGTCTAGACTCTTTTTTTTTTATCATGGCTTTCAGATAGTCCAATAATTTTAAAATTACCTGTCCTGGATCTATTTTCCAGGTCAGTTGTTTTTCCAATGAGATATTTCACATTGTCTTCTATTTTTTTCATTCTTTTGGATTTGTTTTACAATGTCTTGATTTCTCATAAAGTCACTAGCTTCTATTTCCTCCATTCTAATTTTTAAGGAAGTATTTTCTTCAGTAAGCTTTTGGACTTCCTTTTCCACCTGGCCAGTTCTGCTTTCGAAGGCATTCTTCTCCTCATTGGCTTTTTGGATCTCTTTTGCCATTTGGGTTAAGGTATTTTTTAAGGTGTTATTTTTTTTCTTCAGTATTTTTTGGGTCTCCTTTAGCAAGCTGTTGACTTGGTTTTCATTATTTCTTGCATCATTCTCATTTCTTTTCCAATTTTTTCCTCCACTTCTCTTACTTGCTTTTCAAAATCCTTTTTGAACTCTTCCACGGCCTGAGACCAGTTCATACTTGTCTTGGAGGCTTTGGATGGAGGAGCTTTGACTTTGTTGTCTTCTTCTGGTTATATGTTTTGATCTTCCTTGTCACCAAAGTAAGATTCTATAGTGTGAGGTTTTTTTTACATTATTTGCTCATGTTCCCAGCCAACTACTTGACTTTTAAATTCTTTGTTAAGGTAGACTCTGCTTCCAATGTGTCCAGCTCTGAGAAGGATACATGCAGGCACCCCCCCCCCATTATAGTTTTACTGTCTATTTTTCCTTGTAATTCTTTAAGCATTTAGATAGTATGCTAGTTGGTATATTATGTGTTAAGTGTTGAAATTGATTCACTGTATATGGTATTTTTTAGCAAAATATGTTTTCCCTGTTTTTTTTTTCAGTCAAGTCTATTTTTCCTGTTGCCTTATCTGAAATCATAATTGCTCTCTCTGCCTTTTTTGTGTGTCAAGCTGAGGCATAATAGATTTTACTCCAATCCTATAGTTTAACTTTGTGTCTTAAGTGTGTTTCTTGTAAAGAACATATTACTGTATTTTGCTTTCTAATCCATTCTTCTAACCCACTCTTCTGTTTTATGAATGAGTTCATCCCATTCACATGTACAGTTAAGATAGTTAATTGTTTACCACCATTTTTTCCTCATACTTTTTCTTTTCTTTACCCCAACCCTTATTATAGGTTCCTCCCTTTACTTTCTTTCCTATTAACTACCTCTTCATTCTCTTCTTTAAAGGTTGGTGACTAATCCCTTCCTGAATCTACCTTCCCTCTTATATTCCCTTTTCCCCTCTTCCTCTTCCTTTTTCTATGCCTGTTGAGTTGAACGTATTCCAACACTAAATTCTTTGTTTATGTATGTGGATGTATACGTTCTGCTCTTTTTTGACCAGCTTAGATGAACGTGAAGTCCAACTGATTCCAGCCCCTCCATGACTTCCATGTGTGTATATCCTTCTTCTTGCACACCCAATTATATGAGTTTTCCCCCATCTTTCCTCCAATTTCCCCCCAATGTATCCTTTCCCATTCCCCTTTTCTTTTTTCTTTTGGCATCATGAAATCTTAACACGACCTCTTCAAGGTCTTCTATCTTATTTGACTATCTTTATGACGTTTTATGATATTAGATTTCTGAAAAGGACTCTTTTATCATTCCCTTCCTCTCTTAGAATATAAACAGTTCATCCTTATAAAGTCCCTTCCACTTGTTTGTTGACTTGTATTTACCTTTTTAATTTTCTCTTCACTTTAAGATTTGTGTTTTGAAGTATCTTTTCAGCTCCAATTTTCTTCATTAGGAATGTTTGAAAGTCTTTTATTTAATTGAAGATCCATTTTTTCCCTTGTAAAATTATTCTAAGTTTTGCTGGTTAAGTTAGTCTTCCCCACCCCTGCTCGAGGGTAATTTAATTCCCACTGAGTTTAGTAACCACCAAGTATATGGTGGTGTCTTTGGGAAGTAGACTAAGCTAAAAATCTAAGACTTCTTTCAGGTATAGATAACTAAGAATAACAAGGATGACTATATAACTATTTTCCATGTGATTTCAAAAATTATATTATTTTATTATAATTGAATACGTATTGAACAAGCACTAATTTCTAAAAAGTAACATACATGTTCAAACATAGTACAAACAGAAACAGACTTCTAGGTATGATTTAAGTATCTTTATTGTTAAACTGAATTGTTAATGTGATCTTTGCTGACATAAAACTTTGGCTTTCTTCTGTTATCTTGTCTCCCTTATGGGCTATCTCAGAGCTAATTCATAGCTATAGCACATTTGTTCCAGACCATTCTCAACTGACTGCCATCAAATGTTAATAGTCTTGCTTAACACCCCCACCCCATCCCTCATGCCAGCCAATATTACTGTGACAATTAATCGATCAGATGAGTTCTCCATAATTTGGAAAACTAGTTCTAATTTTTTAGGCAAAAAATAACTGAGACTCTTAAGTTAAAAGCACTTGTCTCAACCTGTTAACTCTCATCTCTTCCACAGAAGGTTTCAGGCAACAGTAGAAAGACATTCTTTTGGAGACCCTCAAACTAAAAGAGACCTTGAGGAAGGGCTCTTCTCTCTCAATGACTATATATCCCCTACCCTCACCCCTTCCTCCTAGCCAAAGCAAGAAAACTTTTTTTCCTTTTCTGAACTTTCAAAACAAAACTGAATAAGGTTGAAACAAATGTTTGCAAAGGTTTCTTCACCTTATGTTCATGAACAAACCAACTCCCTTTAACATTTCCATTTCCTGAAATCATCTGAGAAATAATTGTGTTTGACTATCTTCAGCTCTTCTTTTCAAATGAGGTATGTAAATGATTATTATTAATTTTTAAAATTTTATTTATTTTTGTTACATATTAAGTTCTAAACTATCTCCCTCCATCCATCCCTACCCCACACTCAAGAAGTCTACTATTAGATACAGATACATATGTAGACATAGTTAGGTAGATAGATAGATAGATAGATAGATAGATAGATAGATAGATAGATAGATAGATTAATATAGACATACAAATATGTACATATATATGTAAAATCACACTATGCATACTTCTATTTACCATTTCTTTCTCTGGAGGTGGCTGGCATCTTCTTTCATAGGTCCTTTGTAGTTGATTTGAATATTTATAAAACTCAGAATAACTTAGTCATTCACAGTTGTTCTTCAAACAATATTGCTGTTACTGCATATGTTTTCTTGGTTCTGCTCTTTTCACTCTTCATTATTTCATGCAAGTCTTTCCATGTATTTTCTAAAGTCAACCAGCTCACTATTTCTTACATAACAGCAGTATTCCATCACAAGTTGTTTAGCCATTCCCCCATTGAGGGGAATTCCCTCAACTTCCAGTTCTTTGCCACCACAAAGAGAGCTGCTATAAATATTTTAGAATGCCTAGGTTCTTTTCCTTTTTCCTTTATCACCTTGGGACATACCTAATAGTATATTGCTGGGTCAGTGGGTATACGCAGTTTCATAACTCTTTGGGCATAATTCCAGATTGCTCTTCAAAATGGTTGGATTAATTCACAGCTCCACCAACAGTGTGTTAGTTTCCCAATTTTTCCACATGCCCTCTAACATTTGTCATTTTCCCCTTCTATTATTTTAGCCAATCTGATAGGTGTGAGACAATATCTCAAAGTTGCTTTAATTTGCATTTCTTGAATTAATAATGATTTAGAGAATTTTTTCATATAACCATATGTAATTTTTATTTCTTCATCAAGAAACTTCTTATTCATATCCTTTGACAATGTATCAATTGGGGAATGACTCATATTCTTATAAATTTGACAAATGATACCTTTATCCAAGAAACTGTCTATAAAATTGTTCCCAGTTTTCTGCTTTCCTTCTCATCTTGGATACATTGGTTTAAATAGTTGTTATTAATAAAATGCAAACAACTTAGCTACTTGCTATCTTGCTCCACTCTTTCTGTTGAATCAGAAAAAGCTGACTAAGGAAATATTTCTTTAACTTGCCAAAGTGTCGTGGAGAAGTTTTTCTTCTGATAAACTATTATACATTAAAAAAAATTTTTTTCAAAAATAAAACAAAATAAAAACTCCACCAAATCGCCTTGGGAGCAAAAAAAAAGTGGATAAAAACACATTTTATCACTTTCCTAAGCTAAATAAGCCTAGGTAGCAGTCTTTAATTCGGTCAACAAACCATTGAGTTGAAAACAACTGTGTCAGTATATAAATACAGACATATAATATGCATATAATAGGTAAGGTGATTTTCATACAAATATACATATTTGTTGTTGATGCACAGAAACTAATAGATGGCATTGGTTTATGGATATTGCAGTGTTTATGACATGGACAGAGCGAATATCTTGTATAAGGTTGGAACATACTAGGGAAATGAGTTAGCACTCCCTTTAAATAATAAGTCAAGACTTCCTACTTCTAGGTGGCACAGTGGATAGAGTCCTGGACCTGGAGTCAGAAAGACCTGAGTTCAAATCTGGCCTCAGACACTTAGTAGCTATGTGACCCTGGGCAAGTCACTTAACCTCTGTTTGCCTCAGTTTCCTCATCTGTACAATGGGGATAATAATAGCACCTACCTTCCAGAGTTGTTGTGTGGATCAAATGAATAAATAATTCTTAAGCTCTTAGAATAGTGTCTGGCACATGGTAAGCACTATATAAATGTTAACTAGAAGCAGCAGCAGTTGTAATGACTGGAAGAGATCACTGATGGCTGCTAGACCATTAAGATTGTTTCTGGTTTCTCTCCAGTCTATCCCAATCTCAAAATAATGTTTTAATTAAAAGACCAAACTGATTAAAGAGAGACCTATTTCTTTCACAGAGTCAATGTCTAAAATACATACTCACCTTTGTCATCCAAAGTTGCTTCATCCTTTGGGGGAAAAGACAGTTTTGTAAATACCCAGGAAACTTTCAGGTGAATCTTTATAGTTAATCTTTGATTCTGTTCACAAATATTCAACTATCAGCTCCCTAAAGACCTTTCTTTTGTTAATATAGAATATTAGCATTTCAAAACTAGAACAGACCTTAGAGATCATCCAGTTTAACTCCTTCATTCTACAGAGGAGGAAACTGAGACCAAAAGCAATTAAATGGCTTATTGAAGATCACTTAGCTAATTAGCTCTAATTCTTCAGCTAAACTCCCAGGTCAGTGTTTCAACTATACTGTGCTGCTAAATCAGATAGAAAACATTTCCTTTTTAAAATTTTCTGTTTATGTAGTCTGTTTTTACATCACTTTCATTTCCAAATTTATGCTTCTCTTCTGCTCTACCTAAAAAACTCTCTTACTTGTAACAAATTTAAAAACAACAAGAAACAAATTGGGGGGGGGGGGCAAAGGGGTGGTAAAGCAATCCAGCAAAACTAACCACCATATCACTTTAATAGTGTATGCTATTTGCTACACCCATAGTCTCTACCTCCTCAAAGAAGATGGTGAGTTTTTCCATCTCTTCTCTGGGAACATGCTTGGTCATATTTCCATAGTTACATAGCTTTCAGGTTCAGAAAACACCATTTTTCAGAGGCATTTTTGGACAGATCAAATAAGGGGACTAGGGCATGTTCCCATACCTAAAAATTAGTAAATTATCATGAATCAATTGGAGAATGGCTGAACAAGTTGTGACATATGATTGTGATGGAAATACTATTGTGCTGTAAAAAATGATGAGCTCTATGATCTTAGAAAACCACGAAAGACTTGCAGGAAATAAAGAAGAGTGAAATGAGCAGGACAACATTGTATATAGTAATAGCAATATTGTTTCAAGATTGACTTTGAATAAGTCATTTTGACTATTATAAATACCCAAATTAGCTATAAAGGACATTTGAAGAAAGATGCTACCTGCATTCAGAAAAACAATTGATTAATAGAAATATGTATAGAATAATTTTTCATATATGTGAATATATGGATGTATATGTATACATCCATATATATATTTGTGTCTAATGGTAGCCATCTCTAGGGCAGAGGAAAGAAAAAAAAAGAAATTTACATGATAACTATTATATATTTAAAAGGAATAGCAAGTTGCACAAAATAAATTTTAGTTTCATGTGCAATCATCTTTTTTATTATGCTATATTATGGAAATGCTTGTTTTATTTCATAAATTAAAACTTAAATGAATTTTTTAAAAATTATCATGAATCCTTAGGCTTATTGCCTCGCTATGGAAGCATGTGATATAGTGGAAAGCCCACAAGTACTAGAGACATAGGACTTGGGTAGAAATCCCACTTTTTAACTTGGCTACTTGTGTGACCTTGGGCTAGTCACCTAACTTCAGTTTCCTCATCTGTAAAATGAGATTAGACCAGGTAGCTTCTGAGGTTCTTTCCAGTTCCAAATCTATGATTTTGTGATTCTGTATTTATACTACTTCTCCTTCTATAGGAAAGCATTTGAATAACCCAATTAATCAATCTATCGATTTCTTTGTTGCTACCTATAACCTTAAGAAAGTTAAAATAAGAGTCAGTTCTTTCATCAGTTTATATGATTTACTTTATATGATTCTTTCCTAGTCTCCCCATTCATCACCCCTCCATTCTGATTTTACCTCTCTATGTGTACTAAACCCAATCGTTGTACATTTCAGCAATGTCCTTGTTCATATGCTAATATCCCTTTGGCTGCTCAATTTTCTGCCACTTATTTTACCAGTTCTTGGAACTCTGTGATTCCCATTGTCTACCTTCTCAGTTCCCAAACCTAGACTGCCTCGTGTTGCAGGAGAAAATGACCAAATCATACTCATTGGGTCCAAGATAAATTTACCTTATTCAAGCTCAACTGAGCCCTTATTGCCAAGTAGGATTTATTCATCCTTTGTTGATGCAATCAGGTTGCCCATAGAAGTTGATCTAGATCTTTTCCATTCTTTCTAAGATCCCAATTTCACACCCTCACCACTTTCCACAGACTGTTTCATCTCCTACTTTGCCTAAGAAAATTAAGATTTGAAATAACCATTGTGAGAACAATGGGGAAGCAAGAAAAGATTAATAAAAAGATTTCAGAATTCATTTGTAATTAAATAACTTAAATAAAGTGACTGAGCATCCCCAATGCTGTGTCTTTCCCCAGGAATTTTTGTAGGAAGAAAAAGGTTTGCTCAGGGAGTTGCAGATGTACAAAACAAATCTGAAGGAGGCTAATAGTTGAAAAAAATACTGGGTTGGGAGGAAAATTAAACACTGGCCAGGTAACACTTTAGTCCTTGAAAACCTTAGAGGAGTTGGGAGAAGGGAAATAGGCAGAAAGACAGACACACATTTAAGTGGCTATTACCTACTACCACTACTGTATGGGTTTTTGTTTGTTTGTTTTTGGTGGTTTTTTTGGAGGCAATTGGAGTTAAGTAATTCACCCAGGTCACACAGCTAGTAAATATCTGAGGCCTGATTTGAATTTAGGTGTCCTTAACTCCAGGGCCAGTGCTCTATCTACTATGCCACCTAGCTGCTCCTACCACTATTGTACATTGATACTTCCCTTTTAAGCTTCTGGCTAAGACCCTGTAGGTAGAATTCAAAGCTAAGAGGGTACATGAGCTGGTCGGTGGCAACAGGTAAGTAAGTGGAGAGGTGAATGCCTCTGAAGGAGAATAAGTAGGTGGCAAAGAGAGAATAGCGTGCGTAGGAGAAAAGGGTGGTAGTTAATAGTCACCATGGAATGCAACATTAGTACAGTTTCCATTGTAAAAGTATTTTCTTTGGTTGAATTATTTTGGCAGGTTGAAGGATCATCCTGAATATCCTTTTCATGAGGAATACTGACATCTGAAAAAACCTATACTGATTTTTACTCTCGTATGTGCCAAAAACTTAAACCAGAGGATTCCTTCCAGTCTGAATGGAAAAGGATAATAGAGCTATACTTCTCTTTCATATATTCTAACTGATTATTTACTGTTAATTATTTACTGTTACTGTAGGACTAATGTTTTTGAATCTCTCAAAATCATAAAGCAACAAATGATTAATACACTAGTATAACCTCCTGATGGGTTTGACTATACCCTGAAGCTCACTCCTGTGATGCTATGTACAGGTTGGGAGGCCTGACTCCTGATTGGCTTAGAAACGACAGAGACAGAGACAGAACTAGAGATATGAGATGGAGAGAGAGACAGAGAGAAGGGGGAAAAAAAGAGAATAGGAGAAGGCAAGGCACAGACTTTGAATGGAGAATGGGAGAGTTTCTAAAGTGGGTAGAAAAGCCATCACCTCCACATATGTCTTGATTCTCAGCTCTTATATCCCCAAAGAGTAGAGAAGACTTATTGGGTGAGATCATTTTTCTCCCCAGTTGAGCTGAAAAATCATCTTACCCCCAGATCACAGAACTCCCCAACTCTTTAGTATCCTATCAACTCAACAAATCTGTACAGCTTCCCTGATTACTGTCTTACTAGCTTACTTTGATAAATATGTTTGCTTAGTACCTATGATAATCTTTTTTGTAATAAGTATATGTTGGGGAGAGAAAGCTAAACCAGCCAAGCTTAAGCTGTTACCCTCGAGGTAGGGTAACTTCCCAGGTAGGGCAGAGCTACTCTCTCCTTAAAGTAGCCAGGAAAAGTAATTTCATCCAGAACCTCCTCTCCCCCTCCAAAAAAAAACAAAAAACAAAAAACCACACACACACACACACACACACACACACACACACACACACATACACACCCTTAGGCTTCAAATGTCTGATGTGTAAAAGAGAAATATAATTCTAAGCCCCAAACCCATGTTGAAGATAGGAGAGCCAGGGGATTCCTGCCCAGACACAGTTTTCCTCCCCATAACAAAGATGGAAATCCAGCCTTCCTGAGAAATGTCATTCCCATCTCTGTCTGTCTCTATCTGCTTTTCCCTCCACCTCTAGTTCAGTTGTTATGCTAGTGTCTCAGTCTACTCTGAGTCCCAGGCATCAAAGTCCTACCAGTGTATACATTTCATTAGAATTTAAGTACTAGCAAAACTGATCTAAGGATCGGTCTTCAAAAGACGATAGCTAGTGACAAAGGACACTCTAATCAAGATACTACTGTAACAGAGAAATATGTGAGGCCCTTTCCCCTCCTCCATTATTGTGAAATAGCAAACATCCAAAACAGATATTCAGAATTTCAACACAAAACAGTAATTAAGGGCAGGTTTTAGATTGAAGAGGAAAGTAAGAAAATTAGAAAGGAGATTTTGGGTTCATATCGAAAGGCAAGGATAGATTCAAAGCATTGGATGTACTATGTTCACATTCCAGAAAAAGAGTGTATGGAAGAGGGATGATGTGCAATGTGAAATCTCTCCAAGAAGGAAAGAATAAACTCTAGTCTATGACAATCAAATGAAATAAACTGTAGCTGCACCTAGCCTGGACTAGTGTCTGTCATTAATTCACTTGCCGCCTGCTTGGGGTAGAGATTAATGGGGGAAGAAATGGGAAGAGCTATACAGGGAAAATGCTGTATCACGGTCAATTGATTAGTAATAATGCTTAGTTATGAAACAGGTACATTCCTGAGATGTTTGCTATAAAGAGCATTTCATTATATTGACCCTTTTGCTCCCTTTGACTCAATTATGAATTTAGAAATACCTTAGCCTAGTGGATAGAGGGCTAAGTGTAAAGTCAGAAAAACCTAGCTTCAAGACCTGCTTCTGATTTGTCCTGGCTGTGTGACCCTGCAAAGTCAGAGACTCTCAGGCACTGAGACATCCCTTAATTGCAAAGCAAGTCCAAGCTGTACTTAAAGGCTATAAGTTTCAGAGAAGGTATTAAGTGAACTAGAAATAGGTGTTTTCTCACCCCAGAGTTCCATTGACCAATGAAATCATGAGTCCAGTTGCTCGGCCTTGGTGGCAGCCTGAAAAACCTCTGGTACAAGGAACTTAGCTATTCTTGAGGGCAAGGCTGCTTCTATTCTAGATAGACTTCTCCTCCTTCCTGCTATCCTCAACCTTCCCCTTCTCTTGAACCCTCCATATCTAGAATCTTCCTTCCTGGAAATTTCCAGATTCTTAACTATATGACATTCCCTATTTTGTGAATGTGATGTGAAACCAAGCATGTACTGGTGAAGCCAGCTCAAACCAGCTCCTGAGAACTGATGGTTAAATTTTCAGTGTGAGCATTTATACCTGGAAAATCAGCAAACACCACAAATCAGCACTTGTTTGATTGTTTTGTTGATAGTCTAGACTAAAGAATGTGATGAACAAAATGTCAATAAATCATATTAAACTTAAAAGTGTGGGTATGTACATTTTTGGGGGAGAGTTGATAAACATTTGCTAGCACACGCCATCGTTGCTCTATAAACATTGTTAGAGCTCAGGAGAAGTGCAGAAGAAGACTAAGGTAATAAAGTCATCATCGGATTGGAGATCTGGTGACTGTAGGCTAATAAAATTATAACGATAACAGCAATAATAATAACTGCCCTTTACGGAGTGTTTTAAGGCTTACAAAGTGCAAACCTCTATCCATTATCTCATTTGAGTCTTTCAACACCACCTCTACTGGCAGAGCCTTTGCATCAGAGGCTGCCTCTCCCATGCTCATTGACACCCCTTCTCCTCCCACTGTGGTCTCATGATTATCTCACTCAAGGTCTGGATTTCCCTACTACCAACATTCCAGATACATTCTACACTTCCAGTTATCTGTTTGTGTCCCTGTCTCCCAAATGACCATGATCCTGAGTTATCATTGCCTGCTCTTTCTCTGATTCTACAGGCTCCTGGTCGTATTAAGTGAATCGCCTTGCCTTATGTGAGGGCGAAATGTGTCTAAAACAAGGCCCATTACTCTTAGCATTTTGGGCTGACTTGATTCTTCTGTGAAAATGTTTAAGTCCCCAGAAGGCAGCTACAACAGACTGAGACAATCTTCCTCTGCACAATATTTTGGAATTCAGACAATCAAATTAGATGATTTAGCCCACCCTATAAAAAGCAATATCAAATTACTCAGAGCCCCATCCACCCCTAGCCAATTGTCTGCGCAAATTCTTCCATATCAGAAATCTGGAGACAAGCCATCATCGTTGCTTCATTGCTCTGTATTGATATATGCTACATGAGGCTAGCACTAACAACCGAGCCATAATTCCAAACCTGTGCACATGCTTTGGTGCCAATGTAAGGGAAGGATCTCTACCACACCATCTCTTTGCAGTCACTATCCTTACTTAATCTAACTCTCACCCGTCAGGCCCTTCTCCGACCCAACTACCAAAGAGCTCATGCCCTCATCCTCCACATTCACCCATACTGAGTCTCTATCAAGTTACGGTAGAAACAATATCCTAAACCCTCTCCCCGTGCAGGTAAAGCTAATCTTTCCTTAAAAGGTACCAATGCTAGGGGCAGCTAGGTGGTGCAGTGGATAGAGCACCAGCCCTGGAGTCAGGAGAATCTGAGTTCAAATCTGGCCTCAGAGACTTGACATTTACTAGCAATGTGACCCTGGTCAAGTCACTTAACCCCATTGCCTTAAAAAAGAAAAAGGTACCAACACTTTCCTCAAGATATGTTTGGTTCAGGGAGCTAAAGACTCAAATCATTGATATCATTTCCTTATTACCCACAAAAAGCTCCAGGGCATTCTGATGGTTGGCTGGTGGGTGTCCTCCATGCCTATCCTTGTTGAATGTTCTTTTCTTGCTATGCTTGAGTAAATCTCCTTTTTTTAATGGTTGAATGACTTAGTTCAACTTAGTTCATTTAGTTCAAATATCAAATCTAAATTACCAGGGCACTCGCCTGAGTCAGGCTCAACACAGAACATTCTTAACATATGTAAACTCATACTCTACTTCTGTACTTAACCATTCTCAACTGAAACACATGCACCATGAATACTACCTCTCTTTCCATACTGCCATGCATAACCAATACCATGCACACTAGCACTATGCCTACTTCCTGAGCAATTGATCAGCAAGCTTTTTTTTAAAATGACTCCTGTATACTAGATTCCTAAATATCCCCCTGGGGAATACCCTCCTCTAACTACCCCTCAAAAGAGCAAAAATCTTCTCACACAGCGGTAACATCTGATTGATATCTGTGTTCTCCTCTCAAATCACATGGGTCTTAAAATCTACCCCAGGTTCAAGGTATTCTGTATTAAGTTTTAGGTCTTTTAGAAAGGTAAGGCCCAAAAGTATTATAAACTAAGGGGTTAACTGTCAACTAGGGAATGGCTAAACAAATTATTATATGTGAATGTAAGGGAATATTATTGTGCCATGAAAAACATCAAAAGGGATGGATTCAGAGGAATCTACAAAGACTTGCATGAACTGATGCAAAGTGAATTGAACAGAACCAAGGGGACAATTTATACATTGACCACAACACTGTAAAAGATAACAACTTTGAAAGACTTACAAACTCTGATAAATATCATGACCAATCATGACTCAAGAAGACTGATATGGGACTCTATTTTTTTTTTTTGCAATTGGGGTTAAGCCCAGGGTCACACAGCTAGTAAGTGTCAAGTATCTGGTCTGAGACTGGATTTGAACTCAGGTCCTCCTGACTCCAGGATGGGTGCTCTATCCACTGCACCACCTAGCTGCCCTACGAACACTGATATGAAGCATGCTTCTCACCTACTGGCAGAAAAGTGGTGGACTAGAAGTATAGAATAAGGTGTAAATTTTTAGCTACAATCAATACAACATAAATCTGTTTACTATACCTGGTTCTTTAAAAGCAGGACTTTTATTTGGAAGAGTGTAATGTGGGAGGAGAAATGGAGGTAATTATAGTGATTCAAAAAAAAAAAGAAGAAAGAAGAATGTCAGTGAAGCATTTTTTTTTAAATTCACAGAAAGGAGCAAAAGGAAGTTCATAAGAGGACAGAGGCAAACAGAGCATTATTGGTACTACCAAGTTAGTTGCTTAATATTTTAAAAACAAGCTGTATGTGAAACGGTCACAATTTCATAAATAATTCTCTTTTTCTATCCTTTGGAGCCTTTTTTATCCTTTCTGCCCTTCTATCTCTTTACTATCCTTCATATTTGTTGATGACTGTCAAGCTTATAATAAAGAAAAATTGTATTTTTAAGAAGATAGGCCTTATGCCACATGTCAAAGGATGAGAGGGTTTCATCCCAAGAACTCCACTAATATTCTTGTGATATCAGGGGAAATGAAGAAAACTTCCAGCACATTAGGTAGGCTTCTTGTCAACTTATGGGAGTACTTGGACAAGAGTCAGATAAGATTGATAAGGAGGGAAGGAGAGATGAATGACGGCCATCTGCATCAATCTGTGTCCAAATTGTTGAGATTACAAATCCATTTGACCATTTGATTGAAAGACCAGAACAGCAGATCAGTAGAAGAGATCTGATTACTTTGAACTAGAATCAAATGTGTAAAAGATATTAATGTTTCATAGATTTGCGTTCACAAAACTTTAGGGAAGAAATTCTTTATTCAATCAAAATTAGTTGGAAGAGTTAGACAGCAGTGTGTTGGAAAAATAAAATTTAGTCAAATTTCAGAGCATAAGACAATAAATTCCATCTAAAGCAAATATTTTTTTTTAAATCTCAAACAATCAGATAATGGAATAATAGCTCTCCCAGCTTTAAAGAGGCTAAAAAATTCTTTTTAACAAATAGAAGAAATTGCAAAATAATTTGATCATAGAAAAATGAATAGTTTTTGTTCAACAAAAGAGATGCATCCAGAATAAAAAGCAAAGATTCAGGTTGGGAGCTCTCTCTCTCTCTCTCCCTCTCTCTCTCTTTCTCTAATTAATATTTTATTTTTTCCCAATTATATGTGACAATGATTAACCTTTGTTTTTTAAAATTTTGCTTTCTGGGGCAGCTAGGTGGTGCAGTGAATAGAGCTCTGGCCTTTGAGTCAGGAGGACCTGAGTTCAAATCCAGCCTCAGACACTTAACACTTACTAGTTGTGTGATCCTGTGCAAGTCACTTAATCCTGATTGCTTCAGCAAAAAAAAAAAAAAAAAAAATTGAGTTCCAAATTCTATCCCTCTCTGCCCCCCACATTGAGAAGGCAAGCAATTTGATATCGGTTATACATAAGAGGTCATGCAAAACATATTTCCATACTAGTTGTGTTGTAAAAGGAAACATACACACCCTCACACACACACACACACATACACACAGCCAAGAGAAAAAAGGATGCTTTGATCTATGTTCAGACTCCATCAGTTCTCTGGAGATAGATAGCATTTTTCATCATAAGTTCTTCAGAATTTTCATAGATCATTGTATGACTGAGAATAACTAAGTCATGTTCAGTTGATCAACATACAACATTGCTATTGCTGTGTACAGTGTTCTTCTGGTTCTACTCATTTCACTTTGCATCAGTTCATGTAAGTCTTTCAAGGTTTTTCTGAAATCATTCTGCTTCATATTCTTCTATCACAATAGTATACTATTACATTCATATACCACAACTTGTTCAGTCATTCCCCAGTTGAGGTGCATCCCTTTAATTTCCAATTATTTACCACTATAAAAAGAGTTGCTAAAAATGTTTTTGTACATGTAGGTCCTTTTCCTTTTTGTTTTTTATTTTTTCGGAATGTAGACCTAGTGCTGATATTTCTGGGTCAAAGGGTAGGTACAGTTTATGGCCCTTTGGGCCTCGTTCTGAATTGCTCTCCAGAATGGTTGAATAAAGGCAGCCACGCGGTACAGTGGATAGAGCACTGGCCCTGGAGTCAGAAGACCTGAATTCAAATCCAGCCTCAGACACATAACACTCACTAGCTGTGTGACCCTGGGCAAGCTACTTAACCCCATTGCCCAGCAAAAACAAACCAAAAAAAAAAAAGACCAGAATGGTTAAATAAGTTCATAACTCTACTAACAATGTATTAGTGTCTGAATTTTCCCACATCCCTTCCAACATCTATCATTTTCTTTTCTGTCATATTAGCCAATCAGAAAGGTATGAGATAGTGCCTCAGAGTTGTTTTAACTTGTATTTCTCTAATCAATAGTGATTTAGAGCATTATTTTCATCGGACTATAGATAGCTTTGATTACTTTGTCTGAAAACTGCCTATCCATTTCCTTGGCCGTTTATCAATTGGGGAATGACATGTATGCTTATAAGTTTGACTCAGTTCTCTATATATTTGAGAAATTAGGCTTTTATCAGAGAAACTTGCTGTAAATTTTTTTTCACAGTTACAGTGTATTTCCCTCCATCCTATTGTTCCCATTTATCTTTCTCTCTTTCTCTCCTTTCCCCCTGTTCATCTTCAAAAGTGTTTTGCTTCTGACTACCACCTCCTCCAACCCGCCCTCCCTTCTATCAGTCTCTCCCACCCTTCTCTCCTTTTTTCCTCTTATTTTCCTGTAGGGTAAGATGGATTTCTATACCCAACTGAGTGTGTATGTTATTCCCTCTTTGAGCCAGTTCCAATGAGAGTAAGGTCCAAGTACTCACACCCAATTCCCCCATCTTCCCCTCTACCATAAAAGCTCTTTCATACATCTTTTATGTGAGATAATTTACCTTATTCTACCTCTCCCTTTCCCCTTCTTCAGAAGCATTCCTCTTTCTCATGCCTTAATTTTTTTTTAGATATCCCATCATATTCAACTCACACCTGTGCCCTCTGTCTAAAATATACTCCTTTCTAACTGCCCTAATAATGAGAAAGTTCTTAGGAGTTATAAGTATCACCTTCCCACATAGGAATACAAACAGTTTAATCTTATGATTTCTTTTTCCTGCTTGCTTTTTCATGCTTCTCTTGAGTCTTGTATTTAAAAGTAAAATTTTCTATCTAGCTCTGGTCTTTTCATCAGGAATGCCTGACAATCCTCTATTTTGTTGAATATCCATTATTTCCATCCCCCCCTCCCCCCGGAAGACTATACTCAGTTTTTCTGGGTAGGTGATTCTTGGTTGTAATCTTAGCTCTTTTGCCCTCCTGAATATCATTTTCCAAGTCCTCTGCTTCTTTAATGAAGAAGCTACTAAATCTTGAGTTATCCTGACTCCATGACATTTGAATCGCTTCTCTTGGCTGTTTGAAGTATTTTCTCCTTGACCTGGGAGCTCTGGAATTTAGCTATAATATTCATGGATGTTTTCATTTTGGGATCTCTTTAAGGACATGATCAGTGAATTCTTTCAATGTCTATTTTACCCTTTGGTTCAGGGCAGTTTTCCTTGATAATTTCTTGAAAGATGATGTCTAGGGAATTCTTTGATCATGACTTTCAAGTAATCCAATAATTCTTAAATGATATCCCCTTAATCTATTTTCCAGGGCAGTTGTTTCTCCAGTGAGATATTTCACATTTTCTTCTGGGTTTTTTTTTTCATTCTTTTGGTTTTGTTTGATTGTTCCTTGATGTCTCATGCAGTCATTAACTTCCACTTGCCCAATTCTAATTTTTAAGGAATTATTTTCTTCAGTGAGCTTTTGTACCTCCTTTTCCATTTGGTCAATTCTACTTCTTATGACGTTCTTTTCTTTGGTGGATTTTTATGCCTCTTTTACTATTTGACCTATTCTGATTTTTAAGATGTTTTTTCCTTCACTATTTTTTTGTTCCTCTTTGACCAAGCTGTTGACTCTTTTTTCATGATTTTCTTGCATCACATTCATTTCTTTTCCTAATTTACCTCTACCTTTCTAATTTGATTTTTAAAATCCTTTTTGAGCTCTTCCAGGAATTCTTTTTTTTTTCCGTTTGACCTGAGACCAATTCACATTTTTCTTTGAGGCTTTGAATATAGCAGTTTTGACTTTGTCGTCTCCTGAGTTTCTGTTATGATCTTCTCTGTCACCAGAGTAACTTTCTATGGTCAGGGTTGCCATTGTTGTTGCTTGCTCATTTTTTCAGTCTATTTCTTGACTTCTAACTTGCTGTTAAAGTTGGGATCTGCTCCCACGGTGGAGGAGGCACTGCTTCAGGTTATTTGTGCAACTGTTTTCAGATCTAGTTTTGGGGGTCTCTAAGTTTTCAGTTTTTCCAAGGTGCTATGATCTAAGGAAAGGTGTATTTACTACTCTCCTGGCCTGTGCTCTGATCTGTGAGTAACCATAAGCACTCTTTCCTGCCCTGGAACTGTGCCCAGTGTGCAACCACAAGCTCTGGTGTGCTAATGCTCCTCCTCACCCTGGGATTTCAACCCAGGACTCGGACCCAGATCCAAGTGTGGTCAATGTAACAGAGTCCTGTACCAAGTGCCAGCAAAGGGACTCCTGTAATCTCTTTCTGACTAGCTTTCCAGCTCCCTTACCATCTGTGGGCTGTGAGCTCCAGAAACCACTGCTAATTTAGCTGCCCCCAAGGCCTGCTGCTGTTTTACTGGGGCACAGCCTGTGCTGAACTGTGTTCCACTCTCACCTCAGTGAGATAGACCTTTCTTGCTGACCTTGTAAGTTGTCTTGGGCTAGAAAATTGCTTTATCCCATCCTTTTGTGAGTTTTGCCACTCTAGAAGTCATTTTCAGGCATTTAAAAAGTTGTTTGGAGAGAAATTAGGGAGAGCTCAGGCAAGTCCCTGCCTTTTCTCCACCATTTTGGTTCTACTCTCCTTTCCCCATTTTGCCTTTTAAGGACTTCTTCACTGAATTTTTGTACATCTTTTTCCATTTGACCAAATCTTCTTTTTAAGGAGTTCTCTTAGTGGATTTTTGTGCCTTTTTTTTTTTTTTTTTTTTCTTTTTTGTCTTCTCTTTTTTTTGGTGTGTTTTTTTTTTCTGTATTTGTGTGTGTGTGTGTGTGTGTGTGATTCCTTTGCCTTGCTATTAACTTTTTTCATGATTTTCTTGCATCACTCTAATTTCTTTTCTCAATTTTTCCTCTGCCTCTTTCATTTGATTTTTAAAATCCTTTTTGAGCTCTTCCAGGATTTTCTTTTGAGTCTTTGCATGTAACAGCATTGACTGTGCCCTGGTCCATGAGCAAACACAAACACTCTTCTTCCCCACTGGAACTTGCACCAGGGTCTTTGCTCCACTGTGGTCACAAGCTCTGTTGTGCTAGTGCTCCTCCCCACCCTGGGACTGTGACCTGGATCCTCCTACCAGCAATGCAGCAGAGTCCTGTACCCACTGCCACCAAAGAGTCCCCTGTAATCTCCTTCTGACCACTTATCCAACACCCTTACCTTCTGTAGGCTGAGAGTTCCAGAAGCCACTGCTGCAGATTTAATTTACCCTGAGGCCCACTGCTGACTTGTCTGCTATAGACTGCACTCCACTTTCAAGCCCTGTGACAGACTTTTCCTGCCAACCTTCTAAGTTATGTTTGGCAGGAAAATTGTTTCACCTTGTCCTTTTGTGGGCTCTGCTACTCCAGAGTTCATTTTGAGGCATTAAATTGTTTGTAAAATAATTTGAAAGAACTGAGGCAAATTCCTGCCTTTTTTTTTTTTTTTTTTTTTGCCATCTTGGCTTTGCCCTTAATCTATTCTGAGGGCTCTCTCTTGCCTCGGTCATTCCCTTGGCTCTGTTTACTTCTCCCCATCAAGGCAACATGGCATTATTATTTACTTGGCCTTGGCTTTGTATTTTTCTATTTGTTCTAGGTCATGACTCCAACCTTGCGTGTTTTATGTGGTCAGGAGAGAACACAACATGTATCTACGAGTCAAAGTCCAGGCTTGATTATACAGCCAAGGCCAAACACATCTGGAAGTCATGCCCAATCTGAATGTAAATTTAGTGGGATCAACACCATGTAGGAACTGAGCTAAACTGTACCTAGTCTCCCAATCCCCATCCACACAAAGACCTTGATGGCATAGTATGCCCCTGAGGTGCCTTGTTTCTTCTATATCTTTGAAGTAACTATCCCTTAGTAAAAACTAATCGATGTTAAGTGTTTAAAAGAAACTGGGACACTAGTAAGTGGCCTTTTACAATGTGGGTTGGGGAGATGGGCAGGAAACACAACCAATGGTGATTCCAGTCAATGGCAGTGAAGAAAATATACCACAAAACCCCTCAGGGTATCCTAGCACCCTAAGAAGAAGATTTAGATAGCCTATGTGCATCAGAACATAGTCATTACATTTGTATACACTTACACATTCTACCTGTTATCTCCCTTTGTCAAATCTGAACTCTCTAAAGGCAGTGACTATTTTGCTTTTGGGTTTTGCCTGATGTATAGCAGATACTTAATAAATGCTTGCTGCTTATATGATTATTTCTGTGCTATGCTCTTTACCTACTCATTATTTAAAATGTCATTCTATGATGGGCAGGTAGATTTCAGAAACACTTACATGAACTGATGTTGAGTGAAGTAAGCAGAACCAGGAGAACATTATAATTGTATATGTATAGCCTATATCAGATTGCAGGCTGTGTTGGGGAAGGGGGAGGGGAAAGGGGGGGAATTTGGTACTCAAAATCTTTATAAAAGCAAATGTGGAAAACTAAAAATAAATACATTTAAAAAATTTTAAAAATAAAGTGTCATTCGATAGTGTGATAAGAGAATTTTTCTGCTTTGGCTCTGTTCCCATCTGCTTAAGACGAGGTATGTGACTGACTGTCCAGAGTATGCAGAATTTAGGTGACATCAAACTTTAGCTCCAGTGCTTAACTGGTTAGTGAGAAGAGAATTTCTGGCTCAGCTTCATTGCCTCAATTTAGCTAAGATGAGCATAAGTAACTAAGTACAGCCCCAGTATTAATGGTGAGTATGCAAATTCCAGTTATATCCCCAGTTTTTACTGACCAGTTTATAATTTTACTCGATGTAGATCTTCCCCTTGTGCTATCTGTTATTTGATGTATAAATATTTTTCTTTCCCTTCTTTCCTCTATAAAATTCCATTGACCCCATCCTGCTGAGTGAGCACCCTATGTAGAGATTATTTGTACCTGACCTGCGGTAGAGACTTCCAAGCATGTATCGGTCTGATCAACCACAGCTAGACACATTGGAGGATGTCATTTTTTGCCGTCTTCAAGTACGAAGAACAACAATGAATCAACAATGTGAGGGTACTAAAACTGAGACCTACATAACGGTGCTAAAAATGGAGACCTGGAACACACTGGGTTTTGTATATCATGGATCTACGCTCTGAGCACATAATAAACTGACTATTAAAATGTTTCTACATGTTGATAAGTATGATTGGCAGCAGTACCTATCAACAAAGGGTTGGACATTTTTTATGCCAATAGTCCTCGTTTATGTCTGCTTTAGCTCTTCAAGTTTCCTTTGTTGTTGTTATTTAGTCATTTTTCAGTAGTGTCTGACTTTCTATGATGCCTTTTAGGATTTTCTTGGCAAAGATGCTGGAGCAGTTTGCCATTTCCTTCTCCAGCTCATTTTAAAATGAGGAAACTGAGGCAAAAAAGGTAAAGGAGCTTACCCAGGGTCGCACAGCTATTAAGTGTCTGAGGCCAGATTTGAACTCAGGTCTTCCTGTCTCCAGGCCCAGCACTCTATACACTGCACCACCTAGCATAGTTTCCTTTACTGATATTGAGTGCTCTATCCATTATCTACAAAGAATATATATATGTGTATATATAGATATAATATATATGTGTGTATATATAATATATATTATATATATATTTTCACATATTTATGATTTCTTTATGTCCTAACACAGGATTAGTTTTTGTAAATGGGATTTTTTTTGTAAAAAATAGAATGTTTCTATTATTTACTTCAGAAATCAACACAGATCTTTTAAATCTGTTTTTCCAACATTTTGGTAGAACTCTATATTTTCCTTCTTGTTAGAATTATCCAGATATGAAATAGGAATATTAATATCTATATAATAATCATTACTAGAAATGTCTTTTCATAATCCAGTTAGCTTTTTCTTTAAGAATTTAGATGCTAGGGGCAGCTAGGTGGCGCAGTAGATAGAGCTCCGGCCTTGGAGTCAGGAGGACCTAACTTCAAATCCGGCCTCAGACACATGACACTTACTAGCTGTGTGACCCTGGGCAAGTCACTTAATCCTGACTGCCTCACCAAAAAGAAAAAAAAAGGAATTTAGATGCCATGCCATTTGATACGTATTTGTATATGTATATATATATACATTTACTGATATTGTTTCATTGTCTGTTGTATCTTTAAACAAAATATAATTTTCCTGTTTTTCTTCTCTTGACTCTCAGTTTTATTTGGCTTACCTGAAACTTCTGGTACTTTGTATCACCTGAAATGTGATAAATTTTGTTTTAGCTCTTAAAAAAAAAGAACCAGGCTAAAGGATAAAAAGCATTGTGGTAAGCAATTCTTATATGTCTGACATCCAAAAATCCATAAGCAATTGACAAAAAAATTTAAATAGTGAGTAGATATGTGGTGAGTGCTCACAGGACATGAATTAGCAGTTTCTATTAGAAGAAACACAAATTATCAATATCAGGAGAAAAAAGAGTTCACTAATAAGAGAAATTCACATTAAAACAATTCTGAGATATCACCTTGCACCCATCAAAGAGACTAAAAAAATGTTTAAAATTATAAAATTCGATATTTCCTCTGCAGTGGAAAAACAGGCATGCTATTAGAATTCTAGATGAGCTCTGAATTGGTGCAATCTTTTTCAAAAGCAATTTGAAATTATGCAATAAGAGCTACAACATTGTGGCTGCTCTCAGCTGAACAATTTTATAGTTCTTATTAACCCAGTGAACCCACTTCTAGGACTATTCCCTAAAGATATTATTGGCAGGAAAAGATTTATCTCCACAAAAATATTCCTAGCAGCAATATTTATGAAGGGATGACAGTAATTGCATTGCTGTCAAGAATGCAGAGCCAAAGAAAAATAGGACAAAGATCAGATCACATGCCCCTTTCAGTCCTTTCTACCCAGTTCTTATGATTTATGTGATTGGCATCATGGGAGTGGAAAAGAGAAATAATCTACTCATTCTAAGTCAATTAAGAATTCAGACTGAAAGAGCCCAAGCAATAACAGGTAAAAAAGGTATTCAAGATACAGGCTTAAAATCCACTAGCTGAGTGGATACTATTGTCTGGGGTATGCATCACAGAAGAGTTTAATAAAGCCCTGGGGCTCTAAGCTGAATTGCTAGTAAATATCTCCTCCTAAAGGAAAGAAGCTGTATCACAGTTGAAGATCTGAAAATGGCAGCAGAGAGGAGGAGCAGCATGATGCTATCTGAGTACTTCACTGGTTCCACAGCCCTGGAAGTATGAGTTTCCCCCAGATGCTTGTGTTCCCTGCCCTTACATGTTTCCTCAATATGTGTTCTTTCCAACTCCCCCTCTTCAGGAGGAAACTCATATGTATTACTTAACTGAGAAGTCAATGTTCTTTTTTCTTACCTTCATCTTCTGTGCCCCACCTTTCCCTATGTCTGCAATGGCTTGACAGAGGTCAAGACTCTTTTCTACCTTTTTAGATCCTTTATCTTCTTTGCCTTCAGTTCAAAGTGCTGCTTCCATTTTTTTTTTCAAAGAAAGAATCATTCTCTCTGATACCTCTAATTCTTCTAAGTGAATCCCTTTCTCTTTCAGTAAAGAAGCTAACTTGTTCTTTGTGCGAACATAGTAGTTAATTGGCAGTGGCAAAAGGACAAATATCACAAATTACTACAGAATTCCTTTTGCCCCCCAAAACTTGTTGGAAGCAAGATCATCAATCCCTATTTTTATGATTCTTAGCTCTTGTAGCCAATTCCTATGGCAAATTGCTTGGGCGCACCTGTTAGCCTCACTACTCAAGCAGTGGCCAGGGCCTGCTAAGATAGAATTTATTTGTTGATTGAAGTCTTCTCACCTTTTCTTTTGACATGAATTCTGTTCAATCTGCTTTTGATTAAAAATTAGCAGGTTCCTGCCAAAACCCTGATACCGACAGAAGTTAAGCACAGCTGGTTTTGATTAAGGGGGCTTACAGCTGACTACAATTACCTGCCATTTTGCACCTCTTTCCTTCAATTCTCTTTCAACACATTTTAGTTTCCACTTCTACATAGTTCCTTGTCTGTGAGATTGAGTGTGAAAGTGTTTCATAAACTGTAAACTACACAAACATGACTTTTTTGGTTTGCTATTGCATCATGCTTTTCCATTTGATTGTTTTTTCAGTTACAAAGAATTCTATTCAATAAACAATTACTAATCATTATGCTATATTAGAGTAAGATTTTTAAAAATACAGATACCTAGATATGATTAGGTACTTTTCTTCTCCCTACTCTTCAACTGTTATCTGTTCATTTCTAAGGAGAGCATCAATTCTGGTGCAACTATAAGAACCTAAGACAAACATTACCAGTTGTGGAGTCCAAAATTGTCCAATCTGCAAGACACACCACTGAGGCAGAACTCCAAGCCAATAGTACTTTATTAAAGGGTTGATGTCCCCCTCTAATGAAGTGGACCTCAGATCTTTCTCACGATCTGAGATGCCTTCTTTCCCCCAAGGTCTTACTTATATAGGGTTCAATACCCAGACATGCAAAAGAAGCATGGTAAAATATAGAATTTCACTGGTTGATAGCCCCTGATTTTAAGCCTCCAGGAGGGCCAGAAATGATGCATCTACATGGGTGGTCACAAGATGGGCAAGGCAAGGGTCATCTCCAGTGACTAAGTGGTCATAAGATGGGCACCTACTCACGTTGGACAAGAGAGGGTGGTCCGCAGTTAGGGGACTTTCCGTATCACGCTACCCATGTTAGGCTTAGACATGGAATTTGAGCAGAACAGGATGAAGATATCTTTGTCAGCATTCTCGTGGTTGTACAAGTAAGCTTTGTAACTGGTAAACAAGTGATGAATGTTGGATTGAAGTTTGAAGCCTACTATGAAGGCCTACTATAAGAACCTATCTTATCTAATAATCCCCATATAATTTATGTAAAAATATATATATATTAATACCTGTTTTTCTTGTATTGTTGTTAGATAACTGACTAATTGTACATTATTAGATGAGTAGGTCACTAATAATTGCTAATAATCATTACCCCTTATGGAATCATGCTGAACTGCTTAAAACTGACTGGAGTGGGATCCAAATGAATCATTTCTCACACAATTCTACCAAGCCCCTCCAGGCTTTCCAATATGAAGCTTTAGAGTAGGATACATAGCCAATGCTGGCTACGAGGGGCATGATAGACGTTAAAAGGAATTTTCTTACCGCAACCCATATATCACAAAGACCTGGAATAATGAGTGAATGAATGAATAAAAGCATTTTTAAGCACTTACCCTGCACAAAGCATTTGTGCGAAGGGCTAGAGACACCAACCAAAATTAAGACAATCCCTGCTCTCAAGGACCCTTGTTATTTTGATGGTGGAGACAACACACACAGCAGGTTTCAGCCACAAGGTGACAGGGAATGGTCTCACAGTCCTTAGGGTACAGCAGCAAAACAGATGGTAAGGCCTCTTCTTTAATGTCATTTCCACTGATAAAACGTCCATTCTTCACGTTGAACCACTTGACAGTGCCGAGGACTCGGGTGGCAAGAACTTTCTTTTCTAGTTCTTCTCTAGTTGGGGCTGTAGCAGCCGCAGGAGCGCTTGACAGACCGCATCTCCACAGGGATTGCTTCCCAGGATGCTTTCTTAGGGCACTGGGATGTAAGTGATGATATTCCCGAGGCTCATTGGCTCAGGGTCCTGGGCTGTCTCCATCATGGTCAGAGGGGATATGGTGGTCAAGGCTGTTGTGGTGGTTTGACTCATCTGGCACATGCAGTCTCCTTTCCATGCCTGTGGGTGCATTGCTGCTTCCAAGAGACTGCTTTGCCTGCCCTGTATGTGGCCGTTGGTTGACAATTAATGAAGGTGGTTGATCCATTCTTCACAGGAGTTGCTTTTCTGTATGATGGTTGTGAAGACTTGGCTGGGAGTCTCTGCCCGTCCCAGGGCTTCTGTGCTGATATGCCTGTTGGCGGCATGTGGTCAGCAGTTGTTGCTAGGGGTGATGAGGAAGGTGGGCTCCCTCTCCCCTCCATCAGCTAGACTGGAAGCAGATCTAGAGGCTTGGTGGGCACTGGTACAAAAACAAATAGGTTCAAAGGAGACTCGATCTAAAGATACTTCTAAAGGTCTTACTCACAAAAGGGTTGAGATAGTCCAAGGCTACGAACCATTTCTACAAAAGATCTGGGACCCCTCTCTAGGAGGAAAGACAGCACACAGCAAATACAATGCAGCAGCAAGCTAGCAAGTTAAAATCTAGCAGAGAAGTCAAACCAGGAAGCGTCACCAGCCGCTGCAGTTCAAGGCAGCCCTGTAGATGGCAATAGAACAGAGGAGCTAGCCCAGGAGCTCACAATTTACAGGTGATGTCTCCAGGTTGGGCAGATAAAGGCAGCAGCTCTTTAAAGAAGAAGCAAGTGGCTGCTTTAAAGGCAGGGAACTGTTGCATCTGGGAGGTAACCCTAGGAGGGTAAGTTGTCCAAGATACATGCGTTTCCCTGTCCCGGTCACATGGTCATGTTCATGGGTTCCCCTTCCCATTTATAGCATGGGAGATGGTGCAAAAGTATGTTCCTCCAGGTATGAGAGAAATTTTCCTTGTGATTTAATTTGTCGTTGATTTTAATGAAATGCATTTTGGTTTGAATTCATACGTCCTTTGACTTGGACTGATAAAAGAGAAATGTTGGTGGGGGCTTGTGACCTATGGTTTTGAGTAGATGCTGACTCAAACCATACCTTGAACCTGGGTGTAGCTTTCAAGAACACATATTTGAGGGGAGTACAGACTACACTAATCAGTCCAACCCTAATTCTCCCCCAGGTTTTAGAAAACTGACTCTGAATCCTTCTGAGTTTCTTTGTGCTTTTTCTACATTTCTGGAACCTTTTGCTATCGGTTTCTACTCGGAAGCAATGTCCTTATGATTGAAGAGACCTGCCTGTCGGGTAATGAAAGAAAAAAGCCCATGCTAAAGTTTTTAGAACTCTGATATCTCCAGTACAAGAGACTTTCTTTGGAGCTACCGTGAGGAGGAGTACCTGGACAGCAGAAGATATAATCACCTACATAGATCTCCCTGACCCCAGTCTTAATACTCGGCTCCCACAGAGAGTGCCTCATATGCTAAACTCTTTTCATAAGCTATTGAAACAACTGGGCGGCTAGGTGGTACAGTGGATGGGTCGCTGGCCTTGGAGTCAAGAAGACTCATCTTTGTGAGTTCAAATCTGGCCACAGACACTTGCTAGCTGTGTGAAGCTGTGTGACCTTAGGCAAGTCACTTAACCCTGTTTGCCTCAATTTCCTCATAGGTAAAATAAACTGGAGAAGGAAATGGCAAACTACTCAGTATATTTGCGAAGAAAACCCCAAATGGAATCACAGTGAGTTGAGGCAATGAAACAACAAAAAAACAATAGGCCATGGCAGTTAGGTGGCACAGTGGACTGAGCACTAGCCCTGGAGTCAGGAGGACTTGAGTTCAAATATGGCCTCAGACACCTGACAGTAGCTGTGTGACTCTGGGCAAGTCACTTAACCCCATTGCCTCCCGAAAACAACAATAACGACAATAGGCCAAAGTTGCAACCTCTCCAGGCCTGGATTCTTCTTTAGCATAATAATAGTTAGCATCTATGTTGTCTCAAGTATTATTATTAAGACTTTTTATTATTATTAAGACTACTATCGATAAAGAAAATGAGGCTGTCACCAGCTAGTGCGTGTATTTGACAGGATTTGAACTGTGTTCCTAAGTCCGAACACTATCCAATGCACTGCGTAGGTATAGTTCATGCCTGGACTCACTGGATAAAATAAGTCACGAACACCTGGGTTTGAGTCCCATTTCTGACATGCCAAATGAGTGCCCCAGAGAAGTGATTTAATCTCACTTTAGTTTCTTCATCCGCCAAATGGGGGACCATGATATTTGCAGTATCTGCCTAACAAGGTTGTTGCTGTCAGGCATCTGTTGAAATCAAAGTTGTTGAAATCATCTACAGAGGTGTTCCTAAGCTGGGGTCTGTGGAAGGGTTCATGGATAGATTTCAAGTGATTTATAAACACAGATGGGGAAAAAAATTCTATCTTTATTTCAATATAATTGATTTCCTTCATAATTCTATATATTTTCTTCTATGTATTTAAAAAATGTTATTCTGAAAAGGGGTCTATAAATTTCACTAGATTACTGAAAGGATCTGTCAATAAATTAAGATTTATTAAGCACATATAGTATGCCAGGACTGTGCTAAGTACGGGGGACAGGAAAAAAAGGCAAAAATCAGTCCTTATTCTAACATAACTCAGTGTAATGGGGAAGAGTGTGCAAACAACTATGTACAAACAAAATACATACAGGATTGGTTGAGGGTAGCCTCGGAAGGAAAGTATTAAGATTAAGGAGTGGGAAAGGTATCTTGTGTTGGGTGGAACTTTAGTTGAATTTTAGAGAGCCAGGGAAGGTGGAAGGTGGAGAAGAGGAGGGAGGTGATTCTAGGACTGTGGAACAGCCAGTGAAAATGTTCAATAGTGAGATAGTGTCTAGTAGGAGGAAAAGCAAGGAGGCCACCACAGTTGGGAGGGAGGGAAGAGGGGGCAGGTGGTGACAGAGAGGGGAGTAAGGTATAAGAAAACTAGAAAGGTGGGAAGGGGCCCGGGCTAAGAAGGGCTTTAAAAGCCAAACAAAGGATTTTATATTTGATCCTGGAGGTAATAGGGAAACATAAGACTTCATTGTATAGGGGATAATATGGTCAGATCTGTACATCAGGAAGATCAGTTTGAGAGTAAGTGGAGGATGGGTTGGAATGGGGAGAGACTCAAGGCAGGGAGACCAACCAGCAGGCTACTGCAATAGTCCAGGCATGAGGTAGTAAGAGGCCCACCAGGGTGGTGGCATTGAAAGTGGCAGGAAAGAAGGGAGCCTATAAAGAGATGTTACAAAGGGAAAAAGGCTAGGATTAGACGACTAATTGGATATGGTAGGATTGAAGATGACAAGTAGGGGTAGCTAGGTGGCACAGTGGATAGAGCACCAGCCGTGAAGTCAGGAGGACTGGAGATCAAATCTGACCTCAGACACATAACACTTACTAACTGTGCGACCCTGGGCAAGTCACTTAATCCTATTTGCCTCATTTTCCTCATCTGAAAAATGAGCTGGAGAAGGAAAGGAAAACCATTCCAGTATCTTTGCAAAGAAAACCCTAAATGGGGTCACAGGGAGTTGCACATGACTGAACAACAGTAATATAATTATGTGAGAGGGTGCTATGTAGATGAGAGGTCTAAGGAGTAGGAAGAATGGAACCTACCACTAGTAATTAAAAGACTGACTCCTGCTATGGAGCTTTATGGAAGAACTAGTTGCTTAGAGATTGACTCAGACTCATGAAAGCCTAGGAAGGGTATGGCTACTTTATTTGGGATTTCCTGGAGACCTTCCCTGATGTAGACATATCTCTGTAAGTAGCATCAGAACTATGAGTGGTGTGTGTTTCTCTTTCCCTTGGATGCCATGTGCTATGGCTAAACATGATGCCTCCTCATTGCTGGGCATTAGCCTTTCAGTATAGGCAAATCTATGATAATAAAAGCTTCCTGAGATAGCATGAGACATATCTCTGATACAGTAGCAGTCTCAAATCTTACCCCATCAACCTAGAGGCATGTCTGAATATAGAGACAACTGGAGGGATCTCGGAGCAGCCCCTTTACTTGACAGATAAGAAAACTGGGCCCCAGGAATGTCAAGCTTAACCTCTAAAGCTCCTTCTACCTATAAATCTTATGATCCCTAAATTTCTAAGTGATTTCTAAAGTTCACAAAGCAATTATTGGCAGAATTAGAACTAGAAATGAGTTCTCCTAATTTCAGTATTCTTTATAACTGACTGGATTCTTTCCTTCTTAATAATAGTTAAAATTTGTTAAGAAAGACAACAAACATTTATTTTCTTTAGAAGCTTGCTTCATAGATTATCACCTTTCAAATTGTGCCGGCCGCGCCGTGCACTCTCCTCCTATAAGGAGCAGGCTGCCAGAGTCATACTTACCAGTCTTCGGTCCTCAACCGGATAAACACAGAGATGAGCCTACCAGGAGGTGCCAACACCCGAGCTTTATTCAGAGGCCATCACAGCAAGGCCAAGCAGGAAGGCCAGAGCAAGAGAGCAGGAGCAAAGAGAGCACGTGATCCGACCACGACCACAATCGTTCCTTAAGTACCTCTTAGCCCCTCCTCCTCAGCCCGCCTACTAGTCAATGATTGTAGGGTCAGATACCGGAAGGGGATGTCTGAGTTTAGCGCACCAAGGGAGAGGAAGTGACGCAGGAGGCTAGGACCGGATACAGGAAGGAGGCATCTGGGATTAGTGCATAGACAAAGAGTATGTGACCTAGGAAGTCAGGCCCAGATACCGGGAGGAGGCGTCTGGGGTCAGTGCTACACAAAGGGAAGGTACGTGACCCAGGAAGCCAGGAAGGACACAGGAAGGAGGCATCTGGGGTTGACGTTGCGTTTAGGGAGGGGACTAAGCAAAGGGAACTCATCCTCTGCCGTCCCACTCCCACGTGGCACAGCCCCCTGCCTCGGGAGCACGTGATCCGGCTACTTCCTTGTATTCTGTACCTTCCCCAGCTTATCTCATATAGCACTGCCCACTGCCTCAGGACTTCTCCCGTATCCAGCCCATCCCAGTTCACCACAACTCCGCCTACCACAGCCCCTGCCTCGGTTATTTCCAAATACCCAGATCTTACCCCAAACTTGCCACAACCCCACTTGGCAGTAGCCAACATCAGACAGTCCCTCACATCAAATATTATTAATTCTAATATTATTATTAATCCAATATTATTAATTCTAATAATACTTATTCTAAATTCAGCTTTTTAAGAAAATTACTTTTCTCCTAAAAAATAGATAATGACTGGAGAAGCTTGTGCTATAGGTATATACAACACATTTCATTAAGGTGTACACCTGAGGAATTTTTTTTTTAACGGAAAACATAAATAACTCAATCATAAAGGATACTATTTTTCATCATAAAACTAAGTAAATTAAAACAACTTTTAAAATTTAAAGATAAATTCTTATTTAAAAAAAAATTGAGATACACAATATCAAGTTTTTGCTGTTGTAATAAGGATATTACATAAGAATACACTCAATTTTTGTGACCTTCATCTTTAACCAAATGAGCCGTCAAACAGATTAATATTTCTTGATTTTCCTGTCCTAGAGAAAGTTGTTGTTCGCCACATTTTAAATTCCTCAAGGTCATCATTGTATTTCACATCTCTGGGCTTCCATTTTTTGAACTGAAAAATCAGAGAATTGAACTAGACGGCCTTCAAGGGCTTTTCCAACTTTAAATCTATGATCCTGTCTTGCTCAGTGTACGAAATCATGAATGTCAAGGCTCTGTTATTTAAAACCAAAAGAATATATCATGTAATGATTTTTTTAAACTATTTTTTTTTTTGCAGGCAATGGGGTTGAGACATAATAGTCTGTCATCCAGTATACCTTACAGACACACCCTTGCCTGACAGGTGGTATGGTGTCAATGAATGGGCATTGGCCTTGGAGTCAAGGAGACCAAGTCTGACTCCCAATTCTGACGCTGACTAGGGAACTGACCTTGGCAAAGTCACTTCAGTTCTTTAGGCCTCAGTTTTCTCATCTGTAAAATGAAGCAGTTGAACTAAATTAGCTCAAACCTTCCTTCTAACACTGAAATGCTATGATTCTAATCCTGTTCACTTATGAAAGCTCCTACTGCATCATAGCAATATATATATAGCTGAGTTCGAATCTGGCCTCAGACACTTCCTAGTTATGTGACCCTGGGCAAGTCATTTAACCCTGTTTGCCTCACTTTCCTTCTCTGTAAAATGAGCTAGAGAAGGAAAAGGAAAACCCCTCTAACATTTCCGCCAAGAAAACCTGAACTGGGTCACAAAGAGTCAGACACAACTGAAATGGCTCAACAACAACGCCCAGAATATAGGGCTGTTCTGAGGGGTACACAAAACTCCTGAAAGCTGAATATGCAAACCTCAAAGGGATGATAGACTTGCATCATAAAACTGGACTCATCATACCCAAACTGGAACTCATTGATTCTCTCCCCTAAACCTCTTCCTAATTCCCCTATTTCTATAGTGTACCATCTTTCCAGTCACCCAAGTTCACCACTTCTCCCTCAACTCCCACATTCAATCAGCTGCCAGATCTTGTCACTTCTATTTCCACAACACCTCTTGCACAAATCCAGTTGTGTCAGCTCAGTGGCTGCTGCTCTAATTCAGGCCCTCAGCGCCTCTCACCTGGGCCATTGCAATGACAGTCTCCTCTCCCTGCCTCTGGTCACTCCCTTACACAGTCCATCCTCTACACAGTTGCCAAATGGAAAAAACACAGATCTGTCCAGGCCGCTCTGCATCTCAAGAAGCCTTTATGGCTCCCTATGATATCTAGGATAATGTACCAATTCCTTTGTTTGACATTTAAAGTCCTTCATAATCTGGCTCCAGTTTATCTTTCCAGAGTGATTTCACATTACTCCTCTTTCAGGCAATCTCTGTTCCAGCCAAATTGGCCTTCTTGCTTTCCTCTGAGTACTTCTATCCATCTGTTCCTTTGCACTGGCTGTCTCCCAAGCCTGGAATTCTCTCCTTCCTCACCTCCACTGGCTATACCAGGTCTTTCCTGACCAAATCCCTTCCTCCACATATTAGCTATCTTCTCACCACACCACACCCCCCAGATTATTATGTATTTATGTACATTATTTTTATCTTCCTTTTAGCCTCCTCCAAATTAGTCCATATTAATATATTTTGCCTTCCTTGAAAGCAGGTCTTGGGTTCTTGTTTTTGGTTTTGGTTTTTTGTTTCTTTCTGTTTTTAGCACATAGCACACGGTAGGTAGTTAATAAATTCTTGCTCAATTGACAATAGTTACATTGAATTAGCAAAAAAAATTTAGTAGAGATTAGAAGAAGCTAAGGGAAAGAAGCGATTTCATATATTAATATGGTGATTCTCAGTACAGGTTTTTATATATACCAAGACATCTACATTTATCTTAAGAGCCTGCCTGAAGTTTTCAATATTTTTTTCAGAACAAGATTATTTTGACTCATTTTCATTTAAAAATAAATAATTGCTAGAAGGCACTTATAGGCTAGATGACAGTGTTAGCCCTGTCCAGACTGGGTGGTCCTTTAAAAGGATGGATCTAATGTATTATAGTCATTTTCTAGCTGGCAATCTGTGTCTTTTGCTATTGTAAGGTTTTCTAGATTATCAAAGTTCCTGATTAGGATGCTAAATTCACCTTGACCAGATGACAGAGATTTGTCCTGGGTACAGATGCCAGCTTCAATAATATTATGTTCCCCAGAATTGGAAGTTACTTGCAAGGGAAGAAGGGAAGCCATCTTGCCCTCCATCACTGCCTGATTTGGTCTCCAGGCTTTGTTCCTCTGCCAGGGAATCTTCCATCCTCGTACACGTACCAGGTTTCAACTCTGAAGGAGAACTGAAGCCACTGTAAATGCTCTGGACATTAACCCCATCCCCCCAGGACTCAGAGGGGCTGCCTATTCAGCCTGACAACCGCCAGGTGGCATGTGGTGTCTGAATCCAAGACAGAGTAACCATGGTAACCGGCTACCATTCCAGCTCTGCAGCTGCCATCTTTTATCCCAAACGAAGGTTTTGTGCACGCTAGGGGCTTTCTCTTTGAAATGGCTGTTCTGTGTGCTTTTCATCCCTCTCTTGGATAGACTTCCCACTTCTGGGAGGGGAATTCCTGTGGCTGTGAGAAGATAAAACACTGGCCATTGATTCCATTTTCTGTGCCTTATTGATTTCGTATCTGCTTAAAACAAGCTCCATAAATGAGGTCCTGTGAGAAGGCCACACCTTCCTTCCACAGCTGGCTTTCTCTGGGAGCCCCAGGGTTGGTCCCTATGGGGGAGGGGGCAGTGAGAGACGAGAAGGGAAGAGGGGGAGAGAGAGAGCGAGAGAGAGAGCGAGAGAGAGAGAGAGAGAGAGAGAGAGAGAGAGAGAGAGAGAGAGAGAGAGAGAGAGAGAGATGATGGATTGGGTGGACTCCTCCCAGGAACCTAGGGAGGAATGTGATTGCCCGTCTCAGAGCTTGGGGAAAGAAGCCCGGCTTTCAGGTTATAGGGACAATGGCTGGGAGCACGGCTCTCACACGAATGATGCCTAGAGGAAATGCTGCCCAGCTACTGAAGCCAGAGACATCTGTTTGCCAGCGCCTGGGAGGACACACAATGCTGGATTCCTCTTCGGAGTCTACTTTGTCTCTGCCATGCAGTAATAACCTAAAGGACAGGTGCCCAGGAAACCGGCTGAAGCTGTCAAATTTTCTCAGCTAGTGTTTTCAGGCAGGGTCGCTGGTAATAGATGGTATTGCCTCAAACCAATTCCCTAAAGTCCTTTCTTTTTCCAATATGAGTGGCCACATTGGAGAGACAGCATGGACCTGCAGTCAGGACTTTCTGGGTTGGAATTTCTGCCTTCTACACTCATGGTACCAGGTCAAGTCACTTAGCTTCTGAGAGGTTTGGTTCCCTAATTCGTAAAAATGAAGATAATAAAACTCGGAGTGCCGAGTGGAGGCGGTAATGAGCGCGTATATACAAAGTTCTAGTTACACTTTAAAATATTATATAAATGGCAGGTGTTTTTTAAACAGATGTCACACAGGGGCCCTCAATTCCAAAAGGCCTCTAGCTAGGCTGAGTATATAGTCTCACTGAGATACTTCAGCTTAATAAATATTGCTCTTTCTGACGGCTGGATAGAGCTCAAACTAGCTACTTATTAATTTGCTCCCAGTGGGAGAGAAGGCCTTCTGAATGAGTGAAAAGTCAAAATTACAGAACATTTATGTTTTACTTGGAAATGGTACTTAAATAAAAGAAATTTATACCCTTGGGGCTTTTGAATTGTTACAGTGGCTACTCTGAATTCCTCTGCTTGAGGACCAGCTTTGTTACATTAATAGTTACATTTCCATTTCCCTTAAGGGGGTTGGAAGGGATAGGAGTCTCTCATTTCTGCCGTTGGTTTAAGCCCCTACTGAGTGTGTTCACCCTAATTTTAGGAGTCCAAGCCCCCTAGTTTATTTAACTACATAACAAGCAGATCAACTTTTATTTATATTTATTTCTAAGGTATAATAAGTGCAAACATAGAAACTTTTCCCCTAATACCCAGGGGTAATAATTCTACGGCCACACACCACCTTTTGGTGTCTTTGGGAGACAAAGGGGTAATAGATTTACAGCTAAACTGAATTCCTATACAGCATTAGCGCCACCAAGTTCCAAGTCCCAAACTCCCCCCTCCCTCTTGTGTCCCCTGCTTGTCAAGACTTTTCAGCCTGTGCCAGTTAGAATATCTGGCCTGGAATCCTGGGCTACAAGGTCCCCATGGCTCAAGCTGTTCCAAGTTAGGGAATCTATGCCCTGAACCTAGAATTGCAAAGGTCAAATGAAACAGAAATAGAACTCCATGCCTATCTCTTTCAGGGTCACAGTACCTAATGGGAGGGGAAAGTGGTCCTTCCTCCTACCTGCTTTATTGCTGTGGGTAAATGAGACCTTCAACCTTGGACACCACCTGAAAGATAGAAAAATAACAATGCCTCAGTCACACAGATTTAAACAAGAAGGCAATTCTGGCAATGGTTAGAAAGTCCTTGGCTTAAAAATAAAACAAAACAAAGCAAAACAAAAAACAAAAGGCTGTCTCCAGCCTCCTCGTAAGCAAATATAGATTGTCTTCTCCCAGAACAATGTCCCCCACTTGTATGCCTCCATCTTCGGTGATCTAATCATTCACTGAAACCCCATTACACTGTTATTTTTCATTCCTGATTGTGCATTTGAATATTAGTTAAGGTTAGAATAAAAAGCATTAGAAATAATGTATTACTTTAAAGCTCTAAAATTATACTAATGGAAAGGCATTGTTCTGGTGCTCCTTAGGAAATCAATTCTGAAAATCTCTGGCTACATATCTTTATTACTCTATCTGTCTGAAAATCATTGCTGGGACAAAATCAGCTGAAGAAAAATAGTGTTTAAATTCAAATACTGTGATTATCTACATCAATGCCAGTTTAGAGGAGGCATATTTCTCTTTTCATTAAGGAATAGAGAAAAGTTACTCCCTAATTGGTGGGGTTTCTACATCCTTAGTAGCATTCTGAAGCTATAACATTATGTTTTTTCAATCCTCTTTCGAATGGAATAAATAAAAGAGGACTCGGAGAGAATTGAAACCTATGAGAAATGATGGTAGGAATAGATTGTGAAAGAGCGGTAATGGGCTCTCCTTCATCTTCAATAGGTGAAGTACCCAGAGTCAACAGCTCTCCTTGGGGAAGTCAAAACAATGAAATGAGCAATAAAAAACAACTTACAATCATAGTAAATGAAATAAGAATATTGGGAGAAATTAACCATATCAAACTGTTTATAATAGTCAATGAAAGGAACGTTGGGCACAGTCAGATGTTTACCTTACTCTTTAGCAGATTTCAATATGTTCACAAAAATGACAGGCATGAGATCATTGCCAGAGATTCTAAAACTGAATAAGACTTTAGGGAGATAAGAGGCATTCAAAAACAAAATTCTGAAAATATAAATCAGAATTATATGGAAGAGGAAAAGGAAGAGGAAACTTTTAAATGCACATTTGGATTTTTTTTTAATAATATTTTATTTTTTCCCAATTACATATGAAAATGATTTTAGCATTCATTTTCAAAATTTTGAGTTCCAAGTTCTCTCCCTCCTTCCCATCTCTTCCCTGAGAAAGTAAGCAATTTGCTATAGGTTATAAATGTGTGATCATGCAAAACACGTTTTCTGTATTAGTCATGTTGTGAAAGAAGATGCAGACCAGAAAAGAAAAAAACATGAAAAAAAATTTTAATGAATAATAGTATGCTTCAATCTACATTCAGATTCCATCAGTTCTTTCTCTTAAAATGGATAGCATTTTTCATCACGAATCCTTTGGAATTTTCTTGGATCATTGCATTGCTGAGAATAGCTAAGTTATTCACAGTTGATCAACATGCAATATTGCTGTTTTACTGTGTACAGTGTTCTCCTGGTTCTGCTCACTTCACTATGTATCATTTCATGTCTTTCAAGTTTTTCTGAAAGCATCTTGTTCATCATTTCTTATAGCACAATACTATTCTATTACAATCATATGCAACAACTTGTTCAGCCATTCCCCAATTAATGACCATCCCCTCAATTTTGAATTTTTTTGCCACTACAAAAAGAGCTGCTATAAATATTGTTGTACAAATGGGTCCTTTTTTCCTTTTTTTAAAAAATATCTTTAGGATACAGACCTGTAGTGGTATTGCTGGATCAAAGGGTGTGCACAGTTTTATAGCCATTTGGGCATAGTTTCAAATTGTTGTCCAGAATGATTGGATCAGTTCACAACTCCACCAACAATGCATTAGTGTCTGAATTTTCCCATATCCTCTCCAACATTTGTCATTTTCCTTTTCTATCATATTAGCCAATCTAATAAATGTAAAGTGGTACCTCAAACTTGTTTTAATTTGCATTGCTCTAATCAATGGTGATTTAGAGCATTTTCATATGACTCTACATTTTCATATAGCTTTGATTTTCATCTGAAAACTAATGTGTGGCTTAGTGACCTAAAAAAAAAACACTTAGAGGTATCTCAAGGTAGAAACAGAAGGTTTATTTCAATTCTCGAGAATCGGGTGTCTCTCCACCAGGATGCTCTGATGAAGAGAGACAGAGCACAGAAGCAGAAAGCCAGATTAAATAGCCCTAACAGTGAGATTACCCCTCCCACCAACTGACCAATATTTTGGCTTACAATCTAAGCGTGAAAATCTATTCTCAGAGCCAGAGAACAAAGAAACAATATACATATCCATCACCTTCGTTTGCTGCAAAAATGAACAATTTAGAATGTACGATCAAGCTAGACGCTGCTGTGGGAAGGTCACCATGACTGGAATGTAGCAGCAGAATACAGGGGGTTTCAGAGTTTCAGGCTTGGCAATCTTTAACTACTGATATGGCACTGGGACAGAAGGGAAACTATAGAAATCTATACTTATCCTATACTTATCTCCAAATTCAGGATAGTCTTATCCCAAACCTTAATTACACTGAGAAGTCTTCACAGGGAAATCCCACTCAATTACTATTCATATCCTTTGATTATCAATTGGGGAATGACTTACATTCTTATAATTTGACTCAGTTCTCTATATATTTGAGAAATGAGACATCTACCAGAGATACTTGCTGTAAAAATTGTTTCCTAGTTTTCTGCTTTCCTTCTAATCTTGGTTGCTTTGCTTTTGTTTGTGCAAAAACTTTCAAATTGAATATAATAAAAATTATCCATTTTATATCTCATAATGCTCTCTCTCTCTCTCTCTCTTGTTTGGCCATAAATTCTTCCCTTATCCATAGATTTGAAAGGTAACTATTCCTTGTTTCCTTAATTTGTTTATGGTATCACCCTTTACATCTAGATCATATTGCATTTTGACCTTATGTTGGTATATGGTATAAGATGTCTGTCTGTACCTACTTTCTGCCATACTGTTTTCCAGTTTTCCCAACAGTTTTTGTCAAATAGTGAGCTCTGGCCCCCAAAGCATGGGTCTTTGGATTTATCAAACACTAGGTTACTATGGTCATTTAATACTATGTCTTATGTACCTAATCTATTCCACTGATCCACCACTCTTTCTTAGCCAGTACCAGATTGATTACTGCTTTATAATACAGTTTGAGATCTGGTATGATTAGGCCACCTTCCTTCACATTTCTTTTCATTAATTCCCTTGATATTCTTGACTTTTTGTTATTTTTTCTAGCTCTATAAAATAATATTTTGGTAATTTGATTGGTATGTCACTAAATAAGTAAATTAATTTAGGTAGAATTGTCATTTTTACTTATATTGGCTTGGCCTACCCATAAGCAATTGATATTTTTCCAATTGTTTAGATCTAACTTTATTTATATGAAAAGTGTTTTGTAATTGTATTTATATAGTTCCTGGGTTTGTCTTAGCAAGTAGATTCCCAAGTATTTTATATTGTCTACAGTCATTTTAAATGGAATTTCTCTATTTCTTGCTTCTGGACTTTGTTGGTAATATACATAAAAGCTGATGATTTATGTGAGTTTGTTTTATGCCCTGCAACTTTGCTAAAGTTGTTAATGATTTCAGCTAGTTTTTCAGTTGATTCTCTAGGATTCTCTAACTATACCATCATATCATCTGCAAAGAGTGATAGTTTTGTTTCCTCATTGCCTATTCTAATTCCTTCAATTTCTTTTTCTTTTCTTATTGCTATAGCTAACATTTCTAGTACAATATCGAATAATAGTGGTGATAATGGGCATTCTTGCTTCACCCCTGATCTTACTGGGAAGGTTTCTAGCTTTTCCCTACTACAGATAATGCTTGCTAATGGTTTTACATAGATACTACTTATTTTTTTGAGAAAAGCTCCACATATTCCTATGCTCTCTAGTGTTTTTAATAGGAATGGATGCTGTATCTTGTCAAAAGCTTTTTCTGCATCTAATAGAGAAATAAGCATATGATTTACATTGGTTTTGTTATTGATATGGTCAATTATGCTAATAGTTTTCCTAATATTGAACCAGCCCTGCATTCCTAGTATGAATCCCACCTGATCATAGTGCATGATCCTTGCGATATATTGCTATAATCTCCTTGGTAGTATTTTATTTAAAATGTTTGCATCAGTATTCACTAGGGAAATTGGTCTATAGTTTTCTTTCTCTTTTCACCCTTCCTGGTTTAGTTATCAGCACCATATTTGTGCTGTAAAAAGAATTTGGTAGGACCTCTTCACATAGTTTTCCAAACAATGTATTATACTTGGAATTAATTGTTCTTTAAATGTTTGGTAGAATTCACTTCTGAATCCCTCTGGCCCTGGGAATTTTTTCTTAGGGAGTTCATTGATGGCTTGTTCAACTTCTTTCTTTCTTTCTTTCTTTTTTTTAAAGACGAATTTTTTTTTATTTTAGACAAATACTAAAACAAATACATAATAAGAGAAACATTATAAAATTAAATATAAAAAAATAAAAAATGTCATGTGCACAACAGAACATAGGAGAGTATTCAAAATATATAGCAATAACTTTTCATTTTGAGAAAGCCTATGTATTAAATACTGTGCATAATGTTGAAAGCTGTCCATCTTTTCTTTGCTTCCTTGTAGGTTTTCTTTTGTTCTCTGCTGCACAATTTTTACCTTGTTCTTCCCCCCCCTCCTCCCTACCCACTACCCCAAGGCTACAATTAAGCATTGGATATATTTATATATAGGTATTGATATATACATACACTTACACATATATACACATACATACATACATATATATATATAAACATATACTTTCCCTAAGAAATTCTAGTCCTAATCTTTGTGTTTATGTTTGTGCATATATCTTTTTTCCTATCTCTCCTAACTTTACTTCTACCTGCCCTCCTGTTACTTAAGCTACCCCCACTCCAGCAATCCCTCCCTTATCCTCCCATTCCCCTAAATCTAAACCCCCTTCTATTATCCCCCTATTCACCCATTCCCACACTCTCCCCTCTAAAGATCTCTCCTTTATTCTCTCCCCCCTCCATATCCCCTTAGAGTTTTTTCTTTCTAAATTTAGAAGACTTTTATACTCTTCTAAATGTATATGTATTTTCCCCTCTTAAACCCATTCCCAATGAGAGCAGGTTTCCAGAACTAACAGTCCCCCTCCCCCATCTAATTCCTCTGTATTGGTTCTTCCTCTTTATCTGTACTTGAATGGTTTTACTTTTTGAAGTCATGTCATACTCAAGTCTACTCCAATATTCCTTATAAGTTATCTAATTACTAGTAACAATCTTAGACACAGGTTTTACATTTTTCATACATAAAAGGCAAACATTCTATCCTTAGTCGCTTGTAATTGGTCATTGGTATGTACCTTATATTTCTCTTGGCTCTTTCATGTTAAATCTTCTGTTGAGTTCAGGGTTGGTTTTTGTTTTTTTTTTAACAAAGACCTGAAAGTCTGACAATTGATCAAATGTCCATTTTTTTTTTCATTCAGAATTATGCTTAGTTTTGCTGGGCATGATATTTTTGGCCAGAAGCCCAGTTCTTTTGCTCTTTGATAGGATGGGGTTGGAATCTGGGCCCCAGAAAGGAAAACCCTGGACTTTCCCACAAAGCCAAATTCCCCTGAGGCTATAATCCCATCAACTGGCCTTTCATTGTGGCTACACCCAATCTCCCCTCCATTGTTTTACCTCCCTGTGGCCCCTGGCCATTTCCCACACTTAATCCTAGCTGGGCTCCTTTGTCCAGGTCCCAGGAGTTCTGTTCACCCCACCTTACTGGCCACTCCCATCCAGATCTCCTTAGACCCCTCCTCCAGTCACCCCAAATTTACTGGCCACTCCTAGGTCCTTCCCACAGTCTTTCTGTATATAAGGTCCATCATGTCTCCATTAAGATGCTCAGATTCTTAAAATCTAGCCACTGCTTAGATTCTTATAATCTAGCCGCTGGTCAGATTCTTATAATCTAGCCACTGTTTACCCATGTTCAGACGCCTTAAGAGTCTGCCCAATATGATGGATGTTCTAATAAACCTTGTCTTTGGCTGAAAGAAGGCTTGGGTCGAATTCTTTCAGGCAGGACCAGCGTGTTGTGATTTTGGGGTCCCAGGACCCCTGAGCCCCTAAACTGCATCAGATATACAGTTTTCCAAGACCTGCCATCTTTTAGTGTTGCCACTGCTAGGTCTTGTATGATTCTAATTGTGGTACCACCGTATGTAAATTGTTTTTTTCTTGTTGCTTGTAATATTTTGTCCTTGATCTGGGGATTTCAAAATTTGACTATAATATTCCTTTGAGTTTTCCTCATAGGATCTCTTTGAGGTGGTGATCACTGGATTTTTTTCTATTTCTACTTTTTCCTCTTGTTCTAATGCTTCAGGACATTTTTCTTTAATTATTTTTTGTATTATTGTATTAAGATTCTTTTTTTGGTCAGAATTTTCAGGTAGTCCAATTATTCTTATGTTTTCTATTTTTGATCTGTTCCTTAGATCCATTGTTTTTCTTAGATGTTTCACATTCTCTTCTATATTTTCATTATTGAGATATATATATATATATATATATATATATATATTTCTTCATGTCTTATAACTTCACTGGCTTTGCCTTGCCCAATTGTAATTTTTAAGGGGTCATTTTCTTCCTTAAGATTCTGGCTCTCTTTTTTTAAGTGGTTGACTTTCTTTTCATAATCTTGTTTTCTTGTATTATTCTTATTTTTCTTTTTAGTTTCTCCTCAATCTCTCTCATTTGATTTTTAAAGTCTTTTTTTTTAATTCTTCAATGAATTCTTTTTGGGCAGGTGACCATTTGACATTACTCTTTGGGGTAGAAGAGGGTTTCTTTGCTTCATTATCCTCCTCTGAAGACCACCCAGATCTTCCCTATTCCCATAGTAGCTTTCTGTGGTTGGATTCTGTCTCCTTTGCCTGTGCATTTTTTTTGTTAATGATAGTTTAGTTTTTATAATCACCTCTAGTCCTGAGGCATAGGGGATGGTGCTTCTGGCCTCTAATCCTTTTCAATTCTCCCTTCTGACCTTGAACTCAAACCAAGACCTCCAGCCTCCTGTAAGTGCCCACAGCCAGTGGTATCTTGCCCCACTGCTTCTGTACTCACCAGGAGTGTGTTAGCTCCTTCTCACCCCCACCAGCACAGCTGGGTCTAGCAGTTCAGTCAGCAGAGGTTCCCTCGATCTTCCATAGGTCAGACGCCCAACTCCCCTCACTGCCCCTGGGGTAAAAGTTCCTGTGAGTAGGATCTAGGCAGCCTCCCAAACCAGCTAACCTCAGGGCTTACCACATGTTGTTTAAGTGGACCCTAACCTGGAGGTGTTTACTCTTGACCAAGAGAAATCTGGTCCTGGGATTTTTCTTCAGATCTTCCCTAATTGTCCCAAGAGGACTCCCCTTCTTCCCTTATTCTTATTTGTTTTACCTAAGTTCACCCAGAGGTGCTATTTTATCCCTTTTGTGGAGGAAAATCTTGAGAGCTTGAAATTTCCTGACTTACACTGCCATCTTCCCAGAATCCTCTCCAATTTATTTTTCTAAGATAGGGTTATTTAAGTATTCTATTTCCTCTTCTGTTAAACTGGGTAATTTATTTTTTTGTAAATATTCATCCATTTTGCTTAGATTGTCAGATGTATTGGCATATAATTGGGCAAAATAGCCCCTAATAATTGCTTTCATTTCCTTTTTATTGGTGGTGAATTTATCCTTTTCATTTTTAATCCTAGTAATTTGGTTTTCTTCTTTCTTTTTTTTAAATCAAATTAACCAATGGTTTATCTATTTTGTTGTTGTTGGTTTTTTTCCCCATAAAACCAGCTCTTAGTTGTGAAATTCCCCTTTCTCAGTACTTGCTGGGAGTGATATCTTCAGTTCTTTATCATTCTTGCTAGTAGCTACCAGGGTGATCTACTGTGACAAACCACTTGTGAGTTCAACAAACCACTTAAGAGTTCTCACCTTCCTTACTAGAGCCCTGATAGGGACACCCAAACTCCTTTCCCTTCTCTCACTAACTTCTTCCCTTGTCTTGCCAACTTGTCTTACTTACCTTGTCTTATCAACTACCATCTCATAGGATGATAGAGCTAGAGTTAAGAAGCAACCTTATAAATCTCCTTTTCCTTCAGTCCTTCCCTTTCTCCTCTCTCAGGTATTTCTGCTTGAGTTCTTCTTTTCCTCTGCATCAGGTTCTTCACCTTCTCTAGAATCATTCTCTTGCATCTCTATCCTTTCTTTTCCTGCAACTTGAGCCTTTCTTCTTTTCTTCTCAAGTCCTTTCAAATTTTCCATCCCTAAATTCAATCTTTGTCCTTCACAGTCTCAAAGCCCTCCAAATCATAACTCCTCTCACTCCTTCTACGTGACATTTTCCTACTGAACCAGAAGTTATTAGTATTCATCCCATCAGGACTTCAAACACAAAATGGATAAAATTGAATCATTACCTCCTGCCTTTCCCCAACTTCTCTGTTTCTGTTGATAGCACCATTCTCTCAGTCACTGAAGATCGTGATTACAGTCAGCAACCAATATTAGTGAAATTGTTTTCATGGTGATCTTCCCCCCCCCCCGACCACAAATATTTATCATTAGTATTGCAAAATGTGATGCAGAAACCAGAGTTATACATAAGGGAAATTATCATGGTAGTGATGATAAGAAGATTAGAAGAGGGAGTCAGTGGAGGCAGAAAGATGTATTGGAAGGCCAGGTAGGAGGTTATGAGGGCCAGTACTATGGTGGTAGCAGAGAGAATGGTGTGAAGAGTATGGCTACAAAAGATGTTACCAGGTGGATTCAACAGGAATTGGTGACAACTTGTATATATAAGAAAGAGACAGGAATTAAAGATAATTCCAGGATTGGAAACATGGGTCAAAAGGGGGAACTGGTTTAAGTGAAAAGGTAACACTTGCTGTTTTATACATGCTGAATTGGAGATGCTGATGGGTCGTTAAGTAGAGATATCCTGAAAGCAGCTGGAGATGCTGTTCTCAAGCTCAGAAGAGTTTCAGGCCTGGAGATAGAGATTCAAGATAGACAGAGATATTAGTTGAATCCTCTAAGGGAATTAATGAAAATGTCAAGGGAGAGAAAGTGGCCCAAGAACACAACATTGGGAGATGCTCACGTTAAAAGATCAGAAGATAAAGCGATAATGAAGGAAAGAGAGAAGAAGCATTTAGGCAGTAGGAGGAACACCAATGGAGTGTGGTGTCTTTGAGACCAAGGGAGGAGAGAATATAGTAGAAGTGGTCGAATATATCAAAACAACAGAAATGTCAAGGAAGATGAGGACTGAAAAAAAAGATTGAGATCTGGGAATTCAGTTGTTCTGGGTTCAAGATCCCTCAAGAACAAACCTAGTTAATTACTCAGGGAGGTTCAGTCTACATTCCACTCTAAGTCCTTGGCCTCCTCACCCTAGTTATGCCTTATAGGACCACAAATCTAGAGCTGGAGGGGGCCTTTGTGGACAACAAGTACAACCTCCTCATTTTATGGATGAGGAAAACAAGGCATGGAGACATTAAGTGACTTGCTCAGGGTCACCCAGCTAATAAAAGGAGAAATTCCAATCCAGATCTTCCTGACTCCAGGTCTAATGCCATATTCACTACCACATAGTGCCTCTGTAGCTTCTCAGTCAAGGTATATATATTTGTGGGGTAGAAAGGGAGGGTGACTCCTCGTATACCAATTTGAGAGGAATTAGAAACATCTGAACTGGACAGTCAATTCATGGTTTATTCTAGAGAGAATGTCTAACAAAAAAAAAAAAAACGCGAGGTTATTCAATTAGGTGAGAGTGTTCTCAGCTTTGGAGAGGTCTTCTTCTGATATGCTGAAATTCTGTATAGGGCCTCCCCCGCATCTAAGCCTTTCTCCCCAGGTGATTGCCTTAGATGCTTATCAAAACAGGGAGTTTCTCTGTTCTCAGTTTTTCAGCACAGAAGACTCTTGTTTTTTTATTGGTTCTTAAAGATGTTTGGGAGTACTGTTATTCATATGCAGTTGTCCTCATTTCCTGACTCTGACTCCAAGTGCTTCCTGTGTTGAGGGAAAGAGGGGTAGGAGAAAAAGGAGGAATTTTCTCCTGGTAATTCAAATTGGAGAAGGAAGGAGGTGCTTCTCGTCTTTCTCTAGGTTGCTTTGATTTTGAAGAGAGACAAGTCCCCAGGATAACCCTTACATAGAAACAACCAACAATTAAGCACCTGTTGTGTGCCTGGGGCTAGTCCAAGCCCTGGGGATGCCAGGAAAGGCAAAAACAAATAAACTAGTCCTTGCCTTCAGGGAGCTCGCAATCTAATTGAAGAGACTAGGAAGCAAACTGCTAAGTACAAATAAAATATGACCGGATCAGAGGGGAAGGGCTAAGATTAAGAAGGACAAGGAAACATTTTTTGCAGAAAGTGGGACTTTAGCTGAGACTTGAAGGAAGGGACAAATGATATTCCAGGCTACAGATTCTCAATTTGAAGCCTTCTGAAAGGAGGCTTTGTTAAATTTGTTTCCTGATGGATGCTTACAGACTGATTAGAGCTGATAGCAGTGTAGAATTCAGGTAGTTCAGACCCATCATTTTACACATGACAAAACCAAGAGCCAGAGAAAGCATGTGATTGACGAGAAGTCACACAGCAAGGTAGTTATGGTAGTTGGGGGGTGGGGGGGAAGAGGAGGTGAGTTCTCCTGAGTCCCAGTTTGCTGAATTTAACACAACAGAACAGTTATCTCTTCCACATTGCGGGTGTTAGGGGCACGGTGCCCCTACAACCTGGAAAATCGGCTTAAAAATTTTTTGGCCCTCCCTTCATACCAGAAAAGTCTAAATTATTATGGTACTAAAAGATAAAATATATTGATATTATACAATACTCTACATGTATTTTATGCATTTCTGAGTTTCTAAACTTTTTCTGTGTCATCTGGTGACCTTCACATATCATCTTCTGGTCTACATATGTCATCTGGAGCTTCCTGCAAAAGGCCCAAAAAATTCCCAATTAATTTCTTATGCGGACCCACAATATATTGAAACCCACAATGTGAAGGGAAAAGTATACTAGAGTTTTCCATTAATTCCAATAACTTCTTGACTTGTCCTTCATAATTTGTCTTGACTATAGTCACATCTATGCAGACGAGGGTAAAATTGGGGCAACTCCTTTTCAAAAAGATTTCTGGCTTTTCCTTTGTAAATTGCAGGGTTGAGAAAGCTTCACTTGTGTATTGGAAGGAAGGCATTGATTTCCAAATACAGTATATGTATGGACTCACTGACAGGTGACTTCCTTAGTAGGTTGTCAAAGTGTCTCTCATGAAGCCAGTAGAAGACCAGCAGGCCAGCACCCCTGACATAGTTTTCTTCCAGTGGTTCCAAAAGGTTTTGACAAATTGAGTCATCTTCTTTAGAAAGACAATATATCCGGGGTACAGGCCCCTGTAGTAACACTGATGCTTTCGGCACCTAGTTCCCCAGTTAGTGATGGGCAGAGAAACAAAATGCTGCGTTTGTACCCCCAACTCAGTCCCTGAGACCAGGATGACAGGACCAATGGTCTACCTTGCTTCATCCCTTTACCTTATCTGCTGCTATCTATCCTAAAGAACTGTCATTAGAAATGGAACTCGCCTAGAGTCAAGTACAGTATCTGTAAAGTTACCTTTTCGTGGTGTTATTTAAGATGTCAATAGTAAAAAGCACTGAACTAGAAGTCATACAGGTTGAGTTTTGTTGCTCCCTGGATAGGTGGAGTTGGGCACAGCACCTCAGTGGGCCTCAGTTTTCTCATCTGTAAAATGAGAAAGTTGTGTTAGACTATCTCAAAGACGGGTTCTTAAACATAGGTCTTAAGCTGATAGATGTCAGCATGTCTGTGAACTTAGATGGGTATAGAAATTATATTTTTATTTTCACTATCCTTTGTAATTGGGCTCATTTAAAATACTGCCCAGAAAAGGGACTATAGATTTCCCCAGACTGACAAAGAGATCCGATACACACAAAGTTAAGAATGCCCCCTTCTAAGAAAAGAAAAAAAATGTTCTCCAAAGTCCCCTCTATCTCTAAGATTCTATAATTCAAGATAAGCAGAAAATTCAAAAGGCTGTCTGCTTGCTGCCAGCTCTCTCATGATGAATGAAGAGGATCACATTGAAAATGACTAGCCCAGTTTTCATGTTGCTGCTGAGTGAGTCACACAAGCCCTGTAGTGAATTTCCCAGGCTTTTCAGTTTAAAATAGGAGGCTACTCCAAAGCATTCAGTTCAGTCTGGAATGTTCCCCCCACCCCCATCTTCATAAAAAGAATTCATTGTGTTATGATTAACCCACGCTTGGCCAACCTCAGGAATGTTTTCAGGGTGACAGAATATTTATTTCTCAGAGACCACTCTAAGGATCCAGGGGGTCTGATAAGCTCAGACACAAAGCACCCAAGATTCTGAAAGAGTGCCAGCCAAATCCTCCTCCCTCTCCTCCTTCCATTCAGCATTCTTGTTATTGTTACTGCAGCCTCACTCTTTTAATGACACCCACCTTTGCCTCAGCATAGACTGGGAGAGTAATTAGTACAGCCTAATTACTGGGAGCACAAAGCCATTGAACTTTCTATCTTGCTCCCAAATAACTGGGCTTCCCATGTCTTTTTAACCAAATTTTAATCTTAATGAATTTTAGGCTCAATAATGATGAAAGTAAGCTTTCTTCCCCGTGATTATATTTTTTTGGGGAATAATAATAACATGGATATAGCATTTAAGGTTTGCAAAGCAAATTTTACAAGTATTTTCGTATTTGATACAACAGCCTTGGGAGGTAGAAACTATTATTATCTCAATTTTATCCATGAGGAAATTGAGGGACATGGAGGCTAATAATAGCAATTATAGCTAGCATTAATATAGTGCTTTAAGATTTGCAAAGTACTTTGCATATAGTATCTCATTTTATTCTTGTAACAACCCTGAGAGGTAGGTGCTATTATTGTGCCCATTACAGAGATGAAGAAAGTGAGGCAAGCAGAGGTTAAATGACTTGCCCAGGGTCACAGCTGGTAAATGTCTAAGGTCAAATTTGAACTTGGGTCCTCCTGAGGCCCAGTCTTCACACCACGTAGCTGCCTCACAACTTCAAATTTTAATTTCAAAACTGTCTTCCAGTGCAAGAGAGGCAGGATGGCATATTGGATCAAGAGCTGGTCTCATAGACAGAAAGACTTGGTTCAAATATTGCCTCTGACACATACTGTCTCTGTGACCTTGGGAAAATTACCAACCTCTCTGTGGTCTAGGCCAGTGGCGTCAAACTCCAGTAGAAACAGCATTGCAGTGTGCCTCGTATTGACTTAGAAAACCATATATGTTTTATCTATTTCTTTTTTGTTAATTAATATATCAACACATTAAAATCAGATAGGAACTAAATCTTAATCTGATGGGACTGAACTTGTCCTTCATGGCCCATTTGACACCTCTGCCCTAGGTAATTCTCGAACACTAGAAATTACAGGGAAGGTACCAACCTGTACAGGTTGCTATCTTGGGCATGTGGGAGACGTTACTTCATTTGGTAGCTTCACAGTTACCCTGTTAGGTAGTAGCTTTTATTCTCTCCATTTTATGGATAAGGAAACTGAGGCTGAAAAAGGTTAAGAGTGATTTGCCCAGGGTAACTCAGCTAGTAAGAATTTCCTGTACCTATAAAATAATGCAGAGTTTCCTGTCCATTCTGATCTGGAAAGGATTTTGCTTTGTACTAGAATCCCATGTAGCTCATCCCACAGAGCTCCAAACAGTATACCCAAGTAGGGAAGTGAACTCAGTAGAATTCTCAAGGATTCATAGATTCTGTGATTAAGGAAACAAAAGCAAATGTATAAGCCAGGGAAGCCTTGGGGTTTAGGAACTGGTAACATGTGGTATATTTTATAGGTCTGCATTTTGCAAGGTTAACCTTACAGAGCTTGTTTATTTGCTCCTAGGTACTTTATAATTAGGATAGGAGGCCACCAAGTGGTTGATGGTACTTTCAATACAGCCTCATGGTCTGAACAACTAGTCGTGTTTCCTATGGGCCAGGCTCATAGAAACAAAGAAAGGCACAGATTTTTCTATTCTTCCCCCCAACCCATACTATTATCAACAGCAACAACAATAAAGAGGAAATTTTTTAAAAAGCAGCAAGAATATATTCAGGACTGTTTACAATAGCTGCATGCTTTTCTACTCAATTGTTTTTATCCCCCTAAAACAGAATTTTGTGTTAAAAAGACTCAGTTTAAACATTAATAGGAATTAACATGTATATTATTTAAAGTGATGGTACTAAACTTAGAGTAAGATTTGAAGGATTAACTACAACTATATGTAACACGTGTCAAAGATTCTCATGTGACACAAAGGACCTAGGTATACTTTAGGGGATTTCTGACTCTGGCTTACTGCTCTTACCCAAACAACCTAGGGATTTCAGTATTTGACGTGACCCACCCAAGGGATTATTACCAAGTACTAGGTAAAACCGTGGATAGAGTAATGGACTTGCAGTCAGAAAGACCTAGACTCAAATCCTGTCTCAGACCCTTACTAGCTGTGTGACCCTAGGCAAACCACTTAACCTCTTTCACTCTCAGTTCCCTAAACTGTAAAGTGGAAATAATAGTTACTACCTAACAGAGTTGCTGTGAAGACCACATGAAGTAACATATGTAAAGTGTGTTACAAAATTTAAAGTATTAGATAAATGTTATCATTATTATTACCTTTTCAAGTGTATGACTTACAAGGCTCAAAGAATAGATAGGTTTATTTATAGGTTAGAGAAAAAAAAACAAATGTAGCTTACAACAGAACTCAATGAAAATAATGATACTGCTATTCTGGAAAGCAATTTGTAACTGTACTCAAAAAGTCACTTAATTGTGCATACTCTTTGATCCGGTGATTCCACTTCTATGACTATACCCCGAAGAGATCAAAGAAAGAGGAAAAAGCCATATGTACAAAAATATTTATAGCAGCTCTTTTTGTAGTAGCGAAGAACTGGAAACAGGCTGCCCATCAGTTAGAGAATGGCTGAACAAATTATAGTATGGGAATATGATGGAATATTATTGTACTGTAAGAAATGGCCAAATGGGTTCAGAGAAACATTGAAAGACATGTGTGAACTGATGCAAAGTGATGGGAGCAGAAGCAGGAGAACAATCTAGGTGTGGGTCAGTGGACGGAGCACTGGGCCTGGAGTCAGGAAAACCTAAGTTCAAATCTGATCTCAAACATGTACTGGCTGCCTTAATCCCACCAGAGAAGGAAATGGTAAACCACTCTAGTATCTTTGACAAGAAGATTCCATGGACAGTATTGGTGTGCTTTGTATGGTCTATGGGGTCACAAAGAGTTGGACACAACTGACTGACAACAACATTGTAAAGACAAACAACTTCGGAAGGCCAGCCAGAGTTCAGAGGACTAATGATAAAGCATGCTACCCATCACCTGACAGAGATGTTGGGCTCTAGATGAACGAAATATGTTTTTGGATATGGCCAATGTGGGAATTTGTTTTGCTTGACTATACATATTTGTTACAAAGATTTTGTTTTTCTTCTGTTTTCCAACTGAGTGGAGAGTTTGGGAGAGAGAGAAAATAAATGCTTGTTAGTTGGGGAGGGGGAGCTTTTATTTTAAAGAAAGAAAAGAATGACACCCACGTATAAGCTCTGTCCTAGAGGCCTCTCTATTCTGTCACTTAGAGTCATATCTTGAGTAGGACTCCCAGCAAATGGCATTGCTCATAGTGTGGCTTCTTATTATGTGAATCTTACTGAGGCTTCTTGCAGCAGTGGTCAGATGCCCATTGTCACTTTATGAATATTCCCCTCCAAGGGTCCTCTAGCCATCTCTTCAGTATAGTTCTTTCTTCTATCAGGAGATGGTGGTCCCTCTTACCACTTCTAGCATTCCTTCTGCCTATCTGTTCATAATCAATCTGACCAGTGTTCTCTGGATGATGGCAATGGTCCTCTTCCTGGCTTCTATCTTAAAGCCTTCCTTTGTACTATGGTTTGTACACAAGGTACTGGTCTCCCACAAGAAAAGAGATAGAAACACACTTCCCTATCCATTTTTCCTAGTGGGCAACCATCTGTAATGCTATCCATTAGTTCATAAAAGCAAAACTACAATAAGCACAAACACTTAGAATAATTCAAAAGACCAACATCTTGCTCCAAATCCCATATAATGCATATAAAAATCAGAAGTATGCTGGTAAATATTTAACAACCAGCTCGGGGGGAAAATATACAAATGGCACACTTTTAAGTTTAAACTGAATTATTAGCATTTTCTCCATAACTTTCTTAAATCTAGACAAACAACAAAATAATAAATCAAGCCCTAATTTATAATGCTGCTGTTTTCTAAGATGTAAATATTCACATTGAAAATTTAACAGTGGGTTCAGCTGACTCCAGAACATCTCTGGAATACTACAGTATACTGTGATTATACATCGGGACTCAAGTGCTTACAAAAAATCTAAGCTGAAACTAAAGCTGTGGAGCAGCTAGATGACTTAGAGGATAGAGTGCTAGACCTGGAGTCAGGAAAACCTGAGTTCAAATACAGCCTCAGATACTTAATCACTGTGTGACTGTGGGCAAGTCATTTAACCTCTGTTTGCCTTAATCCACTGGAGAAAGAAATGGCAAATTATGGGGCAGCTAGGTGGTGCAGTGGATAGAGCATCAGCCCTGGATTCAGGAGGACCTGAGTTCAAATCTGGCCTCAGACACATAACAACTTACTAGCTGTGTGACCCTGGGCAAGTCACTTAACCCCACTGTCTAACTAAAAAAAATTAAAAAATAAAAAAAAAAATAAGAAATGGCAAATTACTCCAGTATCTTTGCCAAGAAAACCTCATGGACAATATGGTCTATATAGGATCACGAAGACTCAGATGTGACTGAACAACTGAACAATAACAAAGCTAAAACAAAAACTAAGCCAGCTGCAAAAATAAATAGCAATAGGTTATTAAAATAGACATGATACCACAAGCTGCCCCACTCCCAAATCTAACCAGAGCTATAACTAACAGATATGACACCTGGACCCAACAAAATACACGGAGACAGCAGAACAAAAGATGCCTTCCACTGAATTTTGAAGACAAATTCAGTTAAGGATAAGAGGGAGATCTCATAGTATAGGACATGAGGACCTGAAAAGAAATCCATCCCGGGACACTTCCAACTGTGGGAGAGATAGAGACCCTGGAAACCTGTCTCGGCTGGGGAGGCTGCCCCAGCAGAGCAGAGCTGAGATGAGAGAGGATCTTGACTACCAAGCTTCATTTTTCTACCTGTAGTGAGAATAAATTTTATTACCATATGAGACAGAAGGAATAATTTTGTCATTTTAGTGTAACTAACTCCATTTTGTTTTAAACTAATATTTTGTGATTGAGTCGTTTTTCAATAATAAGATAAACACTTATGTGATATGATGTAGTAAACAGAATATTGTTGTTGTTAAGTTATTTCAGTTGTGTCTGACTCTTTGAGACCCCATTTGGGATTTTCTTGGCAAAACACTGGAGTGGTTTGGCATTTCCTTCTCCAGCTCATTTTACAGATGAGGAAACTGAAGCAAACAGGGGTTAAGTGACTTGCCCAGAGTCACATAGCCAATAAGTGTCTGAAGCCACATTTGAACTCGGGTCTTCCTGTCTCCAGGTCCAGCATTCTATCCACTGAGCCACCTAGCTGTATGTGTCCTTAAACAACTGATAAACATGTGGATCTTCTGATGATACAAACCACCATTGAAAAAATATTATAAACAATTTTATCAGTAATTTATATAGTCATCTACCAATCAAAGTATGTGGTAGTAAACTTAAGGACACCTATAGCTAGAACTACAAGAAATCCACTGGAGGCCCCTGCTCCTAGTCTCAACTAGGACTGGCTCCTGTCTGTGTTCACTGGAGGACAATGCTGATTGACTGATGGAGGTTTGCTAGGTTCCTCCACTTCTCAGGGAGATATCCAGTGGGGCAAATGGGGCATGCTGTCATGAGTACAAGAAAATTATTGGGACCTCTAGAACTTAGGTCAATGGCTTGTTCTTAAAAGAGAACATGGATTGATGCATGATTGTTTGCATGGATTGATTAGTAAAATGTGATTGCATGCATTGTGAAGTATAAGTCTAATTACTGTTTCCTATCACACTAGTTGGGAATCATTATACACTGCCCATGTAAACTGGGGCTCCCTGGGCCAAATTCCCAGTGGCTGCTCTAGTTACAGCTCTAAATTACTCCTAGACCTGACTGTCCTCTTTTGACCCACTCTGTTCCATTGCTGGCCAAACCATGACCTGACACAGGGTAAAACTGGCTTTTCAATAATTAATTAGAAATGTCTCAAGACAATGGGACCTTGATAGGGTGGAATTGTAGAACCCGAATTTCCTTCTGAGCTTTGCCACTGAGTGACCTCGACAAGTCTCTTAACCTTTCTGAGCTTCGGTTTTTCTCATATAAAATGAGGGGGTTGGACTCATTGATTATTCGGGTTCTTTACTAGTCTGCATCTGCAATTATACAATCCTATGATCATGCAGACCAAACTGATTCAAGAATCATGGAGAAAATGGCATCTCTTCAGGTAGAATGAGTTGACTGACTTTTTGCCTGAGCTGAATCATCAAAATTATGGTCAAACCATTTGGGAGTTGGAAAGAGGCACAGTGAAGCCAGCAAGTTGGCATTAATCATTTAATGTCCTCAAAGCTTTGCAGCCTGAGAGCCATGACTCTGGGAGCTGTACATAGTTAAAAAAAAAAAAAAATTATCAGCTGGGAAAACAGATGCTGTTTCTAACAATCTTAACTTTCCTTCCTAGTACGGCAGATGGTTTAAGCTACATTTTTCTTAAACTTTCTCTTATACTTAAAAAAAAAAAAACCAAACCCTAAGTGTTTTGGAAGTGCTTGTTATATGATCATTTCTCTAATAGGGCATTTCTTTACTCTGATGCTACAGGCAACAGAGGGTGTCATTCAGGCAGCGTTAGGGCACTGAACAGCTCAATAAACAAGGGTCCCTGTGCTTCACTGGTGGATTTCCCACGTGGTGGAGGGGAGAATAGGAGGAAGAAACAAACCAAAGGGTTCACTCCTCACTGGATTTCTTATGAACCTTCTATAAGGGATTTACTGTATTTTGATTAATCCATGCTTCACCCACCTTGAGCATCTCCATGGCAACAGGATATTTGTTTCCTGAAGATGGGCTTTCAGACAGTGGAAGGTTCATTCAGCTCCACACAAAACCCCTTGTATTCCTGGAGAACCACTTGTTTGAAATTCAGTATGCATAGGCAAGACTCACAATTTCTTCTCAGCTAGCTGGTGCCAATGCTAATATCCTACGGTATCATTTTATCAATGACACAATATGATCAATTTCCATTTCTGAAGCCTCATCTCAGAGCCACTAGAGGCATCTATTTCAACCATTATTCAAGGTTGGAATGCTATATATGCAAGCTAGATTTGGAGGACTGTGCAGCTTTAATAAAAGCAATGGCAAAGCTTGTTTTTAATATTTCAGGTTTTTATTTTGAAGTGCGCACAGAGCTATTGCCTTCAGTAAAAACCAAACCAAAACAAATCCAAAAAACAAAAACAGCTGTGTACTTTATATACAGTCTACTTCCTATTATGCCTTGAAGGAAAATTAAGAATTAAATAAGACAAAGTAGGGAAGGCATTCTAGGCAGGGAGAATGGTATAAGCAAAGGTTCAGAGGCAGGATTGTCAATGAAAGGTTGAGGTGTGATAAATGTGATCTGGGTTCAGTGGAGAGGTCCACAGTAAGGAGCAGAGGGTGAGAGGATAGGGCAGGAGAGTAAAGGGCCTTGCATGCCAGAATGAGAGCACCAAGCATAGAATGACAGATGTCTGCCATGGCTACTCATTGTCATGTGGTGAGATGGGTTCAGATCTAAGTGGAGAAACCACACTGCCTGTGTGATGTTGCTTAAGTCACTTGGCTTATCTGGGCCTCAGTTTCCTCATCTCACAAATGAGGAGAACAGAGCTCTAAGGCCCCTCCTAATTCTGAGTCTTCTGACCAAATGAAATGCAAATTTTTGTCCCACATGCCAAAAACAGCGACCATCATTTTTCTAAACATTCCAGTTTCCAAGGGATAGGTTATAACAAAATCTTTCATTCCATTAGGATAAATTTTCTCTTTTTAAAAAAAGAGAAAAATCTCATGTTTTCTAGTCTGTTTTGTTTTGTTTTTTCTTTAAATAAAAATGCCCTTTGTGTTGTTTGATGTAAAGAGGTCCATGCAATTCAAAGAGAATAATCAGATTAAAATTCCTTATTCCCGGAAGTGCTTAAAGTAAAATAAAACAAAATCCCCCAAATAATATGAAAACATTAAAGAAAGAAATTTCTCTAGTTTTTCCTTTATGTTTCAAAAGCATCTGAGAATGGAGTATCCCAGCATTCTTAAATTTAAAGAAATCCTTTTGTAGCTCTCTCTTAAAGACCAAAAAAAAGCATGTTAAATGACTCACTGACCTTTGTAGCAACAGCATGTTAGCTAAAAAGCTCTTCTAAATACCCCAAACCCTGCCCTTCCTATGATCATTGGCAAGTAGTGATGCAGCAGGCTGGCTGAGTCATACTGGGAGAAACTAGATTGGAAAAATACCATTCAGCTATTTTTAAAATAATAATTATTATTGAGAATAATAATATCAATGATACAATAGTAATTGATATTTATTTATATAACTCCACAAGTCTTACTCTCATTTGTCATGGCAGTCTAGAGGAGACTTTGGATTCTCTAAGGTCTATGCCATGGAAGCAAAAGCACTGTCTAGTTCCATGATACTGGAATGACTTAGCATATGATCCCAGCAGTAGATTGAATCTGTTTTGGTTTCAGCACTCGCTCAGAATTCCTCAGGTGGTAGTACCCATGTGAAGGATACTAGGGAGAAGGTGGCATCTCTCCTTATGGAAGAAGCTAGGAAGCTGCTTCCAGGAGAATCATGATGTCATGGAAGGAAAGTACCTTGGAGAAACAACCTGTGTGCAACATGCATACACATTCCATATCTGGTTCTCACTGGCTGAAAAGGAAGTTCCCTGATTGGCACTTATAAAGGCCTGTCAGCTTCATCTATTAGCTCTTTGTCTCATTGGCTTATGGAGGTCTTGACAACTTCTTCACTCATGGCACCTGATGAAAAGGGTGGAGTCTCTGACTTCGAGAGTTCAAAAAGTCCAGAGGATTTCTCAGTATCCCATCATTCCAGAGTCTGAGTTTCACATCCAGTGCAGCATCAATGCCCTGAGGAACAAGAAGTAACCTTTGGAACCCTAACCAAGAAGGACCTGAGATGCAGTCTTGTCCAGTAGTCATGCCACATCTGGACATGAATTTGGTGAGACCAATACTATGTAGGAACTGAGAAAAGTTTACCCTGCTATCTCTAGAGACTGGTGTAGGGGACAGTATATCCTGGAAATGTTGGTAAAATGTTCATAGTTTTATTATGGCTATGTTTTAAAAATAAATTTCCTTTTTCTTTTTTTCTTTCATTTTTCTTTTATTTTTAACATTTTTTTTAAATGTTGAGTTCCAAATACTATTCTGCTAGAAGAAATGATGAGCAGGTAGATTTCAGGAAAAACCTGGAAAGACTTATATGAACTGATACTGAATGAAGTGAGCAGAACCAGCATAACATTATACACAGTAACAGCAACACTGTGTAATGATTAACTGTGATAGACTTAGCTCTTCTAAGCAATACAACGATCCAAGACAATTCCAAAAGACTCATGATGGAAAATGGTGTCCACATCCAGAGAAAGAACTATTGAGTCTGAATGTAGTTTGAAGCGTACTATTTTCACTTTGTTTTTTGTTTTTTTTTTCTTTCTCATGGTTTTTCCCGTTTGTTCTGATTCTTCTTTCAGAGCATGACTAATGTGGAAATATATTTAATATTTTTAATAATACTTGTATAACTTAAAATTTTTTTGAGTTCCAAATTCCCTCCCTCACTTCAGCCCCTGAGAAAGCAAGCAACACGCTATCAATTATACATGTGAAGTCACACAAAATATATTTCAATATTAGCCATGTTGCAAAAAAAAAAAAAAAACAAGAAAAATAAAGAAAGCGAAAAAAGTATGCTTCCGTCTGCACTCAGAATTCGTCAGTCCTCTCTCTGGAGGTGGATAGCATTTTTCATGAGTCCTTTGGAATTGTCTTGATCATTGAACAATATTGCTGTTTCTGTGCACAATGTTCTAGTTCTGCTCACTTCATTTTGCATGAGTTTATATAAATCTTCCCAGGTTTTTCTGAAACCATCCCCCTCATCGTTTCTTATAGTACAATAGTATTCCATCATAATCATATACCAGAACTTGTTCAGTAATTTTCCAACTGATGGTCAACCCATCAATTTCCAATTCTTTGTGATTATTAATAGTAAATATCCTTTTTTGTAAAAGTGGTTAAAATGAAACTGCAATACTACTCACTTGGGGTCTGGAGAGCAGTTAGCAATGGAGCAAACATAGCCACTGGGCTTAAGCCAATGAGAGTACAGAAAGAGGTGACCCACAAACGCTCAGGGAACCCCACAACTCTGAGAGGTAACATAGTTTTCCTAGCCCTGAGAAAGTGGAGCTAGAAATTATACTTTATACAAAGATCAGATTAAGTATAGAACTAAGTATGGAGAGGTTCATCACCAGTTCACTGACCCCTTGGTGACGAATTCTTTGGTCATGGCAACCCATTAAAAAAAGAAAAACATAGATAGTGTTCAGTATTATTCATCTCTGTTCTACTTCTACAGTGATACTGGAAGAATGGTGGAAAAGGGAATAGAAAATCCTTTAAAAAATCAGCTTTTTTAGACTATATATAGACTTCAGCTTAGCTGATGGTACTCTCCACTTGGCTACCAGTGATCTTCCTAAAGATCTGATTATGTCACCTCTCCCGTATAAATTCCAATGACTCCCTATTACCTCTAAGATCAAACATAAAATCCTCTGTTTGGCATTTGAAACCTTTTGTAATGTGGCCCCTTCCTTCTTTTCCAGCCTTCTTATACTTTATCACCTTTCATGTACTCTGCTTACACACACCATCACCCAATTCCAAATCGGTGCCTTTTCACTGGCTGTCCCCATGCCTGGAATGCTCTCCCTCCTCACCTCTGGTCTGTCACCAGACTTCCCCAGCTTCCTTCCAGACTCAACTCAAATCCCTCCTTCTGTAAGAAACATTTCCCAGTCTCCCTTCCCCCACTTTGAGTGCCTTCTTTCTAAAATTACCTCTCATTTTCATTGTTATATCTTGCATGTGTCCCAAATAAAATTATGAGACAAAGTTCTAGGTATTAAAGATCAGTTTATTAATTAGGCTGTCCAATAGTCAATAAACTGATGTTCAGTGATCTTTCTTGGTGATGAAAGACAGAAAGGGAGTTTCTGAGCCACCTTAAATCAGATGTTTTCCTTCTGACAGGAATCTCCCCTGACAAGGAAAAGCAACCCTGATTGGTAGACATTTAATGAGAAGGTGGCCTAAGAGTTCTCAACTCCTAGTAAGAAGCAGCCCTAGTAGTGAGATTTAGCAGCCTCCAGCAATCTGGTCAAGGGAAGCCACCAGATTTGGGCCTCTCTGGCTTTTTTTCCTCCTTCATGAGCCAGCCCACCCCAAACTCTAATGAAGGGACCAAGGTCACAATTCCAGCTCAGTTTAGTTTCTGTTTACAGGACAAACAGAAAGGCCCAGCCTCTCCCTTGGGAGAGGCAGGAATGTGAGGTTATTTCTCATCTAGAATGGGCCAAGTGGGTTTTCTCTGTAAGCTAGTATAAAAGATGTTCTTTTGACAGAGAAGGGAATATTACAAATTAATATTAATAATCAAATGATATGGCATTAAAATGAAATTCCCTCATATGAACATAATTGTTTGTGTGTTGTCTCCCCCTTAGACTGTGAGCTCCTTGAGGGAAAGGACTATTTTGTTAACCTTCCTTTGAATCCGGGAAGTGCTAAGGTAGAGTGCAGAGCATATAAAAAAAGGCACTTAATTCTGTTTGCTGATGATGCTGATGATTGATCCTTCCTGGTCTAATGACCAATGAACATACATGTTATGTAATCAATCTCTACATTCTCACTATAAAGGACACCAGAAGGCAGAAGGAAGTTGAGCTAAATGAAGGCTGGTTCATTCACAGGTTCTCTTTGAAGAAGAAAAAAAATGTGGGAGAACTAGTTTTCATGTGCACACAGAGGCAACAAGTGCAGCTAGGTGGCACAGTGAAAGGAATTCTGGGCCTGGAGTCAGGAAGACTCATCTTCCTGAGTTCAAATCCAACCTCAGACTCTTACTAGCTATGTGAACCTAGGCAAGTCACTTAACCCTGTTTGCCTCAGTTTCCTCCTCTCTAAAATGAGCTGCAGAAGGAAATGGCAAACCATTTTAGTATCTTTGCCAAGAAAACCCGAATGGGGTCATGAAAAGTTAAACATAACTGAAAACAACAATATAGCAACAAGAGACACCATTTCATGGAATATTTGATCTCCTTATATTGTGGTGCGTATAAGTACTTGCAAAGAGGCCACTATGAAAGTAACTGACATTTATGCACCAATATCTATCACAGAGAATGAACTTGGTAAGACCCTCCAAATTAAATCAATATATATTCAACTACTCAGGGGATTTTCAAAGCAAAGGTTTGGGGCTGGTGAAAAATATATCAGGAAATATGATTCAGAAGTAAAGAATGAGATAAGTCAAAGCCTCCTAAACTATACAGCAGGTTCACACCTATCAATTATAAATATTTTCTTCTGGAAAGGAATTAGAAGGTTCTGGTCATTCCTGAATCACTTGTCTGTTGATGATCAAACTGACAACTGGTCAAAGCAAAGATCAAAATTAGTACAAATTCAGAAGAGAGAATAAGAATGGGGAAAAAAGATTATAGCATAAACTTGAGGCAACTCCCACTTGACCTGTTTACTTTTTTTATTAATTTATTTATTTTTAGTTTTCACCATTCACTTCCATAAGCTCTTGAATTAAGTTGTCTCCCCCTTTCTTCTCCTTCCTCCCCAAGACGGTGTACAATCTGATATAGGCTCTACATATACATTTCTATTAAATATATTTTCACATCAGTCATGTAAAGAAGAATTAGAACTAATAGGAGGAACTATGAGAAAGAAGAAACAAAACAAAACAGAAAGGGGCAAAAAGGAGTAAATAATATGCTCTGATCTGCATTCAGACTCCATAGTTCTTTTTCTGGATGTGGATAGCATTTTTCATCATGAGTCTTTTGGAGATGTCTTAGATCCTAGCATTGCTGAGAAGAGCTAAGTCTATCAAAGTTAGTCATCGCACAATGTGGCTGTTACTATGTATCACCTGACCTATTTAAAGAAGTTTTTGATGATGAAAAATGGAGCATAAAAGAAATTTTACATGCACTAAATACAGCAGTTTCATGTTGAACTTTAACCAATGCAGATGGAAGGAAGCAGTATGTATGGTGCAGTGGAAATATGGAAAATGGTTGGGGGATGTTGCTTCTGCATATCACTCAGTCAGGGGGTGGGCACCTATGTGACAACACTGGAGTTAGTTTAAGTTGGGAGGGAATGTGAGAAATAGCTAGTTTTCATTTCCACAAAAATGAAATCTAAGGGCTAGGTGGAAGTTGAACAAAGGAAGCCATAAAAGTGGAATTGGTGGGTGAATAGACTAACCAGGGCAAAAATCAGTTCTGAGGTTAGGTATAGATGAACATATCAGTATCCCAAGCAAACAGGGTGTGGGCATACCCAAATAAGGGCCTGGGTCAATGAATTTTGGCTAGTAAGAGATGGAATTAGAGGCAGAGACTCATGTGGGGAAATAAGGCACTTCTGATAGGCTATAACTTCTATAGTACCCAGCCAATGGGGAAACAGGGGAAGGAAATTCCAGTTGGGGAATAGGGAATAAAAAAGTGTGCCTTTGTCGACACATGTGCTCTCACATGCGTACTCTGTCACGTGTAGGATGCCTGGCCTTCCCAAGCCGTTAGCAAAATTTCTTCCTGGTTCAAGAATGACTTCATGGAATTTGTGATAAAGCTAACAGAAAACACAAAATTTGGAATCCGAGGATGGAGTCCAAATCCCACCCACCACTGAAACTTACTGCCTACACAACATTAAGGAAATTCATTTATCCTCCCTGGGCCTCAGTTATCTCTACTACAAAATGAAAGAGGTTGGACCAGATGGCCTCTGAGTCTCTTTCAATTATAGGTCAATGATCCTAATGATCAATTATTAAAACGAGAAAGCCAAAGGAGCCTTAAAGATGCCTCAGTCAGCAAATACTTGGAAAATTGACCGAAAGGAAGAGATGTAGCAGCCAAGGACAACAACTGTTTAGAATATCATCTAACTCCTAACATCCTACAGAGAAACATGGTGGAATATTATGAGTCAGATCTTTGCATAAAAAAGGCAGAAGCAATGAAAGGTAAAATCAGTAGAAAGAGCACTTGACGAGTAAGTGAAGTCAAACTGAGGACATTTAAAGATGAAATAGAAGGGGGACGAGAAACAAAAGAACATTGAAAACAATCCACCAAGATTTTTAAAACAAACTCTTTTCACCAACAAGGAAAGTGGAGGCAACCCTGGCATCACAGTCTAATATGTGATTATAGAAGAAATCTAAATGACCTTAAAGAGATCAAAGACAGGAAAGCTGCTGGATTAAAGGAGATCTCTCCTGTATGTGACACAATGTTGAGGGACTCATTCACAAGGTGTCCGAAAGTGGAGAACATATCAAAGGCAAGGAAAGCGTCTTGGATCTTATTAAGGATAAGAAAATGTTACCAAAGAGCATCGACAAATACATAGCCTACATACCTACTTTCCCATCTAAATAAAATTTATGTAAGAATGTTATATACATGTCTCAGAGGCATCTTTGAAGAGGGCATTATTAGTAGGTGGGAGAAAGGATTAGGAGTTAGGCTTCTACAACAGAACAAGGGGATTCTGAGAAGGACTTCCAAGATCTTGTGGATAGTCCCTCAACCAATCAGAAAGTGCCCCAAACATTCTGCAAACCACTAGCTCCTTAAGAAAGAGCCCTAGAGACTAAACCGGTTGCAATCTGTCGGGGTCAAGGATGGGGCTTCTCGACAGGGCAAAGGCTTTTCTCCACCGAGCTTGCTTAATAAGCTTATTGAATATTAACTGACACACCCCAAGGGTGGAGAGAGCCACCATGTTTTTAACATGGGACGCATGATCCAGGAGTTAACATGACAAGGAGGGACATGGAGGAACATGGGATGGGCAGTTCAGGAAGAGTGTAACTCAGATGAGCTGGTCCAATCCTAGCCCTGGTGGGTGGAATATTACTTACTAACCATTTAAAAGATGATTCTACCACTGAAGCAGCACACACATGCCATATTAGAGTGTGTTGTGCCCACTTCTCGTGAGAAGCGTAATAAAGGCTTTCTATCACTCGCTCCCGTAGTAGATTTTTGTTTCAGATTTTTCTAACGGTAGGGAACAGGTCCGCTTTCACAAGTGATATTCCGCAGTAGAACATGCCTTTATTGTCACATACAGTTCATAGAAAGATGTAACAAATGCAAGTCCCATTTTATGTATTGCTTCTTGACTATAAAGAGTAGTTGATTTGTGGGAGAAAACACTCCTTTAAATGCTGTCTTACACCAGAGTGTCTCCCATGCACCACCCATCAAAATTATGCAAGATGCCTTGAAAGACAGAACAGGGATAACGTTGTTCACTGCTTGTCTGAGCTTTAGTATCAGACGAAGCTTAAAACTAGAGGCAGATGCTCACCAAAGATGTTCACTCTACATCACTGAACAAATCAACCCACGGTCCAAATTAAAGAGGAATTATATAGATGAAAGGGGCAGCTAGATGCTGCACTGGATAGAGTGCCAGCTCTGGAGTCAGGAAGACTCATCTCTCTGAGTTCAAATCCAGCCTCAGACATTTACTAGCTGTGTGACCCTGGGCAAGTCAATTAACCTTGTGTTTGCCTCAGTTCCTCATCTATAAAATGAGCTGAAGAAGGCAATGGCAGACCACTGCAGCAACTTTGCCAAGGAAACCCCAAATGGGGTCATGAAGAGTCTGAATGACGCAACAACAACAATAGATGATGAGACGCTCCAGGTGATGTTGTCGGTAGATGATACTCTGTACGAGTTGCATCAAATACTGGAAACATTACAGAGCCTCTTGGAAGCTATCCAAAACCACTCCAAAGAGTTTAACCTAACCATCTATGTGGAAAAAATCAAGTAAATGAGGAATGCCCATTGTCCAGATTAGGACATGGGGATAGTTAGAACTGTGGAACTCATCAGTGTGTGGGTGGGTGGGTGGGTGTGCACTGGCCTCCTGGCTGTTCCACAAACAAGGTATTCCATCTCTCGTCTCTGGGCATTCTCTCTGACTGTCCCCCATGCCAGGAATGCTCTCCCGCCTCCACTCTATTGACCTCACTGGCTTCCTTTAACTTCCAATTAAAATCCCACCTTCTACAGGAAGCCTTCCCTAACCCTTCTTAATTATAGTGCTTTTGATCTTTTAATTACTTCCTGTTTATCCTGTATATAACTTGCTTTGTACATATTTGTTTGCATACTGTCTTCCCCAAATAGGGTATAAGCTGCTTGAGATCAGGAATTCTTTTGGTGTCCCCAGCATTTAGCATACTGCCTGGCGCATAGTAGGTGCTTAATAAATGTTTATTGATTGATTGATATATACACACAAAAAACATGCAGATATATACTCCCAGTGCTTTACACACCTTAAATATTAGTTAATTAAATATTAGTTCTATTATGTGTAAAAATATTTATTTATCTGGGACAGGCCTTGCCAATGGCCAATGAGTGAGGCCCATAATTAAATAGGAGGAGGACAACAGGTTTGTTAGAAAAATCTGAAACAAAAATCTACTATGAAAGTGAGTGAAGGAAAGCCTTTATAATGCTTCTTGCAACAGAAGCGGGCACAACACACTCTAATATGGCACGTGTGTGCTTTCAGTGGTAGAATCAACTTTTAAATGGTTAGTAAGATTCATATTCCACCTACCAGGACTAGGATTGGTCTAGTTCATCTGAGTTACACTCTTCCTGGAGAGCCTATCCCATGTTCCTCCATGTTCTGTTAACTCCTCCCACTTCATGCATCCCATGTTCAAACATGGCGGCCATCTCCGCCCTTGGGGGTGCATCAGTTAACATTCAATAAGCTTATTAAGTAAATGCAGTGGAGAAAAGCCTTTGTCCTGTTGAGGCCCCTGTCCTTGACCCCTAGGGGTTGCAACCGATTTAGCCTCCAGGGCTCTTTCTTAAGGAACTAGTTGTTTGTGTAATGTTTGGGGCACTTCCTGATTGGTTGAGGGACTATCCACAATTTCTTAGAAGTCCTCAGAATCCCCTTGTTCTGTTGTGGAAGCCTAACTTCTAATCCTTTCTTACAAGATTGAATTGGCTTTGGGAAATTGCAAAGTTCCTTTAATGATCCCCAACTTTTTCCTGAGACAAAGGTCCACTTTTTTAATACCAAAGTTACTCCATTGTTGTTTTATGGCTGTGTCCCATGGAACACTAGAGTCTCCAAAGATTTAAAAATCAGCATATGTGGTGGGTATGAGTACATTAACACAGAACAAATAAGGAATTGTGAAGAACCACAGTAAAGCATTATCATCCAAGAAGTCGAAAAAGCAAACGGGCTGGTCATATTAAGAGAGTGAGGGACGGCTATGCTCTACCAGTACTCTTGTAAGAAAAAGAGAAATGGCTCCCAGAACAGAGTGGATCCCCTGCGTCAAAGTATTGGAAGACATGGACAAGAGTCTCACAAGATAGTCAAGGAAGGGTTACGATCTGTGTTTTTGGAGGAAGCATATATATCAATGAGATCACAGATCCATTCGAGTATTTGACCATTTATAAAACATTTTTAGGTTTACAAAACACTTTACAAATCACAATCTATTTTTTTATCCTTATAACAACTCTATGTCTGGCACAAAGTACTTCATCAATGTTTGTTAATTGATTCTGTATATAGTGCAAGTCAAGTTAAACTTGCATTTTTTTTTTGCATTAGCTATTTGCCAGGCTTAGTGCTGAGTGCTGGGAATACAAATACAAGCAGAAAGACAGTTCCTGCCCTCGAGGAGCTTACAACAGTAAGGAAAAACAACACCTAAAAAGAAGCTGAAAAGGTAGGGAGGGGTTCCTAGAGAAAGTCTGGCAAGTCAGGCATGTATCTGGGAAAGAAATGAAGATCTGGCTAGCCTGGGTGTCCTCCTTAGTAGAGAAATTCTGGGAGAAACCAGGCCAGGGATGGGGAACCTGTAGCCTCGAGGCCACATGTGGCCCTCTAAGTCCTTGGGTGCGGCTTTTCGACTGAGTCCAAGTTTTACAGAATTTTTATTTATATAATTAAATTATATAATTTATCATTAAATTATATAATTTATCATAAAATTTTTATATAATTAAATTTTATTTATTTAATTAGTTAGTTAATCCCCTTTTATTAAGGGGATTTGTTCTGTGAAGTTTGGATTCAGTCAAAGGACTCTTGGGGACCTAGAGGACCACACATGGCCTCGAGGCTACAGGTTCCCCACCTCTGAATCAGACAAAGAGAGAAAGCTGCTGTAAAGAAAGAGGGTACTTCCAGTATGAGAAGTCCAGGGGTTGAGTAAGCTTGCAGAGTGAAGAGATTTCTGCGGCAAAGTCAAGAAGCTCCAGAGTCAGGAGTACAGCCCAAAGAGGAATGAAGACATTTAAATATGACTGTAGGTAATATGAGGCAATTGAGACTGAAAAATCTGTCACTTTTTTGGAGTTTTAAATTTCCCACAAATGTCATTTCAGCCCCATAGTCACCATGTGAGGTAGATATTATAGATGTTATTATCCTCATTTTATATCTGAGGAAACTGACTCACAAAATTTAAAAGACTTGATCATAGTCACACAACTGGTAAATATCAGAGGAGGGTCATGAATCCAGGTTTTCCTGCTTCCAAGTACAACACTCTATCCACCATATGCTACTTCTCTCTATTATTTATTAAATAAATAAATATTAAACTAAATTGGATTTATTAAATTAAATTTTAAAAAATAATACAACTTAAATAAACTATTTATTATTAAAACTCAAATCAGTGAATACAAAGCAAAGTCAGTCTGTTCAAGGACTCTATCAGTCTTTCCATGCAAACACAATTCCATGTTCCCTGAATTATTGACTCTCGAAGGTGGAATAGATTTAAGAAATTGTGAGAAATGCTACCAGTTTGGTTCCCACAGAATCAATAGGAAAACAGGACAGGGGGAGATTGGTTTATTGGTGTATTGGTTTACTGGTTTACACAAATATGTAAACAAGATGAGGGGGAGATTGGTTTTCACAGACTCTATAGAAACAATAGATATTGCATTGCAAACACAGATGTTACACAGCACGTGCAGGAATGTTGGGACAAGTTGGGGGTTAAAGCCAAGTAATCCTATATAACTGCTTGCTCTGCTTCTGTATAAGTGTGTGGTTCCCTCAGGGGGACCTTGGTGGTTCCCCATGAGGGAACATACACACCCCATTCTCGCAAGAATTGACAATAAAGGTATCTCTTCTCTCACTCCACAACTGTGATTTCGTTATTACCCAGCTAACTCTTTCTCGGAATTCACTGAGCCCAGTCTCGGGCTGAATTCTGAATTGAGTCTGGGGTCTTTATAACAACATCACTTAGTGTAGGGGCTCTTAACCTGGGTCCAGGGATTTCCCTAAAGGTGTCTGCATATAAATTTCAGGGGGTCAATAAATTTGAATGGGGAAAAAATTACATTTTTATTTTTACTAACTTTTGTAATCCTATATATTTTGTTTTATTTACCTATTTAAAAATATGATTATAGGGGCAGCTAGGTGGCAGAGTGGATAGAGCACCGGACTTGGATTCAGGAGGACCTGAGTTCAGATATGACCTCAGACACATAACACTTACTAGCTGTGTGACCCTGGGCAAGTCACTTAACCCCACTGCGTAGCCAAAATTTAAAAAAATTAAAAAATAAAATTAAAAATATGATTATAAGAAAGGGTCCATAGACTTCACCTGACTGCCAAGGGGTCTATGACAAAAAAAAAAAAAAATTAAGAACTCTTGATCTAATTCAACCTCTTCCTTTTACAGATGAGAGACAGAGTCTCAGAAAAGTTAAGTGATTTGTCAAAGGTCACACACATTGTGTTTGTATCAATTCAAAGGCTAGAACCCAGGTCTTCTGCTGCCCATTGCAGCAGAAAGCACTAAATTAGTCTGCCTTTGACACATAAAAATAAGGAAATCCTGAAGCTTAGACCTGAAATGTCAATAATCCCTAAAGTTCCTTAAAGTACTCAGAAGTTGCCTTTAAAATTGTCACAGAAATTTCTTTATCCATTTAAATCTACTTTTTCCTCAGGCACTAGAATTAAAGCTAAAACACTTTGAATAAATTTGGATGCCTTTTGTTGTTACCTTATAGTCAATTCTAAATATAATCCCTTTTGCCTCAGATTGAACCTTCCCTGGTAACAAAGAAAACCAATTAAGCAAAAACAACCAAGACACTCACTAGTTCTGATACATTATATAGCCTTTTTCTTACTTAACTTTCAGGATCAAGACTGTCTATTTCAATTACTGAGAGTTCAGTTTTCTTTTGGTGATATTTCTATTTTTATTGTTATATATTGTAAATATTGTTCTTCTGACTCTGCTCCTTTCATTCTGCATCAGTTCATCCAAATCTTCCCATGTTTCTCCGAATGATTCATATTTGTCACTGATTCTTACACAACAATATTCTGTCACATGCATATTCCAGTTTGTGCAGTCATTCTCTAGTAGAGAAAAAATATTTTTAACATACTAATTTAGTTTGCTTGTCCATTTTACTTAGTTTACTAGTATTACAACAATCTTATAAAATTTTATGAAATCACATTCAAAAAAATAAAAAACCTTGGGAATTGAAGCCAACTATTGTCTGTTATTTCAAAACAGATCCCACCTGTGATTTGAAAACATTTAAAGCTTCCAAAATGGGAATTCTATTTCTGAATTAGCTCTAGGACATCAGCTAACTGTGACTAATGTGTTATCTTGGGACCTTGGACCAGATTTGTAGGGTTGAAAAGCCAGTGCCCAGTTCTGATCCTGACATTCAATTACTAAGAGTAATGACCATCTGCCAGGATTGTGGAGGACACAATGCACAGAGTACAGAAGGCCATATTTTTGCATGAGAAAGGAAGGTCACTGAAAGTCAATACAATTGAAGGCAGCTCCCCAGGTGGTAGAAATGATCTGCCAGCAGCTTGCAGACATAGGGCATATTGTAGGATAGGAGTCCTGTAAAAATCTCTTTGGTGATGCATTTCTCAAGAAGTTTTGGTTTTTCTTAATTTATTTTTTAATTGCACTTAGAATATATTTAATCAGATGATCTTAAAGCACTGAATATTTTGGGGAAGGAAAATTGCAAGATACAATCCCTCCCATGTTTAATGCCAGATAATCAAATACTTCAGTTTTTCATTTCAGAGTGGGCTTGCCTTTCATTGGTGTTTGAGTATTTGTATGAATGCAGTTCTCCTGTTACTTGCCAGAGGTAAGCACAAATTGCAAAGATTCAATTCAATAAAAAAGTTAACAGATTTAACATTAGCATTACAACAAAGCTGTATTACAATAGCATAGTCTTAAGTAGTTCTCCGGCTCCCAGTCCATTTACAGGTGCACCTGGGTTTGGGTCTGGGTGGAAGAAATGCCTATTCTAAGAAACAGCTGACTCCTTTTAGGCCGGCAGATTTAAAAGGAACTGAGGGGACTGCCAGCAGACTGGTCAGTCGCACCACAGCAGCCCATCTCTTTCCAAGTTGCTCCAGCCCCAGCGGGTGGCAAAAGAAAAGAAAAAAAAAAATAGTCAGAGCTTAAGTAGACTGCCAGATGTCAGGTGAAATCCCTTGGGAAGGAGGGAAGAAGAGTTTCTGGAGAGTCATAGCAGGGTGAGAAGGAAGGGAGTTTGTTAGAAAGGCTTCCTCTAAGCCTGTTTTCTAAGGCTATGCAACAGCCAGCTGAAATCAGCCAGCTGTGACTAAGACCGGAAGAAAAGAAAGGCATTGAGGAGCTCATCATGGTCCCCGCACTGTGGTCTCCCCACTGTTGATGAATAGGAAAGGTATGGGAAGAATTGAATAGACTGACTCAGCTAGAGGGCAGGCTTCCAGGGTTGCTACAATTGGCAGCCGGCCCCAAAGTCCCTTCCATGCCCAATGCTCTCTCACATCAGTGCCATCTTTTTGATTCCCATGGCCACTATCTTGGTACAAGCCTTCATTATCACCACTCTGGACTAGTGTAAAAGCTTTCTAACTGCCTTGATTCAATTCTATAGGCTTTTATTAAGGGTTTCCTGTGCACAACGTCCTGTGCTAGGTGCTGGGGATATAAGGACAAAAAAAACCAACCCCAAAACATAAACAAAACCAGTACCTGCCCTTAAGGGGCTTATATTCTACTGGGAGATAACAACATGTCAAAGATTGAATAAATACAAATAATTTTATTAGAGAGGGGATACTAACCACTGGGGTGTGGGGAGATCAGGAAAAATTTCCTACAGGAGGTGGAGCATAATGTGAGCTTTTCTGTTTCCTTTAATTCACTAGTATTATATTTAATTTATTAATTAGTAAGCTAAGGCTGCTAAAAGGCCCACAAAAAGAGAAAGTACATTCCGGACATATGGAACAGTTACACAAAGGCATGGTGTAAGGAGACGGAATGCTGAGTAGGGGTACAGCCACTAAGCCTGTCAAGCCTTGAAATAAATCAAAACTGTGAGTTGAGGAATAAAGCATCTTTCATTGAGACAACAGGATAGCAAAGCTGCCACTCTGGGGGATGTTCAGTGGGTTTTCCAAAACTAGAAGCCCATGGAAAAGTCCCTTGGGAGGAAAGGGGGAGGAGACAGTACGAGGTAGCAAGGCCTGGTCACAGGATACCAGCCACCCTCAATCCAAGCCATCTAAGCAAGGAGAACCACTTCATTCTGACTGTTTTGCCCTTCATGACATAAATTCCATTGGAAGGGGGCAAGGACATCAAAAGCTTAGATCCATCTTGAGCTGGATTCCCCACAAGGCAAGATCTCAGGAAGGGACTTAAGGTCTGACTCAGCTCAACCTAATCAATACTGTCTTGCTGGGAATGCTACTGACATTCTGACATTGCTAGGGTCATTTAGGGAATGGCAGGTAACATTATATATGGTATTAACATTACATTTGGTATTCTGTCCTTATGTTACCAATTTTCTGTCAAGTCAGTATGGCTGAAATATTGATTTTCCCTGGAAAGGTAAACTAGAAACAGATTGTGAAGGGTTTTAAATGCTCGGCTAACAAGTTTGTATTTCTATCCTAGGGACAATCTGTTTTGACCTGGTAGCAATGGGGAGCCATTGAAGATTCTTGAGGAAGAAAGTGGGCTTTAAGAATATTATTTTGGCTTCATTGGCTTCAATAAAAACTTCAGAAGAATGCATTTAGAGATGGAAGAGGCCAGAGAGAGAGAATGCTAATTAAAAGGCTGTTGCATTGATCCAGGTAAGCAATGTCTTTGGACTTTTTGAGTGTGAAGTAATTTTAAGATACTCAGGCGAAAGTGTCAAGAAGATATTTGGTGATATAAGTTGGGGGTTTGAGAGATATTAGCACAAATTATATAGATTTAGTATTTTTTTTTGCATGAAGATGACAATTCCATTGGGGTTATGCCAGGGGGTGAGGTGGGGGAGGAGGGGGAAGAGTATCCAGAACAGAGCTTGCCCACAGCTCTGAACAAGGATGATAATCTAGAGAAGGAAGCCCAGAAGTAGTCAGATAGGTGAAAGAAGAGCCAGGAGAAAATGGTGTCACAAAAGTCAAGGGAGAAGAGGATTGTAGATTTTGAGTTCAAATGGTCCTTAGAGAGACCATATTGTCAGAGTCCCTTGATAGTGTTAAAAGCTACAGAAAGGTCAATAAAGATGAAGACTGAGAAAAGACCATGGAACTTAGCAATTGAAAGCTTGGTTTATAACTTTGGAGGGAATAGTTGATTGGTGGGGTCTTAAGCCTCCAGTCTCTCTCTCTTCCAATTAATCCTTAGCACTACTTAATTAATCACAATTAAATAGATTTATCTTCCTCATGCAGAAATCAGATCAGATCAGTCCTCTCTTTGAAATCCTTCCAAGACTTCCCTATTACCTAATGAATAAAGACCATAATTCTTAAACTGACATTCAGAGCCCTTTAGGACCTCACGTTTCCATGCTTTTCCAGCCCTGTCTCTTATTACTCCCCAACGTGGTTGGCTATGCTCTAGCCAAATTGGACTACTTGTAATTCTTTGTATTGGTCCCATGCTTTTCTGTCTCTGTGGATTTGGTCACACAGTTCCCCCATCCTCAAGTGACCTTGCTGAAATCCACTCACTCTTGAAGACCCAGTTCAAATGCTTTGTTGTTGTTCAGTTGTTTCAGTCCTCTCCAACTCTTTGTGACCCCATTTGGGGTTTTCTTGGCAGAGATGCTGGAGTGGTTTGCCATTTCCTTCTGTAGTTCATTTTACAGATGAGGAAACTGAGGCAAACAGTGCCTGGGGTTACACAGCTAGTAAATGTCTGAGGCAAGATTTGAACTCAGGTATTCCTGACTCCAGGCCAGATTTGAACTCGAGTCTTCCTGACTTCAGGCCTGGCACTCTATCCACTGCGCCCCCTAAATGCTGCTTCCTCCATAATGCCTTTATTTATTATAAATAACTTTATCTTTCTTGGTCTCTACATTGTGGTCTGTATCACACATACTTTACTTTGCATTGTATAGTTAATGTAGATAGTACACATTGGTACATATGTCACAATCCCTTTGCTAAATTGCAAGCAGTTTGAGTGTAGAGAGAATGTCTTAATTATTCTTATAACTACCGAATACCTAATTGGTACTTTCCACATAGTAGGGGCTTAATAAGTTGTTGAATGAATGATTGGATGACTGCCTGAGCTTGGAGAGGAAGGGAGAGACTACTTCTCAAATGGCATGATCTGTCTCAACCCTTGGTTTTCCTTTAGTGTAAGGTTCTATTTCCTCTTTACACTAACACCTAAATTTCATGGGCACTAAAAACAGCAGGAGGTAAAAGAGTTGCTAATGCCCATGTGTCTCCCAAGGGCGTGGACTGGACTAGCTACTTGGAGGGAAATCCCTGCATGAACCACCAGGTGGTGATCTGCACCCTAGATGCAAATTCAACCTTCCACATGTGGGAAATAAGCCAATCCAAGTCTTGGCCTTGGTCTGGGGTTCTAGTTCACCTCTTTTGGTCTAGGTTTTAAAAATACACTGATCATATGATATTTTATTAAATTATCAAATTTGGCTCAGCCCCCATTTCCCATTAAGATTCTTATCTCCTGCCCAATTTGTTCTGGCCCAAAGGAATACACACTTGCATTATAAACTGCATTTACTAAATGGAATCAGAAATGAAAAGATGCAACATTGAAACTTCCAGCTGTTCCATCAGTCTGATAAAGATCTGGAATCTCTGCTCTTCCCCTTCCAATCTCAGGTGAAATATCCCATTTGTACCTGAATAGCCACTTAGGGAAGCACATTATTGCATTCCCATTTAAAACAGTGGAAGGAAGGGAAGGAATCATTTCACCAACATCCCCTGCTGTTCCCAGTGCTTTTGTTAGCCGGTCTTTAGAGGTTCCGAACACGAAACCCTCATAGTCTTCTCTTAGGTGACAGAATACCTGCTCGGCACACTACCATGTGCCATAGCTGCCTTCTCTTGTAGGTCGCTGGCTATTTTCTGTAATAATTCTGACATTCAGGGGGCCTACAGCATTTCCAGCAGCTCATTTGCTGCCAGATCTGTTCCCTGGATACCTCAGAAATAGAAGAGAGTTCCTATTCAACAAACAGAATGACCCCCATCCCATCCCCCACGGTAGGCTCACTGCCCATACTCTATGTCCCTCAGACATGTCTGGTGCACTTGCCAAATCATGCAGCTGTCTTGATTTAAAGGGTCCATTCAAAGTGATATTGCATGATCTTATGTAACTCCTAGATCCTACATTTGTACTTTTTTTTTTTCTGGTGCCTAGAGATTTGGAAATTATAGGGGAAACCCAATCTGTTTCAAAATACAGGTTGCATTAGCAATAAGCATGAAGGCTGAGAGGCACAGCTACAGCTGGACACCAGAGAGGAGGATTGGGGGTCCCGGACAAGTCGAGTCCAATAAAAACAAATATTTAAGCTGATTTGCACTATCTTCAATGCTGCAGTACAGAGGTCCAGAAGTGCCAAACACACAGGCCACGTATGTATGTATGTGTGTATAATGTATGTGTGTAAATATGTGTATATAATGTATAAATGTATATATAGTGTATGTGTATATGTATATATATATGTATGTATGTATGTATGTTTTCCAAGTCAAAATGAAGCCTGTAAGGATCCTCATGTACTGTTTAGTGGCCCCTGTTTCTATTTCAGTTTGATACCATTGTTATCAGACCAGCCCAAACTTTGGGGTGAGTTATAGTGCAGTGAATAAGAGAATAAAGCAATGAGAAACAGGTCAGACACCTAGAAAAAGGTGTGGTTCAGGAATTTTTTTTTTTGAGTTTTTTCTGGAGTTTTTTTTCTGGAGTTTTCCTCTCCAGAAGCTCCCTAGAACCGTGTGTGATCATAGCTGCTACTGTGCTAGGGTACAGCCGTCAGAAGCTAATAAGATATGTCTGTGTTTCCTTGGGAGCCTTCTTTGGTCCATAGCTGGACCCTGTACTGCTCGGGAGTGAGGACTTGAAACTAAGAGAAGCAACGACGGTGTGTCTTGCAGATTTGTCCTCCGAGTTATACACGTCAGCATTGGGCACAGCCTGAACAAAAACAGAGACTAGTAGCTTCATGACTAAGGTCACACCCAGCTCTGCATGAGGTTATTTGTCTATGACAGTGATAGTTCGAAGGCTCTCATCTAGAAGACAGGCACTGGAATCAAAGGACCCGAGTTCAAATTATGCTTCCGATGTTTTATTACCTATATGACATTAGGCATGTTAAGTTCCCGGACTTTGGTTCGTTCATCTGTAAAAATGAGGGGGTTGGGCTACATGACCTCTGAGGTCCCTTCTGACTCTAAATCCGCTTGTGGAAGCCAAAGCAAATGTGGGAGGATAGGGTATAAGTAAAAGAACGTCATGAACAAAGATCCATTTGAAATTAATTTGAGAGCCATCATTAAATTCAATTAAGCCTCTATTCTCCAGAAAGAATCTTGAAACACCACCCCCTACACAGGAAAAAAAAAAGTATAACAAAGGAATATGCAAATAAAAAGGCAAAGTTGAATAGGATTCTCGCTTCCTAGTGTATCTTCTTTTATGAGATCAAGTTACAGATCAGAAGGTTGGTTACTGAATGCTGAGTTAGAGAAAATGGTGTTGAATGTTCTTAAGGGTTACTTTGATTAAGCTATGTTAACCTGAGGCACTGGCTTTCTTCATTCTTGGCACAGTATATTTCTTTCTTTCTATTTAAAAAAAATTTTTTTTAGAACTTAAATACCCAAGGAAAGAAAAAGAAACATGTTATAAACTTAAATACTAAAATTTAATATGAAATAAGAAAAGAAAAAAGCATTGCCATATGCACGCAGAACATAACAAAGGATTCAAAATACACAGCAACAAATTCCCATTTCAAGAAAGCCTATATAATAAATACTACACCTTGTGTTCCTAGCTGGCCATCTTTTCTTTGCATCCTTGTAAGTTTTCTTTTATGGTCTGCTATGCAGTTTTTACATTGTTCTTTTTTTCCTCCTTCCTCCCTGCACCCCCCCTCCCCCAGGAAGGCTACAATTAAGTATGGATACATACATACATACACACATACATACATATATATACACACAAACATATATACATACACTTACATACATATACTTAGATATCTATAATCATACTCATATACAGACATATCCATTCATATACATCTATGTAAGACCATACTATACTTGTTTGTTTCTGTTTATCTGAGGGTGGATAACATCTTCCTTCATAGGTCCAAGTCTTTCCATATTTTTCTAAGTCCTCCAATTTATCATTTCTAACCTCATACTGTCTAGTTATAGTCCAAAACAATATTGATTAATATGGCTGACATATTTATTTTTCTCTTTTGAATAAATCAATTTTAGCTTTAACTTTGTCTGAGATCATGATTACTAGTCCTGCTTTTTTTCCCCTAGTGAATTCTACTCCTGATCTTTATTTTAAATTTGTGTGTATCTCTTATTTCTTATCCCTCCTAATTCCTCTACTTTACTTCTATCTGCAATCCTTGCCCTATTACTTAACCTACCCCCCTACCAAAGATCTCTCTTTTATCCTTTCTCCTTACCCTAAAATCCTTCCCTTATTCCCTTACCCCTCCTTTTCCCCTTAGCTTTTTATTTATTTCTGAATTTAAAAATTTTTCTGCATATATATATATAATATTGTTCCATCTTTAACCCATTCCTGCTGAGAGTAAGGTTCCAAAACTATCAGCCCTCCTCTCCCATCTATTTCTTTTGTGTCAATTCTTCCTCTCACACTTCATTTGTATAAAATAATTACTCTTTTAACCTCTTCCTAGATGTTCTACTTTTTAGTATCACATCATACTCAAGTCTCAATCTTTCTTTTGAACTACCCAATTACTAATAACAATCTTAGACATACGATTTACATTTCCTCATATAAAAAGTAAATAGCCTGTCCTTATTAAGTACCTTGTAATTAGTCTTTGATATTTACCTTATAATTCTCTTGAATCTTGTACGTCAAATTTTCTATTGATTTCAGGTCTTTTTGCAACAAAATTCTGAAAGTCTGGCAATTCATTCAACGTCCTTTTTTTCATTCAGGATTATGTTTAAGTTTGCTGGATATATTTTTGGCTGTAACCCGAGTTCTTTTACTCTTTGATATATAGAGTTCTAAGACCTGCAGTCTTTTAGTGTAGCTGCTGCTAGGTCTTGGGTGATTCCAACTGTGGCTCTGCCATATTTGAATTGTTAATTTTTTTTTCTTATTGCTTGTAATATTTTCTCCTTGAGCTGGGGGTTTCAGAATGTAGCTATGATATTCCTATAGTTTTTCCTCATAAGATCTCTTTCAGGTGCTGATCAGCGGATTTTTTTCTATTTCTATATTCCACTCTTGTTCTAACACTTCAGGACAATTTTCTTTAATTATTTATTGTATTATTGTATCAAGATTCTTTTTCTGACTGTAGCTTTCAGGTAGTATGTTTCTTTCTAAAGCTGAACCAACGTATTCCCTAGAATCAGAGCATCATAATTGTTGTTCTCTCCCTTTCCCCTTACCTTCTACCCATTGAAAGAAATAAGTGGGGGTTGGGGTGGGGGGGAGAGGGGAGGGAAACCCTTGTAACAAATATGCATAGTCAAGCAGAACAAATTCCCACACTGGCTATATCCAAAAAATACATGTCTCAGTCTCCAGCTAGAATGTTTCATCCTCTGTCCTATTGAATTGTTGTTGATCACTAAGTTGATCAGAGTTCTTACGTTTTCCAAAGTTGTTTGTCTTTATGATATTGTTGTTGTATAAATTATTCTCCTGGGTCTGTTCATTTCACTCTGTATCAGTTTGTACAAGTGTTCTCATTTCTCTGAAACTATCCCTTTTGTCATGTCATATGGCCAAACGGTATTCCATAACATTCTATACTATAATTTATTCATCCATTCCCCACTTGATGGGCACCCTCTTAGTTTTCAGTTCTTTGATAAATCCTTTACTCTTCAATCTCCTTCTTTGAATGTTCCTTGTCCATCACCAAAAACTGTTACTACCACCACCTTCTAACAATGTCCTAGATTACAGTTTATCTTTTGTTAGTTGGCTTTTTATTTCTTCAGTATTCTCAACTTCCTGATGAGATTTTTAAGTTGGTGTTTTTATTTCATCAGTAACACCGCAACATATTAACATACATTTTAAGATGGATTTACTCCTAGAAAGATTTGTGCAGATGTTTAATCCTATCCCATGTAAGTTGGTTCTTGTAGTTTTTGAAGGTATAACTCTTCTTCTATTTGTAGGACATAGCTCTTTTTTTTTTTTGGTCTTAATATGTTATATACACTTATCACTCAAATTGTAAACCCATGTTTTTATCTTAGAAAGCCTAGAAAAAATATGACAGAGTATGTCCAAATCATTATTATGCTTATTTAAAATGTTAGAAAATGTTTCATGGTCTTCTCATCTTATGTTCAATTTCCCTTGTAGATACAAATATAGCAAACATTTATAAAGCACCTACATCAGTATGAGTTCTACTTAAGTAAGAAATAGGACTTCTGGAACCCAAAAATGGCAGAATAAGCAGTAAATCACTGTAACTCTCCCATATTCACCTCCAAACAACCAGAAAATAGTGCCCCAAAACAAATACTGGAATAGCAGAATCAGCAAAAAGATGGGTGAAACAAACTTGTAACCCAAGGAACTTGGAAGATCAGCAATAAAGGTCCATCTCACTCAGGTAAAAGGGGAGTGCATTCCAAGGCAGGAAGTGTCCCAGCAAGCCAGCAGCAAGCTCCACCTCAACAAACCAGCAAGAGATCCTGAGCACCAGTGTGGTTGGCAAATGCCAACAGCAGGACTCCTCACATGCCTTAGCATAGCCAGGGAAACTAGTAGATTCCAGGAACCACCATGTGCTTCAGCCTAGCCCCAGGCAAACAGGCATCTTCCAGAGGCCAAACCTCCACATGCTTCAGTGTAGCCCCAGGGAAATGACAAAACACCTCATCAGGCCTCAGCACATGCCAGACGCCACCACTAGAACCCCAGCTCAGCACCAGGTAAGCTGCCAGACACCTATTGCCTCCAGCAGCACCAGCTACCTCTCATCCCATACCCACAGCACAGCACCAGACACGAGGGCCTCAGGGCAACATCAGTGTGACACCGGGTAAACAGCCAGGAATGCTGGCACAAGAAGCCTGTGCCCCTTCCACCCTGGGAGCAGAGCTCAAATTTAGAAGAAAGGAACTTTAAAAAAAAAAAAAAAGACAAGCAAAAAACAACAGAAAAAGAATCTGACCATAGAAAGTTCCTGTGGTAACAGGGAAGACCAAGCCACAAACTCAGAAGAGGACAACAATATCAAAACACCTATAGGCAAAACCCCAAATAAAAACAAGAAGTGGTCTCAAGCCCAGAAAGAACACATAGAAGAGCTCAAAAAGGAGCTTTAAGAATCATATAAGAGAGGTAGAAGAAAAATTGGGAAAAGAAATGAAAGTGATGCAAGAGAATTATGAAAAAAAAGTCAATAGCGTGGAAAATTGTTTAAAAAGTAGACTTGATCAAATGGAAAAAGAGATATAAGAATCCACTGAAGAAAACAGCTCCTTAAAGAGTACAACCGGCCAAATGGTAAAGAAAGCACAAAAGGTAATTAAGGAAAACAACACCTTAAAAGTTAGAATTAGGCAAGTGGAAGCTAATGACTCTATGAGATATCAAGAATCAATCAAATTCAGAAGAATGAAAGAAAAGAGAAGAAAACATAAAATACCTCATGGGAAAAACAACTGACCTGGAAAACAGACCCAGGAGAGACGGTATCAGAATCACTGGACTACCTGAAAGCCATAATCAAAAGGAGGACTTAGCATCTTTCAAGAAATTGTCAAGGAAAACTGCCTAATATCCTGGAATCAGAGGGCAAAACAGACTTTGAAAGAATTCACCAATCACCTCAAAAAAGAGATCCCAAAATAAAAACTCCAAAGAACATTATAGCCAACTTTCAGAACTATCAGGTCAAGGGAAAAAAATACTACAAGTGTCCAAAAAGAAACAATTCAATTATCAGAGAGTCACAGTCAGGATTATACAGGACTCAGCAGCTGCAACATTAAAGAATCAGAGTTCATGGAACGCAATATTCCAAAAGGCAAAGGAGCTAGGACCACAACCAAGAATCACTTACCTGACAAAATTAGGCATAATACATCAAGGGGAAAAAATGACCACTCAATGAAATAGAAGGATTTCAAGCTTTCATAAGGAGAAAACCAGAACTAAACCAAAAATTTGACTTCCAATATCAAGACCCAAGAGAAGCATAAAGAGGTAAAAAGGGGGAAAAAATAAGTAAGAAACAATCCCAGCCATCAAGGAAGTCATAGTCTAGTAAAGGGATAAGACACATATACAGATGAGCAACTGCTCCTGCACTGAGTAGGCAAACCAGGCTAGCTCAAACAACAAGGGACCCTGAAGGAGAGACAAGAAGCAGTACATGCAAGGCAAGTTAAACTACCACAACCACAACCACCATCTTGATCACCATCTAACCTCAGACCCCGGGGAAGATGGCCCATGACCCTGAGCCCAAGAGCCTTGGGAATTCATTGTCCTACCAACCACCAGAATGGTTTCCAGCCAAAGCATTGCAGCCATCACTGAGGGGAGAGATCATTATGGAGAAGAAGCCCACCTTCCTCATCATAACTACCAACAGCTACTAGCCAACTACTACCAATAGGCAGATTATCACAGAAGTCCTGGGAGTGTCAATGGCCCTCTGACCAGCAGTCGGGCTTCTAGCCCCAGCCCTCAAAGCCATCTTCAGGGAAGCGGCTCCTTCAGAGGAGACAGACAACTCAATATACTGCCCACCATTGGTCAGTCATGAGGCAGGCAGGCCAGCCTAGATGAAACAGCAGAACATTGTGAGGAAGAGATAGGAAGGAGCCTGTGTCAGACAGGTGAACCCCCACTGCTTTAACCAATATCTCCTCTCAGACCGTAACAGAAATAGCTCAGGACCACCGACCCAACTTGGGAAACAACCCTGTGGAGATGCAGCCTGGCAAATGTTCCTGCAGGTGCTATGATAACATATATTAAAGACTCAGAAAAGAAAGTTTTTACCACTAAAGTCCTTGGTCCTGTCAAGTGACTCAATATCCAGAACTGATATGATTTCATTGGTGGAAAAGACATTAAAAAATTGAGTAAATGATGTGTGGGTGGGTGGTGTGGTGTATTTTGCATACTGGTCTATAAAGAACGACTAGGTTCACCAAATGAGACTAAGTTTCTTTTATAACAGACTGCTAGGTAAATGCAGTGGGCTGCAGCATTTTGGGGGTATACTCTGGGATTAGTGTGAACAGTTATGATATGGTCAAGACTGGCTGGAGGGTAGCAATCCCTGAGGCTAATATATAAGCCTGAGGTATTCACATAACAGGAGGATTCACTGTTGATGACAGCTTGGATCTCCTCTTAATACTTGTAAAGCATTTAACACAGTGCCTGGCATGTAGTTGTTACTATATAAATGCTTATTCTCTTTCTCCATTGTAACCCAGGAGTCAGAGAATTACCTAGACAAAAAGATGGTTTGGCATACAGTAGGCACTTAATAAATGCTTAGTGATTGATCAATTGATTGGACAAGTAGATTTGTTCACTACTTACTTCAGCACAGCCAATGGAAAAATAGAACTAAGAAATCTAGTCGACAGCTTCAAGGCAGTCAATAGTCTCAAAGGGTCTAATGTCCTACCGTTGTCTCATCTTCTGCCTAGATCACATTAAAAAAAAAATCATATCCCACATCCTTCCTCCTCCTTCCAGTCTATTCTGTTTTGTGGCCTTGTTGTCAAGAGCCATCGGCCAGAACAAATGGATCCCAATTGTTATTTCCTGCTTGAGGTCATTTCCTCATCCTGAAGCAGAATCTGCATAGATGACTCATTCACACTGTTCTGTTTAACAAATGAATACCAGTTTCCTGTTAGAGCTATACTTATTGAGATGACTCAATTACCTTGTCCTACTTAACCCTTTACCTTCCTCCAATAATTAACATAGTGGTTTCCACATCTATCAAAACAAGTTCTGATGGTATTGCTTAGTGGCTGATTCTATCTTCTCAATCACATGCCCTGCATTCCTTTCCATAAGGGACAGTAAAAATGTGGACCTTAAAGAAAACATCAGTCTGACGGAAGTTCAGCAAATGACAGAAAACTCTAATGTTACTATCAAGGGTTCTGGGACTACCACAAAATAATAAAGCACAGAAGATTCTGGAACCTCAGCTTGAATCCAACAAGGCCCATAGTGTTGCAGGCCAGGCCTAACTCAAGCCAGTCTAATATTTCAGGTTTGGGATTGGAATGAAGTGAGGTGCTCATATACCACCTAAGAGTTAATAAAAGGAGATTTATTTGCCTGAAGCAAAGAAAGGATATGCAGCAAGAATAGAGAATTTATTTACTTGAGCACAGCTTCCCTGCTTATATGTTGGCTATGTTCTGCTGGTTAGATGCCTGAGGGAGAAACTCATACCTTACATATTAGCTTTTGACTTCTGCTACCTTTAAACCCAATTAACATGCAAGTCAAGACAACACCCTCATAATATTATTGGTCTTCTTCAAGAATGAAGATCGAACAACAAAAACAATTTAGGCTACCAGAAAGCTATGCCATTGGATCAAGCCTTAGGTCTCTGGGCTATAGAAATCTAGAAGACAATTTTAAGAAACTGCCTAACCTATGGGGTAGTGTACTGGGATATTGCTTCTACCACAACAGGCAAGTATTGGTGGTGACCTAGGAGGCTCTACATTTTTAAAGACACTTTATTGACATCAATGTACAACACTTTGTAACAGTCTTTTATTGACTTGTTGGGTACTAGTACTCAAAATATTTTGTGATCTAAGTGGTCAATATCAGTCAATCAATATATGCCCATCAAGGACAGGCAAAACTAGGAGTTATTTATTCTATCTGTATATTTAATTCACTCCAAGTTATAATTTTGCATTCACACATTCTCCTTAATTAATGTCAAACCATTAACATCAGTCAACATAACACTAAGTTAATCTCCAAGAGGAGAAAATCCTTTTCTCAGGTTTCCATAACACATAATGGAAACTACCTAATTTACCTAAGGTTGACAAATTACAATTTTACCACCCTTGTGATTGTGGGAACAATGTTTGAGAGTTGGAAGTAAAGTCTGGGAGTGTGGAAAATGAAAGTCTGCATCTAGGCAGTAAAGTCCAGGCCATGAACAGTGATGGCTAGGTACAAGAGCCCACCTGTTCCACTCTGTGAGGCTGTGAAGCCCCAATAAGCTCCTGGGAGGATTATAATGTGGCTTCTTTTTTTTAAAGACATTTGGGGTTAAGTGACTTGCTCAGGGTCACACAGCTAGTAAGTGTCAAGTGTTTGGTCTGAGGCCGGATTTGAACTCAGGTCCTCCTGACTTCAGGGCCAGTGCTCTATCCACTGTGCCACCTAACTGCCCCTATAATGTGGCTTCTTCTTGGGTCTTTCTGCTTCCACTGCTGGGCTCCAGGCCTCAATTTCCTCTATAGCACCAGAATACTCTGTCACAATTAGGAATAATCAACCAGAGCTCCCTGGTGCCTACTTTTATGGAGACCCATCCAATCAGCTTTAAGCTAATATAATCAACAACAATCAATGTCTGTAGTGATTTTTGTCAATATGTTAATGTACTTTCATCATCACTATAAGATGGTTATCACGTATTTCAAAAACTACTTATGTCAAACAGGTCAGGTCATCCTGATTGGTACAAACAACACATCATTTTCATAACATGCACAATATGTTGTTTTACAAACTTGGATGTTTAGAATATAGGTACTTATTATGAATTCAAGATAGAGCTACTCATCTTTTTTTCTTTGTCTTTTTTTTATTAATTTATTTTGATTTATCAACAATCACTTCCATATGCTTTTGAGTTTAAAATTTTCTCCCCTTTCCTCCCCACCACCCTCCCCAAGACGGTGCACAATCTCATATAGGCTATACGTATACATTCCTATTAAACATATTTTCACATTAGTGATGTTGTAAGGAAGAATTAGAACTAATAGGAGGAACCACCAGAAAGAGGAAACAAAACTCAACAGAAGAGAAAAAAAATAGCAAATAGTATGTTTCGATCTGAATTCAAATTCCATAGTTCTTTCTTTGGACGTGGATAGCATTTTCCATCACGAGGCCTTTGGAGATGTCTTAGATCCTTGTATTGCTGGGAAGGGTTAAGTTTATCAATGTTAGTCATCACACAATGTGACTGTTATTGTGTACAACGTTCTCTTGTTTCCGCTCCATTGCACTCAGCATCAGACCGTACAAGTCTTTCCAGGTTTTTCTGAAGTCAGCCTGCTCATCATTTCTTTTACTCATCTTAAAAGCTTAAACTCTTCTTGACCCTTGTCTGGCTTTTGGTCTATCACATCCACAATACTTAAGTCCATTTTCTCCCACTATCTGTACCACCAGGATCATTGCAGTTGTCTTTCTTGAATTCCATTGGCCCAATTTATGGTGCCATTTCTTTTGGTTTCTTGGGTATAAATGATGGTTCTTCCTGAGTTGAAACATTTGTTTTTTGATAATCTATGGTTCACAGCCTTTTCAAATATGAGGACTTTTTATTACTTTTTTAAAATGTGCTGTTAATATTAAAATAGAAGTTATACTATTAGCATATGTTGAAAAAAAGACAAAATGACAATGCTAAGTGCACATACAGACTCTTAGAATCTTTACTGGGATGACTGACTAAGGCCTAAAAGGTGAATCGTAAAATATCCTTGAGTTATGAAAGGTTTGGATAGCTATCTTGTAACTACAGGTGGATACCCCTATTTGGAAAACTCCCCTTTAAGACTCTTATAAATTTTTGTTTGCATAAACTCTCCTCTCTGCCCTGCAATTTAAGAAAGCTAATGCAAGCACAAAGACAAAACTTCCATTCGGGAGTTTCTCCCCAACCCCACAAGAAAAGAAATAGAAAGAAAAGAAACTTTCACTGACTTGGCAGTATGCCTGATGTTTTCCTGAAAAGGCCTCATCCTATACAGAGTAAAAAGCTTTGCTAAGGTCGTATAAGCCTAGGCTATGTGCCAGAGTCATCCCATAAACAAGTCTATGACCAATGAAAAAGCTGAAAGATCTCAAAGTGAAGGTCCAGAAGCAAAGAAGAGACATAGTGCTTTGTTTCCCTACCAATCAAAATTCCAGAAAGTCCAAATCAGTACCTAGGAAGCCTGAGATAACACCCCAAAGTATAAAGTAACATAGATGGACAATGAGCCTCTGGGTGCCAGAGATTGATATTTCGCTACACAGACCTCAGAGGCACACCCTCAAAGGAACTAATCTGACACACACAAAGTCATGTGCTTTGGATCCCACTGGACAGATGTGGCATGGGAATCCTTCTGGGTGTCGCTGAGTAAAAATGGGATCAACGACATGTTAAGCATATATATGATGTTGTTTCTGTCCTATGGGCAGGCAGAGTATTTCATGACAGAACAGATCTCAAAAGTGGTAGGGAATAATCACCCTGCTTATCTTGTTAGAACCTAACATAGTGTTTGCCCAGCCCAAGGGTACCGCGTATCTCTTCCAATGACTGCATTCTCAGAGGATCAGTGACCTAAAGGTGGAGTTCAGGATTATTATACTCAAATTTCTGAAGTGCTAAGATAACAACCGGAAGGGAGCCTGGTGCCTGGGGGACCTGACTGAATCCAGGCTATAGGAAACAAGGTCTCTGAGGCTGTGGATTGACAACAGTAGGCCTTGGGCACTCAAAACTGGGGCAAGTCCTGCAAGTTCAGATGAAGCACAAGGTAGGTTTGTTCAATCTTAGAGAACCACAAAGGCAACAACAGTGTTTCTGTCTCAGGAGAAACAGAAGTAGGTTTTTATGGCTCTGGAGTGAGAGACACAAATTTCTGGTTTTCTAGAATGTTAAGAACTAACTGTGAGGATTCACCCAATGATACTGCCCTTTCTTGCCATCATCAGCATAGCCAGAATCCCCACCTCTATCAGGTAGATAATACATGCTTGTGATCTCTTATCTACTCACACTATAATAGGGAGTATTTGAAACCAGGACCAAGGGAAGACAGCCTCTGTCCAGAGACAACAGTCATAGAAAGAGTAGTTTGTTGCCTGAACCTGTCTCTGCCTGTTCTAGAACGTGAGATGCTGTTCCCAGGGGTCTAAACTATATTTCCTGCTCGTTTCCTCACATGAGTTTTAAATCTTGAACCCTAACCTATACATGTTCATTGAGACTCTTTTGCTGCCTGGGCCCTGTCTGGCTCGGACTTCTGAATATCAAGATCAGACAACCTGTTTGTCCAATGTCCAAAATATCCCTGGTTTTTTTTTCCAGTGACATGGTCAGCCCTGAACTTTAGGAAAATCATTTTGCTGGCTGAATGGAGGATGGATTGAATTGCAGAGAGACTTGAGGAAGGCAGAGCAGAAGCACACAATTTCAATAGTCCAGGGGTAAGGTCGTCCAGAGAGCAATGGCAGTGTCAGAGGAGAGGACAGGAAATGGGTTGATAGAAACTTGACTGCAGAGGTAAGAAATCCCCACACGTGCACCTTGGACACAACTCATGAGGACATTGATCTTCTGCCTTCTGTCCTCCATTCTCCCATTGGGACAGTGTATTTTTAAAAATCATTAGTTTTCCCATTCTTTTAAGTTATTTTTATTATTTCTGCTTATTAGGTTTGGAATTTGCTAGATAAATAAAGGATTGATCCTGTTCCTAGTTTTGCACTTCATTATTTGTGAAGGGGAAATACAAAAAAGAGGGGGAGCACAGGAGCTACTTTGTGGGTAGAAGGCTGGTGATAATTCCAAGGAAATAAGGAAGTTAGAAGGGAAGGTTTGGGGCAAAAGATGTGTTTTATATCATACAGGTTGAGTTTGAGTTGCCTGTAAGACATTCAGCTGTGGATGTCCAGTTAATAATAAGGAGAGAAATTGGTACTCAATACATAGATCTGGAAATTTCACTAATTAATATTGATGCAAAACATGTAAATAAAATTATAGCAAGAACACTACAGAGAACTATGCAGAAAATAATTTAATTCCAAAGTTGGATTTGTGCCAGGGATATAAGAATAGTTCAACATTAGGGAAATAATTAAGATAATTAATCATATAAACTATAAAGATAATAAAAACCCACAGGATTATTTCTAGAAATGTGGAGGGGAAATTTACGCACAATGCAGCACTGTTTTAAGTTAAAAAAAAATCCAAAGAAACAAACATGGAAGGTACTTTTTTTGTTTTGGTTGTTTTATCTTAATTCTTATATTTTTTAATCACTTTTATTTTCAGCTATATTCTTCTTCTCTTCCTATCCAGAGTAAGAAATAAATGGATAAAAAGTTGTTAGGCAAACCTAACCCCATAATCAACCAAATATGACATTATGTATACACAATATTCCACACTTATCTTCCTTCACCTCTACAAAGGGACAGATACTGAGCTGCTGAAAATAGTCTGCCCAGGCACTTCCAACGGGGGACATATTCTTTGAGACCTGAGAGTTTCAGACATGCTGTTGACTCCCTAGAGTAAGTCCTAACTACTGGGAGGCAAATCCAGGGAGAAAGCAACCTAAGAGTAGGAGTTTATCACATTCTCCTATACAGGAGAAACTTAGCTCCATGTGGGCTAAGATATTCCTAACAGTTTATCTCTTCAGATTATATAATTCTGGGCTTTAGCTGAGATAAAAGAGGCTAAACTCAAGTTTGGGAGCTTCAATTGACTTCCTAGCTTGGGGCTATAGGAGTTCTGTAACCAGAGCTAGAACACAAACAAAGAGATGAATCAGGGACCAAATGAGTATCTCATTATTTCTCATCCAGGCTATTGCCTTAACTTTTTTACTACCTGCGTAATTTTGTGCAAGTTATTTAAAGTCTTTGAGCTTCTGTTTCATTGTCTGTAAAATCAAGGGTTGAGGGAGACCAGCCAAGATGGTGGAATAGCTGGAAGAAGTATAGCTGAATCCTCCCCACAAAATTAGTCCAGCACACCAGACTGAGTTCTAACTGAGATCTAAGAAAAATATCACAATGTGTCATTTTTCTGCCCAAGTCAACATAGACAGACAGAGAAGCTTAATAAAGAAGAGGTCTAGTCAGGAGCAAAAGGCATATAGCCTTCTGGTTTGGGGACTATTCTGAATAAGAGCTGGCCGGCAATTATGTAACAGGACAAGAAAAGGTTCCAGATATTGTGCAGAGAGGCCTGATCTCGTACAGGGAGCAGGAATTTTGTCAATGGGCTACTCTGCTGCTCAGTACACAGTGCTGGATCACAGATCCAGGGAGGATTGAAGAAGAAAAAATACCTAGAGATGGTAGTCCAAGATAAGGAGTGATTGTAGACCCCTGGGTATATACTGAGCAAGGAAGGAGTACAGAAGCAGGCAACAGCTATGTGGCTCTGACCCTCTTACTAAAGTGGGTCTTAGTTCTAGGCCTCAGCTCAGTCTGAAGCCTGCAACAGAGTAACCAAGGTAGGAATCTCAGACTGAAAGGGAGCCTATAGTTCTATCATGCTGTACCTTCAAGGTTTTCTAGATGGCTGATGGTGGCTCAGTTCAGCAGCAGTCTACTGGAGCTCTAACAGGGGCAAGCCTATAGTTGTGTTCCTCAGACCCAAACCCCAGGTCTGAAACTTACAGAACTCAGACTAAGAGGACTCAGACTTCAAATTAGATGTGATGCCTTTGCAGGACTGAAAGTCCATAGGTCCTCAACCTAAGGTATCCCTAAGATGCTGGAATAATAAACATTAAATACCCTGAAAAAGTAGTATTAGGACCCAAGACGACACAAACATGGCCCAGACCTTCCCTCCTGAATTCTGTATAGCCTAGCCTATACCCTAACATAAAATTTGAATTCAGGATTTAGCTAGAAGAATGAACAAACAAGAATATTATGAGTAGGTAGGTGGTTCGGTGCATAGAGTGTCAGGCCTGAAGTCAAGAAGACTCATTTTTGTGAGTTCAAATCTGGCCCCAGAAATTTACCAGCTGAGTGACCCTGGGCAAGTCACTTAACCCTGTTTGCCTCAGTTCCTCATTTGTAAAATGAGCTGGAGAAAGAAATAGGAAAGCATTCCAAGAAAACTCCAAATTAACAAAATTCAGAGCAAAAAAAAAAAAATCAAACCAAAAACAAAAAACAACTAAACTTGAAGCTATTTTTGAAAAAATTTTTAAAAATTAGCTAATTTCATTTGAAAAAGAAAGCGAAAATTCAAAATACCAATATAAAAAAATGAAAAAAGTGAATCCACAAGAAATGAAGAAGAAATAAAGGGAAAAATTGAAATTATTTTGCTTAATTTTATGGCAATAAAATCAACAATTTAAATGGAATGGATGAATATTTATAAACATATAAAATTCTAGATTAACAGAAGAAGAAATAGAGGATTTAATCCAATCCAAGAAAAAGAAATGAAACAAGCCATTATTGGGGGGGAACCCTGGGACTAAATGGATTTACAAGCAAATTCTATTAAATATTTGAAGAAAAATTAATTCCAATATTATAGAAGGTATTAGGGAAATATAGGAAAAGAAGGTTTTTATGCCCTAATATATGATCAACTTGGCAAGATACATATATGGTCTTGATACCTAAACCAGGGAGAATCAAAACGGAGAAAGAAAACTATAGGCTGATATCCTTAGAGAATATCAAAGCAAAATTTTAAAATAAAATATTAGCAAGGAGACTATAGCAACATATCACAGAAATTATACACTAACATCAGTTAGATTTATACTAGGAATGCAAGGGTTGATTTAATATTTGGAAAACTATAATTATAATTGGCCACATTAATAAGAAGAATCACACAAATCATATGATTATATTACTAGATACTGAAAAAGCTTTCAACAAAATACAGCACCCGTTCTTTAAAAAAAAAAAAAAACCACAACCCCCCCAACAGTATAATGCAATAATAGGAACAAATGGATTTTTTCTTAATGATTTAAGCAGTAGCTATCTAAAAGCAAGATCCAGACTTATATGTAATGATGATAATCTAAAGGTCCTTTCAGTAAGATCGGGATAAAGCAAGGATGTCCATTATCATCATTATTAGTTGATACAGTATTTGAAATGCTAGTCAAAGAAAAAAAGAAACAAGAAAAGGAAATTGAGGGATTAAACATAAGCAAAGATGAAACAAAATTATTGCTTTTTGCAGATGATATCATACACTACTTATAGAAGTCTAGAGAGTAAACTAAAAAATAAATTGAAACATATAAGAAATATAACAAAGTTGAAGGATATAAAACAAATCCACATAAATCATCAGCATTTCCATAAAATATCAATAGCAAAATGCCAGCAAAAAGAAATAGAAAAAGAAATTCCATTTAAAGTAATTACAGAATATGCAAAATACTCGGGATCCTATCCACCAACTATATGGATACAATTGCAAAATACTCTTTATGCAAATAAAGACCTAAATAATTGGGGAAATGTTAATTATTCATGAATGGAATGAGCTAATAAAATAAAAATGACAATACCACCTAAATTAATTTACTTATTCAATGCCATACCCAATCAAGTTACCAAATGATTACTTTATAAAGCTATAAAAAATAATAAAATTCATCTTGGGGAGCAAATCAAGAATTGCAAGGAAAACAGTGAAAAAATAAAGTGGGCAGGAAGGGATCATAGCAGTACTAGATCTCAGTCCATACTACAAAGCAGTAATGATCAAAATACACTAGTTAAGAAACAAACAAATCAGTACAGATGGAGGACACAATAGAGAGAAGCAAATGAGCACAGTAGCCTACTGCTTGATTAACCCAAAGATTCCAGGTATTGGAGTAAATATTATTCAATAAAAACTCTTGGGAAAACTGGAAAGCAACCTGTCAGAAACAGCTCACATTATATGCTACAATAAGCTCCAAATGAGTACATGACTTAGATATAAAGACTGACATCATAAAAAAAAAAAAATTAGACTATCAAGAAAGAAATTACCTATCAGATCTATGGATAGGGGAGGAATTTATGACCAAATAAAAGATAAAGAGATCCACAAGGGGGAAAATAGACAATATTAATTATATAAAATTAAAAAGTTTTGTTCAAACTGACCTAATGTACCAAAAATGAGACAAGAAACAGGTAAATAGGAGAGAAAACTATTTACATCAAGTTTCTCTGAAAAGGGTCTTATTTCTAAGATATATAAGGAATAGCTTCATATTTATAAAAATAAAAGCCATTCCCCAAATGATGAATTATCAAAAGATATGAACAAGGAGTTTTAAAAAGTAGAAAGTCAATTTATCAGTAGCCATATTTTAAAAATGTTTCAAGTCTTTGTTAACTAGAGAAATGAAAACTAAAATAATTTTAAATTCTGCCTCATGCCTCTCAGATTATAAAAGTTCCTCTCCTCCCCTCCAAAAAAAAAGGAAGATGACGAATGCTGGAGGGGCTGTGAAAAAAATAGGTATATTAATGATGGTGTAACTGTGAACTGGTCCAGTCATTCTGGAAAACAATTTGGAACTGTCTCCTAAAATATTTTAAACTGTTTGACTCAGCAATATCATTACTAGGTCTACACTCTCAAATAGATGAAAGAACAAAGAAAAGGACTGATATGTACAAAAATATTTATAGCTGCTCTTTTTGCAGTGTCAAAGAATTTGAAACTGAAAGGATTCTCATCAACTGGGGAGCGGCTGAACAAGTTGTTGTACATGAATGTGAGAGAATGCTATTATCCTGTAAAAAAAAAATTATGGAGGATGATTTCAGAGAAACCCAGAAGGTTTGTTTCAACTGATGCAAAGTGAAATAAGCAGAACCAGGAGAATGATTCATGCTATAATAACAATTTTGTAAAGACAAATATCTTGAAGGACTTGAGAACTCTGATCAATGCAATGACCAACCATGATTACAGAGGAGTCATAATGAAACATACTACCCTCCTCCTGATAGAGACATGTTGGACTCAAGAGTGTAGATTAAGATATATGCTTTTTGGGATATGGCTAATGAGGGAAATTGTTTTGCTTGGCTGCACATTTTCTTAAACAAGGGTTTTGTTTTTCTTTTTTTTTTAATGGGGGGAGAGAAGGAAAGAAGAGAAGACAGAGTTTTATTATTTTTAAAAAATAAAGTAAATGATTTGCAGTGCATACGTTTAAAAAAAAAAGGAAAATAAATTGAATGCCTGCTTAATGTTTCTAGACACCATTCATAGTGAATGGGATAAAATTGACAAAAGACAAAGAAAGCAGCACTGTTCAACTCTTATTCTGCTTCTATTTTCTATATCAAAAAGAATACTTTTTGGACAGGAAAGAACAGAACAAAAGTAGGGAAAAACTCCCTGGTTGCTACCAAGGCAAGTGTGTAAATAGTAAGAGAACATCTGGCTATTTTTTACAAACTGTCACCAGGCTCAGAAGAACAACAAAAATCCCACTATACTGAAAGAGGTGGCAGAAGATGGAAGTTTGTTGAGGTAGGGTTAGTGATCTTTCAAAGGCATAGAGAACTGCTATTTTTATGCTCAAAGAAGGCCAATGATAAAAAAAAAAGATGCCATATTCAGCAGGATATTGATAGCAGCACTTTTTTTGTAGAAGTAAAAAAAAAAAAAACTGCAATGGGTACTGATTAAACAAGTTGTGGTGCATGAATGCAGCTGAATACTATTACACTATAAAAGAAACAGTGAATGTAAAAGAATACAGGGAAACACAGAAGATGTAAATGAATTGATGTAAGGGAAAATGAGCCAGTCAAAGAAAACTACATGTACGTAATGACTACAACACAAAGGCACAGAAAATGAACAAAAACAAAACACAACATGAAAACACAAAAAATAACATCAGCAAATACTGAAATTGAACATAAATTATAAAGACTAAACTTAACATCAAAGAAGAGAGATGAAAACATGACAAGCTCCCTTCTTTGGGTTGGGAGGGACTACGGATGTGGAACACTGCACAAAGTGGTGATTTGACTGATGTATTGATCGGTTTTTTGGGGGTTCTTTTGTTTTTGTTTTTGTTTTTGAGCTAGGCAATGGAGTTAAGTGACTTGCCCAGGGTCACACAGCTAGTGAGTGTTAAGTATCTGAGACCAAATTTGAACTTAGGTCCTCCTGATTCTAGGGCCAGTGCTCTATCCTGCACTACCTATGCATTGATTAGTTTTGCTGAACTGCTTTTTTCTAGCTCTCTGGCTGGAGTAGAGAGGGATATATTGATGATTTTGTTTCTGAAGGTGATGCAGAAGCAAAATATACTCATAAAATGAATTTTAAAAAGAAAAAAAATAAAATAAGATTTAACTCTTTGGTGAAATATTTTTAATTGTACTGGAAAAGTCACTAAATTAGACATCTGTAGGCCCATCCTTACCACTTCTAGGAGTATATGTCCAGTAGGATCACTACTTCCTGCTTCTCATGGAAGCAGGTTGTGGCAGAAGAAACTGGAGAGAAGTCTTGAGCTAAATACAAAGGAGAAGGATTTTATGAAGGTGATTTGGAGGGATTTGGACTTATCAAGAAGTCTAGAAATTGAATCTGGGGAAGGAGAAATTTGCAGTATTTCCGAAGAACTTAAGGAAAGTTTAAAAAAAAAAATAGCTTGAGCCGAAGGAAGAGAATGTCTCAGCCTGAAGGGCTAAATCTAAAGGACAAAACGTATTAAATATGAAGAACTCAAAGAGAAGGGAAAGGTAGCTGGCAAGACAAGGTAAGTTAGAAAAAGTCAGTACAACAAATTGGTATAAAAAAAAAGAGGTTAGTGAAAGAAAGGAAAGGAAGTAGTGTGGCTGTCAAGAGGTTAAGAAGGTATAAAGTTGTAAAGGTTTTAAAGAAGCATTGAGGTGGTGAGTTGTAAACAACTGCTGGTTGGAAAAACAAGGCAATGGTTTTCAATCAACTTGGAAGGTGGCTTCTTTTGGCTTGTTCCCAGGATCTTAGCCCTCTTAGTTCTGTACCTAGCATTTTTATCTGTGACTTAGTTGACGTCTTGGTTGACATCCTCATTACACTTGCAAATAAAACGGCTTTGGGAGGAGTAACTACCACACTAAATAGAAGACATTGTCAGGATTCAAAAAGATCTTGACAGGCTACTTTGGCCTACATCTCCTAATATCACAAACAGACTTCCCCAAGACTGGGGAAGCTTTGTTAGACAGCAGTTTTTCTCAAAAAGATAAGAGGATTTTAGTGGACTGCCACTAGGGCAATGTGAGTCAACCTTGTGATTCAGCAACTCGAAAAGCTAATGCAATCTTGGACTACATTAGAAGTGGCATTCCAGGAATGCTTCCAGGAAGAGTGATCATCTTGCTATATTCTGCACCTGCTCAGGTAACATCTGGAGTACTGTGTTCAATTCCAGGCCATTTTTTAAAAAGACATTGATACTGGAGAGTGTCCAGAAAAGAGACAATAAGAATAGGGTGAAGGGTGAAGGGATTGCCATATGAGGATTGGTTAAAGTTTTAACCTGTTGAAGAAAAGAGTCAGCAGCCATATGAAGGCTTCTTCAATTATTTCAAGGGCTGTCTTCTGAGGGAAGAATTATGTTAGCTACAGAGGTAAGAACTCAGAGCAAAGTAGAAATTGCAAAGAAACAGATTTGACTTGATGTGAGGAAAAATAACAATGAAAGCTGCCTGAAAGTGTAATGAGTAGCTATGATGGACTAAGTCTGACTCAAGCCAATCCCCTGCCAGTTCAGGTTCACTATTAGAGCACAATGAGACACCCACAGGTCATTCAACGGTTGACAAAAGGAGTTTTACTTGAGTCATATCTTAAAAAGGATATAGCACTTAGCTTGAGTAGCAGAGTCTTCTCTTACCTGCATACTGAAATATCTGTCAGCAGGACAGGGTATAGTTACTTACTGAGATCTTAGGATAACTCCCCAAGTCTGAAGGGCCCTGACTCCACATAGGAAGGCATGGTGATGCTCTTAGGTAGTCAGGAAGTCATGTCAACATGAGTTGAGATCAACTGAAATCAATGGCAATGCAGCTTGAGTCTCAGACCCCTGGCCAGTCAAATTCTCGGGGGATGGCTTCTTTACATTTTAGAAAAAGAATTAGCCTAATCTACATGGCAAAGGATAAGGAACCCTGTTGATCCTCTTACAGCTGCCTTGAGAAGTACTGGGCTTCCCTTCATCAGAGGTCTTCAAGGAAAAGCTATATAGGAATGATTAATGGGTTTGCTGTGGTAGGGATTCTTTTCTGGGTATGGATTATATGTGGCTACTGAGTTCCATTCAAACTCTTGAATTTTCTGATTCCAAAGTCAAAGATATAATGAAAGGTCATTATAAATATAGATATGTGTGTATGCATGTATGTATACACACATATACTATACATGCACATGTATAGTATGTGTATATATGTTATATACTTCTGTGGTCATATATATAAATGTGTATACGTGTGTGTATGTGTGTATATATGTATACATGTATGTATATATATGCTTTTTTGGTAACAAAAAGCTGAAAACAAAGTAGGTTCCCAACTTTGTCCATATTGAAGCCTAGGAAGCCAAAAAAAAAAATTGTAGAATTCAGAGAAATAGAAAAACTTGTATAAACTAATGCTGAGCAAAGCAAGCAGAATCAAGGCAACAATTTATACAGTGACCACAATAAAGACAAGGAAAATAACACTGAAAAAAAATCAGAACTCCAAACAATACAAAGACTAATCTTGACTCTAGAGGAGTCATGGTGATGTTATATACTTCACTTATCTTGGTAGAGAGCTACTGGACCATAGGTGCATTGTTACACCTGGCCAATGTGTTGGCGTGCTTTGCTGTCATATACTTCTGTTATAAGACAGGGTTCCATTAACGGTAGGGGATGGAAGCGAGGTTATTAGGAAGCAATGACTATGTTATTTAAAGCATCAATAAAACATTTATAAAAATAATCAAAAACTAAATGTCGGGTTGGACCTCTATCATCTCTTCCAGCTCTAAAATCATGTAATCCTATGATCCTAACTTACTTCTCCACCTCTAATCTCTCCCCTCACAAATCTATCCTTCCTACCACTGCCAGATTAATCTTCCTAATGCACAGATATGAGCATATTTCTCCACTACTTAAAACCTTAAATGGCTCTCTGCCAAATCCAGCAGAGTACTATACTGTTAGGCTAGTTCAATAAAACTTTAATTCAAAGTGTGGATTTTGAGCCAAGGAAGAAATCTACACCCACCACTCAGCTGATTAAAACTCTGTATTGGCAAGGATTCTCAAAAGAACATGGACACATTTTCCGCAGTCCCTTTTGGCCCATAGATTCCAAATGCAGTAGGATACATTGTAGTACAGCGTTTGTTTTGGATGGGAACTAGCAGTCTTCCATGAAGTGGCAGAAGGCTCAGTTGGGTGGCTGATGGATGGGGTGGTAATAGCTCTAGGCAGTATTTCAGCTCTCAGGGGCTTACAGCCTCAGGCAAGTTACAGCTTGTAGCTCGTAAATCAAGGCAGTGTTACTGCTTAGTGGTCTGGATTCCCTGGTCTTGGATTCTTGTCTGGCCTTGATCTGTTTTAGGAATTGGTTGTCCTAGGTTGTTATCTAGGTTAGCTGAGTATTTACATTTTTATACAGTTTCTAGTAGCATGAGTTAACAGAAGTTACAGTCATAAAGTGATCAGCCTTTCCTATTATAAGCTTCAGACAAGGGTTAAGAATTGTAGAATTTGTGTGTGGGTGTGGGTGTGCATGCACATGCCTCTGTCCCTTGCAATTTTTTTTTGTTTTCTCCTGTACATTTAAAAATGTTTTATTGATGCTCATTTAAAAAAAATTATTGCTGACCACTCACCTGCAACTCCCTTTCCTTTGTAGCAAATGATCTAGCAAAACAAATCAACACATATACCATTCTGAGAATGCAGATCTCATTTTAAATCTCTTTTCCACTACTGCTGTGTCAAAAAGTGGGAGGTATCTTTCATCATCTGTCTTTTCAAGTCTTTTTTTTTGTGCACTGCTATGATGAGAGTTCTGAGGTTTTTCAAGTTGTTTTTCTTCATATTATTGTTGTCATCATATAAATTGTTCTCCTGGTCCTACTCACTTCACTTTGCATCAGTACATACTATTGGACCCAAAGATACTAGTGTTAGCCACATACCCAAAACAAGTCAAGGACAGAGGCAAAGTAACCATATTCACAATACTTGGAATAGTACTTTTTTCTATTAGCAAAGAACCATAAACAAAATAGGTGCACATCAGTTGAAGAATAACTGAACAAATTGTGGTATATGAATGTGACGGAATATTATTGTGCCATAAGAAATGCCAAATAAGATGGTTTCAGAGAAACATGGGAAAACTTAAATAATTCTCAGATTAGGAAACACTCTTGCAATTAATCAATCAATAAGCATTTATTTAATACCTACTGTATGTCAGGAACTGTGCTAGGCACTGTTAATACCAGTATGACAAATGAAATAATGTCTATTCACAAGTAGTTTGTAATCTCATCAGGGCATAAAGCACTTACAAGATAAGTTAGGTATTATGTCAACCAAGATCTCCTTTATAGGAGGGTTTTATTTGGATCCAATGTAGGACATAAACAGATAAAAGGAGCAATTTTAAAAGTGATGGGGAAGATGCCAAAAATGGGGGGTGGATGTTCTTGAGAAAATTTGAAACTATACCCAAGAGTCTATACAATTGTGCATACCCTTTGACTCAGAATTACCACTACTATATCTGTATCTCAAAGAGAGCAAAGGAAAAAGGAAAAGAACCTAGATGTACAAAAACATTTATAGCAGAATTTTTTGTGGTGGCAAAGAATTTGAAACAGAGGGAATGCCCATCAATTGAGGAATGGCTCAACAAATTGTGATATATGATTGTGTTAGAATACTATTGTGGTATAAGAAATGATGAGGTGCATGGTTTCAGAAAAACCTGGGAAGACTCATATGAACTGACTCAAAGTGAAGCGAGCAGAACCAGGAAAACGTACGTAATAACAGCAACATTGTAATGACGATCAACTGTGAAAGACTTAGCTACTATGATCTTTTAATTAGATGTCATTTTGCTTTGGCTTTATCTGAGATCATGAGTTTTACCCCTTTTACTTTAATTGAAGCATAATAGATTCTGCTCCAACCTTTACTCTGTGTGTGTCTCTATTTCATGTTTCTTATAAACAACATATTGTAGGATTCTGGTTTCTAATTCACTCTGCTTTCTGCTTCCATTTTGTGGATGAGTTCAACCTGTTCACATGCAAAAGTATGCTTACTATTTTTTTCCATCCTATTTTTCCCATGTATCATTTTCTCTCTCTCTTTTCACCCTGTCCTTCCTCAAAAGTGTTTTGCTTCTGATCTCTACCTCCCCAAATCTGCCATCCCTTCTATCGCTTCTCCCCCCTTTCTTATCCCCTTCCTCTCCTACTTCCCTGTAGGGTAAGTTTGATTCCTATACCCAACTGAGTGTGTATATTATTCTCTCTTTTAGCCAGTTTTGTTGAGAGTAAGGTTTAAGTGTTGCCTGCCACCACCTCCATCTTTCCTTCCACTGTAAAAAGTTCTTTTGTACCTCTTTTATGTGAGATAGTTTACCCCATTGTACCTCTCCTTCACCTTTCTCCCAGTACATCCCTCTTTCTCACCCCCTAATATTTTTTTATATCATCTTATCCTAGTCAACTCACACATGTGTACTCTGTCTTTGTATGTTCCTTCTAACTGCACTGCCCTAATAATGAGAAAGTTCGTAGGAATACAAGTATCTTTTTCCCATGCTGGAATGTAAACAGTTTAATCTCACTGAATCACTTATAATTCCTCTTTCCTGTTTACTTTTTTATGCTCCTTTTGAGTCTTGTATTTGAAAGTCAATTTTCTGTTTAGCTCTGGTCGTTTCACCAGGAATGTTTGAAAGTCCTCTAATTCACTAAATATTCTTTTTTGCCTCTGAAGGATTATACTTACTTTAACTGGGTAGGTAATTCTTGGTTGTAATCCTAGTTTTCTTCAGTGTATTTTTGTATATCTTATTCCATTTTATGTGCTTCCTTTACCAAGTTGTTGACTCTTTTTTCATGATTCTCTTGCATCACTCTCATTTCTTTTCTCAATATTTCCTCTCCCTCTCTTATTTGATTTTTAAAATCCTTTTTGAGCTATTCCAGGAATTGGTTTTTTTTGGGCCTGGACCAAGTCATGTTTTTCTTTGAGGCTTTGGATGTAGCTGTTTTGACACTATTGTTTTCTTCTGAGTTTGTGTTTTGATTTTCCCTATCACCATAGTAACTTTTCATGGTCAGGTTCTTTGTTGTTGTTATTTTTGCTCATTTTCCCAGCCTATTTCTTGACTTTTAACTTTATGTTAAAATAGGGCTTTTTGAGGTGTGGGGGCCACAGGTTTTTTGTGCTGCTGTTTTCAGGGCTAATTCTGGGAACCTGTAAGTCTTCAATTCTTCCAAAGTGGTATGATTTAAGGAGAGGTGTAGTCACTGCTCTCCTGGCCTGTGTTCTTGTCAGTGAGTAACCACAACCACTCTTTTCCACCCTAGAACTGTGAACAGGATCCCTGATCTCCTGTGGCTGAGAGCTCTAGAGTACTAGTACTCCTCATTGCACCTGGGACTGTGACTCAGATCCCTGTCTGGAAACACAACAAAGTCCTATACCCAGTGCCAGCAAGATGTCCCCTGTAGTTTCCTTCTCACCAAGAGAGCAACCTCCTTACTGTCTGTGGGCTGAGGGATCCAGATGTTGCAGGTGCTGATTCAGTTACCCCCAAGGCCTACCCTGGCTTGCCAGGGCACTTCCTTTGCTGGACTGTGTTGGACAGTGCTCCACTCTCACCCCAGAGAGACAGATCTTTCCTGCTGAACTTCTAAGTTGTCATGGACTGGAAAATTGTCCACCCACCCACCCTTTTGTCAGTTCTGCCATTTCAGAATTCATTTTGAGGTGTCATTTTAAAATTGTTTGGAGGGGAATTAGGGAGAGTTAAGGTGAGTCCCTGCCTTTACTCTGCCATCTTGGCTCTGCCCCAGCTACTATGTTTAATACAATGATCCAAGACTATTCCAAAGCACTCATGATGAAAAACACTAATTATCTCCAGAGAATGAACTTTCATGGACTCTTGAGTGCAGATTGAAGCAAATTGTTTTTCACTTTCTTTATTTTTCTTACTTTTTTTTAAAAAAACCTGGTTAATACAGAAATATGTTTTGTATGATGTCCTAGGTATAATGGGTATTATATTGCTTGCCTTTTCAATGGGTTGCAGAGGGGCTGGAGGGAGGGAAAAAATTTGGAACTCAAAATTTTAAAAATAAATTTTAAAAAACAAAGAACAGAGTTGGGAGAAGAAAGGGATGTTGAATTATGGATCAAGGATTAAAAAAAAGTATGTTACAGAAACATGCCATAGCCAGGTCCCCTAAATTGCTAGAGGCTCACTTATGACTACTAAATAAAGATCAATTTCTGAGCTTTGCATTCAAGGCCCTCTAAAATCTGGCTCCAACCTACATTTTCATTGTGATCTCAAACTACTCTAGGATTACCCTCCCACTCTAGGCAACCTCATAATTTGCCAGGAGTTTAACTATCATCTCCGTGCAGATGACTACCAAATCTACATACTCATCCCCAGTCCCTCTTCCGAGTTTCAGTCCTGTACTATCAATTGCCTAGCAGACCTTTCAAACTTACTATCTGGAGACATCACATCATTATTTCTTCCTAAACCCTTCCCTCTTCCAAATATGTCTATTTCTCTTGAAGGCACCAACATTCTTTTAGTCTCCCAGGTATGTAACTTCAGTATTATTCTGATCTCACTCTTCCTCATCCCACATATCCATTCACTTGCAAAATCGTGCTATTTCTACCTTTGCCTCTCATAGAACTCCTCTCTGCTCACAGTTACCACTTCAGTCTAAGCCCTTATCATCACTTGCTTCAATAACTGCCTAATTGATCTCCCTGTCTCAAGTGTCTCATCACTCTGGTCCATCCCATACACTGCTATCAAAGCAATTTTCTTTAAACACTTCTCTAATCATGTGACTCCCCTACTTTACCAACTCCAGTACCTTCCTATTGCATCTAGGATAAAATAAAAAGTCCTATGTTTATTTTTTATTTGTTTCATTTTATGAGGCAATAGGGGTCAAGTGACTTGCCCAGGGTCACACGCTAGTAAGTGTCAAGTGTCTGAGGCTGAATTTGAACTCAGGTCCTCCTAACTCTAGGGCTGGTGCTCTATCTGCTGCACCACCTACCTGCCCCTTGTATTTGGTTTTTAAAAGTGTATACAGGGGGGCCAGCTAGGTAGCGTAGTGGCTAGAGCACTGGCCCTGGAGTTAGGAGGATCTGAGTTCAAATCCGGCCTCAGTCACATGATCCTTACTAGCTGTGTGACCCTAGGCAAGTCACTTAACCCCAATTGCCTCACCAAAATAAATAAATAAATAAAGCTACATACAATCTGGCCCTGGTTTCTATTTCCAGCATCACTGGACCCTGATACAGACAAATCAACCTCTCTATTCTTCTCACACAATACTTTATGTCCCAAATCTCTGTCTTTTCACCAACTGTCCAGTATGTCTCCATCCTTACCTTTGTCTCATAGATTACCCATCTTCTTTTAAGATGCAGCTCAAACACTATCCTGTATGAATCCTTGCCTGATTCCTCTAAGCACTAGTGTCCTCCCCCCAAATTAATTTGTTTACATTTGTGCTATAGATTTTTATATAAACTTGTCCCCCTTTTAATCTCCTCATAAGTAGAGATTGCTTCACCCTTCATCCTTATATTTCTTTGTACTTCTATCCATAGTGCCTGGCACATAGTAGGCACTTACTTACTAAATCCTTGTTGGTTGATTGATTGGGTCTTCCAGGAAGGTGGAGGTGGGAAACTACTCAACCACTTTTTGTAAGTGATTAGAATCTTCTCACATCAACTCATTACATTTGTAACCCCAGCACCAAATACATGTTTTGCACCTAGTAGAGGCTTAATGACTATTTGAATTGAACTGAATTGAATTCAATTCACAGATCTCAAAGTCAGATGAAAAGTCAAAGATCTTCTCTTCCAACTTGTATCTAAATACCATACTTGAGGACTACCAGTGAAGGAGATCTCATTCTTTCCAGAGGCAGCCACCCAACTTTGAGATAGTTCTCAATTGTTTTGCTATAGCTAGTTGTAATCTGCCTCTCTGTAGCTTCTACCTATTGTTCCTGGTTCTGCTCTCTAAGGCCAAGCAGAATAAATCTGTTCACTTTTGAACATTACAACACTTCATACACTAGAAGATAATTATTACTTTTCTCCTTTCCCCTCCATCTCCCCAGTCTTCTCTTCTTCAAGCTAAACATCCCAAGTCCCTTCAACTCGTCCTCATATGGTATGGTTCCCATCATCTTGCCATCCTGGCTACTCTCCCCTTGATGTGTCTCAACTTGTCAATGGCCCTCATAAATGTGAGGGGCCCAGAACTGAACAAAAATCTTCCAGATGCCATCTGACCAGGAAAGAGAACAACAGGACAATTGACTCTCTTGAACTAAATTGAATTGAAATCAGTTAGATACAATCACAGATATAAAAGAATAAGGCAAAGTGTCAATTACAAGCTGGGCAGGCAGTCTGGAGTCAGGAAATACATAGGGATCAGAAGCCAGCAATCCAGGACAGAAATCTGATAAACTGGGTTTGGGAAACAAAGATTTTCAGCAACATTGGAGTTCAAAACCCAGACAAGTACTTTGAAAAGCTCACTTAGAACATGAGCAAAAAAGGAATTTTGATCCCTAATCAATTATGTTCCTACTCCAGTGACATTTCCCACATGAGTCACTTTGTACCTCTCTTATAAAGTTATGCAGGCTAGTGTCAAGCCAGGAGCTAGGCCCTAGGTAACAGAAGTGACTCCATGTTTGACCAACTGATTGACCTACCTATGTACCCAGAAGTTCCTATATACCCATGTGGTTTAATTAGCTACATTTAAGCAATGAATGCAATTCACTGCTAATCATAATAAATTTAACAAACATCATCTAATCCAGGTATGCAAGGTTATGAAACTTTTCTAATTCCAATGCTCTTGTGGTCCATAAGGGAGATGGGGAATGTTGTAGCCCAGGTAGTCCACTGATTAACTGCCCCTAAATCCCCCTCCCAATCAGTCCCTGTGAATCTTCCTAGTAACAACAATCAATTTGGACTCTCAGTCAGGATATGCATCCCTATAAATGCCCATGCTACCATCTGTGTTTGTCTATGGGATTATAGAGCTGGGGAGTCACATGTTTGCATATCCATGAGTAATAAACTGATGTGATCCTCTAAGTGCTTCTGCTCCTTCTGGGTACATATAATTTTCTTACTTCTAGTTTTATTCCCCCATGATTCCCTTAATTCTAGATTTTGTTTCTGTGAGAGATAGCAGAGAGTAAAGGAAGAAGCTCTAGTCTTAGTTTCCTAAGACCTAAGTCCAAATCCTGGCTTTGTGACCCAGGGAAAACCAATTTCCCCCACCCCATACCCCAGTTTCTTCATTCATGATTAGGGATGATACTACACTATCACATAGGGTTATTGAAAGAGAAGAGTTCTATAAACATGAAAGCGCTATACACATATGAGATACTGTTACTATTATCTATACAGTTCTCTTCTATACATTTTAGGCTAGTCCAGGCAATCCAAGGGAATTGTAGACTTGAAATATAGCAATGTCAATGTGTGGTCAGACCTTTGACACAAAAATGTTGTTGTAATTCATCTCACCACATTTGGTAGATTCTGTTAATTTATGATAGACATAATGTAAAATAAACATTCAGAAAACTGCAGCCAAATGAATTGGATAAATGTTTTGAAATCAACCAGACACAGTCTAAGACTGTTCTTTTCAATGTTGGACCCAACACTAAATGTAGGGGAAGAACCCTTTGAGCTGCTTTACTAGGTACTTTCAATGATTTGGATACCAGGATGGGAGTGGGGGGAGGGGTGGGTGTTATAATAAGCATACATTAGCAGCCCATTTTAATATCAAGAGAAGTTCACTCATGGAAAATGTTTGCTATTAATTTACTCACACTAGATTTCCAGATACAACATACAAAAGAAAAACAATATGGCAAGTGAGAAAAAAATTTTGGACCACATTGTTTGAGTTCATTCCTCCTGCTTGAAATAGCATGTCTCCTTCTCTCAGTCTGCTGAGATCCTGGCCCATTTTCAAACCCTACATCAGATCGCACCTCTTAAGAAAAAAAGTCTTCCCAACCACACAGACCAATAATCCCTACTCCTCTAAATTCTTGAAATACCTATTGTTTGTAGCTTTCATTCAACAAACATTTATTAAGTGCCCACTATGTGCTATGAACTAGGGATTCAAAGATGGATAAGTTACTTAACCTCTGTGTGCCTCAGTTTCCTTATCTGTAAAATGAGACGGTTGAATAAAATTACCACTAAAGTCTGTTCTAGTTCCAAATCTGTAACTCTGATTCTAGGAAGAAACACACAGTGCCTGCCTTCAAGGATCTTCTAGTCTAACACTATAACCATAAACAGATAATTATGTTAGAATATAATGAACAATTAGCATATATTTGGTACACACTGACTTCTGTTGTGTTTTGAGGGAGAGAGGGATTGTGAATATGTTGTGTATATACATAAAAGCTTCAGGAAGATATAGAATATATTTGAATCTTTATGTCCAGCATGGTACATGGCACAATGCCTTGAACACAATAGGTACTCAATAAATGTTTCTCAGTTGATAGAATCATATTTTACCTTAGGGTTGTTGGTTTCACCTTCCATTAGAACCAGTTTTGTGTCTCTTCTTTATTTGTGTCCAATGTTTAACAGCATGGGCCCTTTCCAAGATATATAGCTCTGTACCCTTGGTATGCCGTCACTATCTTAACATTTATCTGAGTTAGTATTTGTTCATTTCATGTCACATGACAAGGATGGGGAACATTTTTTCAAATAAGAGATAATAAATCTGTCACAGAATCAGGATCTGATTGTGTAAATTCCTGCTTTCAACACATAATCAACCTGAACATTTTGAATATATTTGTATTCCAGAAATAAATCATTTTATTATTAAGCTAGATTGATTTTTCCCTCCTCTATTCATTCTTCATTTCCAATCATAGTATTTCTCCCTCTCTCCCAGCTCCAGCTATTATGGAAGTTGCTTTGCAAAGGTAATTCAAAGTAAAACACAAAGGCTTCTGGTAGTTTGGTCAAGTATTATAATTAAGATATTATTTCAAGAGATTTAATAATGTCCAAAGTGGTGATCTCTATTTATGATCTATAATGATTTATAAAATGGTTTTATATATGTCTAACATATATATAATGATTTATAATATATATAATATATTATATAATGTATATAATGATTTATAAAAAAAGGGATAATAATCCTTTTAAAAACAAAGAACCAAACTACATCAGAATTCAAGAACAGAAACTAGAGAAGGGTGATCAGGGTTTTATTAGGGGGCACTGAACTTAGATAGTGCCAGTTTTAGAAAGTGGTGAACGGGAATTGTAGTATTTTGTTGTACTGGGGTGAGCTCCTCTCACAAAACCATTCTACCCTTCTCCTTTCCTCATCTCCAATCTTTCCAGTAGTAGCCTTGAACAGGTGTCCTGGAGTCTCTGAACATACCCGGGCAAGACATTATCCCCTTCCCTCACCCTTTACTGAGGTCATCTTTCATGTCACTTGGCCCTGGCGAGGTTTGTCATGCTTACCTCATGTGCAAAAATTCCTAGATACAGCTCTGAAATTTGGAATAAGCGGTCATCAGTTAACATAAGAATACCCATTTGCATGATTTTAAAGGGCAGTTTACTATTACTGAGAATACTTATCACATTAGACAGTCAAACATCATGACAAACAAAAAAAAATGTTTTAGAAAAAAGATTTTCGAGTCATTTACGTACTTGAGAAGTAATGGACTAGAGTAGAAAGGATACTGGATTTGGAATCAAAGGACCTAGATTCATATCCCAGCTTTACCACTTACTCCTTTGTGACCCTGAGTAGATCACTTAACCTCTTTGGGCCTCAGTTTCCTCATCTGTTAAATGCGAAAGTTGTACTAGATGACCTTTAAGTTCCCTTCTAGCTCAAAATCTATAATCTTGTCATTAGTTCAATAAGACAGAAATTTAAGAGGACTCACACTGCATTTTTCCTATTTTGTTGAGGCTGATCCCATAGCTAGTCAAATAAAACTTCCCATATACATTTGGACTGCCCTCTGTCAATCTGGAATGAAGAGTCTATGTGATAGAGAACCTGGTCAGGGGCAGCTAGGTGGCACAGTGGATAGAGCACCAGCCCTGAAGTCAGGAGGACCTGAGTTCAAATCCGGCCTCAGACCAAACACTTGACATGTACTAGCTGTGTGACCTTGGGCAAGTCACTTAACCCTGATTGCCTCAAAAAAAAAAAAAAAAAAGAGAGAGAACCTGGTCACAAAGGTGGAGGTAAATGCTAAAAGTTTTCACTTTCAGGGCCAATGTGGATAGAGAGCTTCCTCCCCTTCAGCAAAACCTGCCAGCTCTTGAATACAGGTAGGAATTAATCATATAACCAGCCTGGGTAGATGTACACAAAAAGGTGTTTAAATCTATTTGTAACCCATGGCAAAGAGCTAAGTTTTCAGTTGCAAGGCAGAAGGAGAGGTAGAATGACAGCAGATTATGAAGAGATAAAAAGACTTTCAGAGTTTGTGAACATGGATGTGGAACCCTTGTGGATGATGTCAAGATAAAGAGATGATCATCTCTGTGTGTTGCTGAGGTGGGGTGGAGGGGTCATGGAAAATGAATACACTGAGGAACTGGCAGACTAGGGTGTTTGAGAGAATATCACTATGTATGTTTAGATCCCCTGACATGAGAGCAGTAGCTGGAAATGGAAGAAAGATAGTAAGCCAGACAATGAACTCATTGAGGAAAGGAGAGTTTTCTGGAGGTCAGTTGATAACAGCTACCAGAATCTCAACTGGGTAATAAATATGGATTGATTAACCTGAAAGGAAGAAAGGTTAATGAATGAAGATGGTAGAGGGAGAGCCAGGAAGTGGCAATGGGGAGCAAGGAATACTCCAACTCTACCACTTCAACTAATGAGTTGAGGTGTATGAGTGAAAATGCAACCAGTAATGGAAAGGATGGAAAGGGAAGTTGCATTGCATCTTCAGGAGGGAGTCAGGTCTCAGTGAGTGCCAGAAATGAGGAATGACATGAATAGATCTATACCTAATGAAGACTAAACTGAAAACTATATGAAGGGTTGGATGGATAAATGAATGAATAGGAGAGAAAGTGGAGGTAGGAGATTATTGCAATAGTTTAGGTGATTGATAGTGACGACCTGTACCAATGGGAAGAGATAGTAGAGAATACATGCAAGAAATGTTAGTGATAGAAACTTTAAAGGACTTGACTACTTTTTGAATATGGGAGATAAAGAAAAACAAGCAATCAAAATGATCCTAAGATGAACAATGTGGATAATTGCCAAAAGTAGGGAAGTCAGAAAGAGGAATTGATTTGGGACAAAATATTAGTCCAGTTTTGTACATGAGGAAGGAAGAAAGGAAGGAAGAAGGAAGGAAAGAAGAAAAAAATGATTAATTATTAAGTGATTTACTTTGTGCCAGGCACTGTTTTTAAACATGATCTCATTTGATCTTCACAACAACCCTGGGGGATGGCTGCTATTTTTATCCCCATTTTACAATTGAGGAAACTGAGACAGACAGACATTGAATAACTTGCCCAGGGTCACCTAAGTAGTGTCTGAGGTCAGATTAGAACTCAGGCCTTCTTGACTCCAGGCCTAGTTCTCTATCCACTGTGTCACCTAGCTGCCACCTAAGTGAGTAGCCCAAAGAGAAGTGATAGTTGAAGCCTTGGGAGTGAATGAAAGCTAAAAGGGAGAGAGTATGGGGAAAGAGGAAAAAGAAGATCCCTGGGGAACACTCCTATTAAAGCATTGGGAAGGCGAACCAGAAAGAAGACAGAACAGGGACAGTGAAAGAAGAGGACAAGGAGAGCTTGATGGTTCAGGAGCCGACAGCCAGCGGTGCCAAAAGTCTCAGAAAAGTCAAGCAAGATGAGAACAAAGAAAAGACCACTGGATTTGGCAATAAGGACTTTGCTGGCGACCTTTGAGAGAGCAGTTTCAATCACATGGGGAGAACAAAAGTCAGACTGCAAAGGGAAAAGGGATTTAGATTCCAAATCAAGTGTTCCTTCTGGCATTCTCCTACTGCCTTTCCAAATCAAATGAATGGTTATGAAATATCCATAATCCTTCTTCTTCTTCTTCTTATTCAGTCATTTAGTCACACCCAACTCTTCATGACCCTGTGGACTATATACCACGCTAATACTGTGCATGGGGTTTTCTTGGCAAGGATACAATGCTTTGCCATTTCCTTCTCCAGTAGATTAAGCCAGACAGAGATTAAGTGACTTGCCTAGGGTCACTTAACTAAGTGTCTGAGGCCAAATTTGAAACTCCCATCTTCCCAACTCCGATTCCAGTACTCTGTCTACTGAGCCATCTAGCTGCCTCATCAAAAATCCTCCTAGGTATACAATATGAACAAACACTTTTAATCCTTCTACATAAGTCAATATGTCTATCTCAAAATTATCGAATAAAATCCATTTTGACTCAAGTCCAAACACTTTCTTCTATAGTTAGAATTGTATTTCCTTGCCCTTGTAACTTAGTCCTAGCTCATTCAAATGACCAGCAATATTGACAAGATCACCTTAGTAATCAATCACAAACTAGAAGGTCAGTGTGTCGAGACACATTGGATTTTTAAAAATGATAACCTTTTTAATACAGGCAGCAAAATGACAAACAGCCCATGAATATTACTGTGCATTCATATATTGAGACATTTAAAATATGCCTCTTTAAATAGTGTCTGAAACTGATGGTGATTAAGTGCCCCAGGTGAGAACCTGACAGGGCAAACAACCAGTTCTTTCCTTGCTTTTTTTCCCCTTTTAAAAATTTTATTTTACTTTCCATTCACAAATACAGGTATTCAAATATGTCGACAAGAATAGGAGAAAAGAAAATAAGAATAACCAAATATGTAAGATGAAAAAACAAAAAGCAAATGATTGTAAACAGGTCTAGAAATTTCTGCTCTTCAGTAAATGTTAGAAAGAATCCCAAAAGAAGAAGACTACAGAAGGCTAGTTACCCATTAGACTGGCTTATAAATCCCATATCCATAATCCCCAATGTGACAGTTGTCTACCACTTATCCTTAGCTACTATAGACTCTTCCCAAAGATAAGTCAAATCCTTCATATTTCTCTTATCCCTCACCTCCCCTAAGGTGTTTTGCACAAAACTGTCCCAGGAAAAGTCATGAGAACCCTACCAGTGTTCTCCTATCAAATTCTCCTTTGGGGGATAACAGCTTTGCTTTTAAGAGAGGCTTTGGGTCAGTTCTGCGGTGGGATAGTGTCCTGCCTAGTGCTACAGATGTTTGAGGTCAGTAATAGGCACAGCACACTTCAGAATGCAGGAAGCTGAGGCTTAGAGCCAGCTCTGCTCTTCCTGAGTATCCTTCAATAAGCTTCTCTAGTTTTGTAAGTCTCTTGTGTGTGTCATCTATGGCACCTTGAAATATGAAACCAAGCACTAATCCATCAGGCTAACAGGACGATCCATGAGCCTTCTTTTCTTGATCTTTCTGTCCTTTGTTTAGGGTGTTATTATTCTTGACTACATAGCTGAAGTAAATTCCTTTTCTGGTTCTGTTTTCTTCACCCTCTATCGCTTCACATGTCTTCCCATGTTTATTTGAATTCTTCAAATTCATCATTTTTTCTGGAACAATAAATATTATTCCATTATATCCATACTCCATAACTCGCTCAGTCATTCTTCAATTGATGGAGACCTAATTTGTTTCTAGCTTTTAGCTATTGAAAATAGAACTGCTAGGAATATTTTGGTCAGATCGACCCACTCCTTTTCTAAGCTCATTTTCACAAGAATGTGCACAAAGGGCCTCCTGAGGCAAGTGACAATGAAAATTCAAAAGCAAGTAGTTAAGCAGCTCTAAAAAAAATAATAATCAGGCTCCTGTCTTTGTCAGCCATGCTGGGTATGCCATCTGTGCACAGAGACATATGATTATCCAAATCAATTTTTTTTCCCTCATTTACAAAGTTCACCATATTTTTCACGATATCTTTTTGAGCCTTGTTTGATCTGTTTGGTTTTTCATGATTCTTATTAAAAAAGGTTTTTTTTTCACATATGGTACATATTTCAGTACTCTAGAGATCCATGACTTCATCCATGTGGGCTGTCCCTGTACCAATGTCAACCACAACCCTTTAATAGAGGTGTTTCACCAGTTGCCATGGATGACCCAGATAATCATTACCTGGTGGCTACCCTGCCTCTCCAAATTTAACTAGGCTGAACGAATGAATGAGTGAAAAGGCATTTATTAAGTGCTTACTATGTGTGGGGGAAACTGTGCTAAATATCGGGGACGCCAATACAAAAAAAAACTAATTATCAAGTATTTATTAAGCACTTATAATGTGTCTGGCACTATGGTAACCACTGTGGATACAGATACAAAGGAAGGAATAAGCCCTGCTTGCAATGACTTTGTACTCTAATGAGGAGACATAATACACACACACACACACACATATACACATATATTATATATAATAAAGAACATATACACATATCATGTAGGTTTATATACAAAGTAGTTACATAGAAGACAGTTTTGGAGGGAGTTCACTAACCATTGAGGAAGATCAGGAAAGGCTTCATGGAGAAAATGTTGCCTGATCCACATCTTAAAGGAAGGGAAGGATTCCTTGAGGCAGAGGTAAGAGCAGAGTGTGTCAGAAGTGCTGGGGACAGCCAGTGAAAAGGTGCTGAGACAGAAAATGAAATATTTTGGGTGAGGAAAAGAGAAAGTCAATCTGGCTGGATCACAGAATGTACTCTTTGCCCTCAAGGAGCTTACATTCCAATAGGGGAAAATAGTACATATAAAAGACTGGTGGTTACCGAGGGATGTTTTGATCTAGGAAGTCATGGGGATGGTGAGTGAAACCAGAGGGCAATTGATTGACATCCCCTTTATAGTAAGGGGAATATTAATTTGATTTTGTATTTGTACTTTGTACCCAGAACTAGAGGAAGAAATTGGAGGAGACAGAGGCTGATCCTTAAATGGCAAGATTATATGTAATATGTATTAGGTTGCCCAGTTGTCCACTCTATGCTGCCATCAGTGATTCCCTTTCTGGCAGTGAAAAGAGCATTGACTATGGAGTCGGGGGACCTGGACCCCAAATCTTGCTTCTGACAGGCGTGACCTTGTAAGAGTCACTTAGTATCGTTGGGCCTCAGTTTCCTCATCTGTAAAATAAAGGCATTGGATTAGATGGCATCTGAGATCCTTCCCCATTCTGTATCTATGACCTTATGAGCCAAGATCAGCTGTGTTTATGATGTAGATTTTGTCACAGCTTTTGTCATTACTTTCTCCTCGGTGATATATATCACGTGAGGTTATGGGTATCCAAGCCTCAAAATACGACTGAGTTGTGTGAGGAGATGGTGAGTGAGCTCCCTTGAAGAAACTCATGGCAGCAGTGTGATTCTGAAGCCCTACAGTCCCACAGGCAAGGACAGGAGGTGGCATAGCCATGGAATGGGATGCATATCCTGATTGAAAGCTAAGTTCTCTGACTCTCTGCCATTGTATCCTATTCTTGTTGCTGGGCAGGTTCACAGGGACCGTGTAGAAGCGGGACCTTTGGGGCAGTCAATCAGCCAGTAGCCCAGCTTACCAAACACAGAGACATTGTTATTAGGAAGGTTTAATAACTTTGAATACATGCATAGGGTGAAGTTTACAAAAATGATTATGATCAGGAGAGGGTTGCATTCTCTGCCTCAGTGTGGCTGACCAAACCACTCTGGGACACTTAGCAACCTCCAGGTTCATAAACAGGTCAGCCAGGAGTCACTCCTGTCCCCTAGAGCCCAGCAATTGGTCACTCCTCACTAGACCCAAGGCGGTCGTTGCTGCAGCACCATCAGCGCGCGCCTTCTAGATTCCTTGCTCACCTAACACTTATGTCTTCACACCAGAACACCGGAAGCACTTAATCTTCCCAACACAATGCACACTGCCATTGCTTCAGCATTTTATATATTCATAGCCACCTTTTTGTCACATGTTCCAGCAATGTGCTTGCTTTTTGATGCCCCCAGAACATTCCCTGAAGAACTGATCAATAATCATTTATGAAGCCCCGACGACGTGCCAGGCACTGAGGTAGGAACAGAAACAAAACAGCCCATGCCCTAAAAGAGCTCATACCTACTGAACAATAATCACTTGCTCTCCTCCCCAAATGAAGGATGGAGCAGCCACTCCAGCAGGAAGGAGAGTTGTGGAAGTCATCTGCCCCTTGCAAGTGGCCACATTGGAACTTTTGAATCTATTGACAGTAGCTCCTTTCAGAGGCTTCTCTTGCCCCCTCTGCTCCCCATGACGTGGGGCAACCCTTTCTCTCTCCAAATGCCCCCGACAGGGAACTTGCAAAAATACTACCTCATTTAAGTTTGCTCCATTGTCTTCACTGGGCCAATTAATCTACATAGGAGAAGATTCATCCCATTGATTTTTTTGTTCAAGAAGTACTAAATTTCTCTTGTAGATCTTATCCTCTCAAAGAGATAAACAGTAGGTAGGTGCACTCATGAGTGTATGGTAAATATTTAACAACTGGCTCTCTAGGGGAAATATATGTACAGCACACTTATAAATTTAATCTACATAATTGTTTCCTTAAGACTACACAATCAACAAAACAATAAATCAAGCCCTGATTTGCAATGGTTGCCAATTTCTGGAGTGTGAAATTTAATCTACATTAGGGACAGTTTTCTTCATCATTTTCTTAAGTCTAAGCAATCAACAAAATAATAAATCAAGCCCCAATTTATAGAGTTTGCAAATTTCTGAGGTGTAAAGTATAACTTACAGTACTGACAGTTTTTTTCATCACTTTCTTATGTCTAGGCAATCAACAAAACAATAAATCAAGCCCAGATTTATAGTGTTTGCCAATTTCTGAGGTGTAAGTGCTAACATTGAAATTTTAACAATCAGCTCTGGCTCCAGAACACCCCTGGATGTGATTCAGATCCTCCAAAGGACTAAAGTAAAAACAAAAGGCTTCAGGAAGAAGAAAACAAGCCTCAGAGTCCATTGCTCTTTGCTTGTAGGAAAAATTTTTTAAAAAAAGGAGGAGATTTGGTTGTGGAAGGAAAGGACTTCAACATAATGAGGTAAATAAAAATAAAAAGGCCCACTCCCTTCCCCCATCTCCCTCCTACTTCAAGGAAAAGGCTCAATGAGGTCTCTTTCACCAGAGGAAGGAAGATCTCGGATTTAAATGAGAATAGAAGGAAAGGCTTCCCCTTCTTCTCTCTCCTCATCTAAGAAAATGCCTTCAACAAAGGCTGATCCAGGAAGGATGGGGAAACATAGGTGTCCTGAGTAACAGAAAGGGCACTAAGCAAAAGAAGGATCCCTAACTTACTCTGACTTTTGAGGAAATAGTGAGTCTGGGCCAAGGAAAGACTCCCCTAGGATAAAGGAAATGGTGTAGATGCAAGGAAAATGGCCTTAACTTGATCTGAGATGTGGAAAAGGTAAGGCCTGGAATTCATCTCCTGAAGCTCAGAACCAAAAGTGAGTCAACAGAATAAATGAATGAATGAATGAATGAATGAATGAATAATATTTAAGGATGCCAGGGATATCAAGACACATACCTGGAAGATGAGAATAAATCAAAAATACTTACAATCAAGACCTCAGGGGGGAAAACACCTTGCTCCAAAGAACAATTAGAAGTGTAAAAAATGATAGCATAAAAGACATGAAAGCTACAGAGAAGAGACTTATAAAAAGAATCAACAGCTTAATGTGGGGGGAAATTCATTGTAATGACCTTTTATAACTATATTGGTGTAACTTTTCATTGTGATAACCTTTATTGGAATGCTTGTACCTCACCTGATCCCTTTGTTTAAACCTCACCCAAAGTTTGTACTTTGAACTCACCCTTGAATGTTTAGACTTACCTGCTGATCTACATCTCAAGCAACCCTTGTGCCTTATCTAGAAACTGCCTACATATAGCAGTTGTCTTTGTGCTGTGGAAATTGCCTGTGTGCAGTGGTTATGTCCTTGTGCCCTTGTCTATGTAATGTAAAACTTAGAGAAACTCAAGGGAGCAGGCCATACCTTTTCTGGCTTTCCCCTCTGCCAAATGACTTAGTAAACTTCTTTCTAAAACTTTTTAGATTCTGGGTTTGTTCTCAGTCAACATTAACACACAATGTACAAAACTTTACACTAGTAAAAGATTCCTTAAAAATGACAATAGACCAAATAGAAATTAACAACTCCAGGAGACCACAAGAATTATTAAAGTCAAAAGAAGAAAATATAAAGTATGTTATATCAAAACCAACTGATCTGGAAAACATATCAGGGAATGATAACTTAAGATTTATTGGACTACCTTAAATCCATAATGAAAAAATGAACCTGAATATCATATTAGAAATCATTCAATAAATCATTCAATAAAACTGCCCAGACGTATTGGAACAAGAGGGCAATGTGAAAATACATTTTACCAGTCACTGAAAGAAACCCCAAAATGAAAACTCCCAGGAATGTCATTAACAAAATCAAGATCTTCAAGATCGCATAAAAACTACTCCATGCATCCAGAAAGAAAGAATGCAGATACCAAGGAACCACAGTCAGGACCACATAAGATTTAGCAACTAGCACAATAAAGGAGCAGAGAACATGGAATGAGCTATTCTAAAAGGCAAAAAATATATATCTATAACCAAGAATTACTTACTTAGCAAAAGTAGGTATAATCCTACAAGGGGAAAAAATGGATTTTCAATAAAATAGAGGACTAAAAAAAAATAAAATAAAATAGAGGACTTTATTCCTGATTTAAAAAAAAACTGGAGCTGAAAATAAAACTTTGAAACACAAATATGAAAGTAAAGAGAAATTTTTAAAGGTAAATATATGTGAACAATTAGAAGGGAATTCATAATGATGAACTGTCTCCATTCTAAAGAAGGTGGAGAGTCTTTTCAGAGCCCTAATGTTATAAGGGGTCATAGTTAGTCAAATGAAATGAAAGATCTATAAGAAGGTTTTGTTATGTTTTGATGATGCTGAAAAAAGAAAGAAAAGAGGTGGGAGGCAAGGATATACTTTTAGGGGAAGGGGAATGAGAAGAAGTTTGGGGAAAGTAGATGTATATGTAAATATGGAAAGAGTGTGGAGAATGGGCTTCACTTGATTTTCACTTTCACCTAAATATATCAGAAGAAGGAAGAATGTAAATATGCACAAAAAGTTCCTTGTAGGAATACATTCAATTCAAAAGGGGTACAGGAAGGAACAGGAAGAGGGAAAAGTTGGGTATAAAAGAGAGGGTATGTTAAGGGATGGCTTAGTCATAAAAAATATAAATCCTAAGTTTGGAGAGGAAATAGTGAATAGGGAAGGAAGGAAGGAAAGAAGGAAAGGTAAAAATCTCTAATAAAGAGGGATTAGGGAGCAAAGAGAATCAAAAGAACAAAAGCTCAAGTTAGAGGGAAATGTCCAATTAAGTTTGAACTCACCTATTGAACAGAAAAGGATAGCACAATGAATTTGAAAGCAGAATCCAACATTATGTTGTGTAACAGAAACACACTTAAGACATAAAGATTTAGAGTTAAAATAAGAACTTTCAGCAAAATCTGTTATGCATCAAAAGAACACAAAAAAGGGAATAGCAATTATGATTTTGTATAAGAAAATAGCAAAGATAAACTAAATTTTAAAAGATAAGGAAAACATAGTTTGCTTAAAGGTACAATAGATCAGCAGTTCTCTAGGTGTGGTTTGAGAACCCATGAGAGTCCTCAGGTTCTTTCAGCATAGGGTCAAAACTATCTTTATACTAACATTATAATATTATGTGCCTATTAAAATACTTCTCCCTTTTCCAACTACATACCTGAGTAAAGTCAGATTTTCTTTCAAACAAAGCAATATTTCAAAACATTGAATGCTGTAGCAGACATGAAAATTTAGCTCTCTTCTGTTAAGCCAGATATTAAACAGATTTGCAAAAAAATATGCAAAAGAATGACACTCTTGTCAATAAGTGTTGTCATGGAAAATAGTCATTTTCATAAAAATGTGTTGTTTACATTATTGTGTAGTGATTGATTATTGTTTTAAATGAATACATAAGCATATTTTTAATTATCAGTTTTAATTTCTAACATGTTAAATATTGATAGAAATAATCCACATAAACAAAAACTCTTTGGGGTTCTCATAATTTTTAAGTGTAAAGGAGTCCTGAGACCAAAAAGTTTAAGAAACAGCACCATAAATAATTAATTTCAATATTTAAAATATATGCACTAAAAAGCATAGTATCTAAATACTTTAATGAAAACCTAATTAAATTATAAAAAGAAAAAGACAGTAAAACTTTACTAGTGGAGGACCTCAGTATACCCCTTTCAAACATAGATATATATAAAATGAAAAAGAAACAACAAAGTTATATATATATATATACACACATACATATATATACATATATATATGTCAGTTGTGCATGTTACCTTTACAAAAATTGACCATGTAACTGGTCATTAAAAACCTCACATAAATGCTAAAGTAGCTGAAATTTAAACATGCCTTTTACTGACCACAATAAAATAAAATTATATGAAGTAAAGGGTCACTAGAAAATGTATTAACTAGTGACTTAATAACTTAATCTTAAAGTACTGGTGAATCAAAGCCCAAATCATAGAAATGATAGATAATTTCATCAAACAATTTTTTTTGTTGTTTATTTAAATTTTTATTTTAATGTAGGGAAAAATCAAACATACATTTAACCCAATTTGGTTGCAAGTTCCTTAGCTTTTGCCTGTTCCACTACAAGCCACTGATTTTGGACCCGGAACATTACCACCCCAGTGACCACAGATCTCATTATGTCTATCATTGTAATTGGTTTTGATGGCTTCATCCAGCTTAGCCAGGGCTCCCTTATCTTCAGGGTTAACCTATGTGAAGACAGTGCTCCTATAGGTCTCTCTGTGAACTAAGCAACCCAGTCTGGCTGTACCTTTGATAATACAGTAAGAAATCCCCACTTTCCAGCACAAGACAGGTAGGAAGACCACTAACTCAATGGAGTCCAACTACCAACTGTGCTTTCTTATTTTCTACCAGGGTAGCAAAAGTGTTAACATTAAGTCATTAAATAATCTTGAAATAACATACAAAAATTCCTGATATGGAGACAAAGCAGTTCTTGGGGGGGGGGGAATTACATGTTTTTACACTTTAATTAATAAAAATGAGAAAGAACAGATGAATGAATTAGGCATGCAATTAAAAAAAATGAAAGTCAACAGATTTTTAAAACTTAATTAATCACCAAAACAAAAATCTTGAAAAATTGAGGAAGAAATTAACAAAAATAAAAGTTTTTTTTAAATAAATCATTAAATAAAACTAGGAACTTTTTTTAAAAGAATGAAATAAACTATTAGCTACTTTTGTTTTTAAAAGAGGAAAACCAAATCACCAATATCAAAAAGAAAAAAGGAAAATTCACAACAAATGAAGAAGAAATAAAGATTATTATAGACTATTTTGTCCAACTACATGCCAACAAAACCAACAACTTAAATGAAATAGAAGAATCTTTTTAAAATATAAATGAATTAGATCAAAAAAACAAAAAGTGGGTAACTTAAACAACTCAGTCTCAGAGGAAATAATTAAACACCATAAATGAACTTGTAATAAAAAAAGATGGATTCATAAGTAAATTCTATCAAACATTCAAAGAATAATAAAATTACAATATTGCCTAAATAGTTTATAAAAATAGCAAAAGGGATCCTTCCACATTCTTTCTGTGGCACAAATTTTGTCTTCATCTCTAAACAAGGGAGAGTCAAAACAAAAGGAAACTACCGATCAATATCCCCAGTGAATATTTATGCAAATTTTTAAAATAAAATATTAGCAAAGAGGATAATACAACAAATAGCAAAGAATATGCACTATGACCAGGTTGGATTTACATGGGGAATACAGGGTTAATTTAAGAAAACTATAAACTTAACCACATTAATAATAAAAAACAACAAAAATCATATTAAATGACTAGATGCAGAAAAAGTTTTTGACAAAATAGGACACTTACTTCTGTAATTAAAAAAAAAACACTAGAAAACATAGTCAATAAACATTTATTAAAATGTTCACTGTGGGCCAGGTACTGTGATAGGCACTAAGGATACAAAAAAGGTAAAAGACAGTCTCTACTTACAGTCTAATGGGGGAGATAATATGCAAACAACTATGTACAATTAAGTTATGTACAAGATAAATTGAAAATAATCAATAAAGAGAAGGCACTAGAATTAAGGGGTATCAAGAAAGATTTCCTGTTTTATGTAGGATTTTAATTATGACTTGAAGGAAGCTAGGAGGCAGAGCTGAGGAGGAAGAGAGCATTCCAGGTATCTGGGACAGCGAGAGAAAATGCCTAGAGTTTAGAGATGTGTCAGTGCTGGGACAAATGGATCTTTCTTTGATTTGGAAAAAAAAAGATACACACATATACATACACACACACACACATCTACAGACACGTATATGCACACATACATATGTATGTATGTAAATAAATATATATTTTATATATATATATATATAAAACCAAGAGTCAGCATTATATGATAATGAGGATAAATTAGAATCCTTTGCAATAAAATCAGAGTGAAACCAGGATATCCATTGTCATCACTTTTATTTGACATCATAACTGAAATGCTGGCAATAACAATAAGACAAGTAAAAGAAATTGAAGGAATAAGTAAAGAAGAAACAAAATTATCACCTTTTTGCAGATAATATGATAGTATACTTAAAGAACCCTAAAGTCAACTAAAAAGTAATTGAAACAATAACTTCAGCAAAGGTGCAGTATATAAAATAAAAACACACAAATCATCAGCATTTCTGTATAATGCCAATAAATCCCAGAATACAAAGATAGAAAAATTCCATTTAAAATAACTACAGAATGCATAAAATACTTTAGATCTACCTCCCAAGATATATACAAGAACTACATAAATGCAACTATGAACCACTGTTTGTAAAAACAGACCCAAATAATTGGAGAAACATTAATTTCTCTTGGGCAGGCCAAGGCAGTGTAATAAAAATGACAAAACTACCTAAATTAATTTACTTATTTAGTGCCATATCAATCAAACTACCAAGAGCTTATTTTATTGAGCTAGGAAAAATAATAATGAAATTCATATGGAAGCACAAAAGGTCAGGAATCTCAAGGGAAATTAATTCTCAAGTGAGAAGAAAAGGGACCTAGCAGTACCAGACCTCAAATTATGCTGCAAAGCAGTAATTCTCAAAACAATTTGGTATTGGTTAAAAAACAGAGAGATTAATCAGTGGAACAGATTAGGTACATAATATACAGAAGAAAACAAACCTAGTAGCCTAGTGTTTGATAAACACAAAAGAGCCCAGGTAGTTGGATAAGGATTCATTATCTGATAAAAAAAAAAAAAACTGCTAGGAAAATTGGATATCAGAGTAGAATAAATTAGGTTTAGACCATTGCCTCATAATTTATCTGAAGATAAGCTCCAAATGGATATGTGAACTGGATATAAAAGGTCACATCATAAACAAATTAGAGAAATAAGGAAAAAATTATCTATCAGATCTCTAGACAGGGGAATAGTTCATAACCAAATAAGAGACAGAGAGGAACAGGAAGTTCTCAAGGGAAAAAACCCTGGCTCTCTCTAGCCATGTGAAAAAAAAAAATGCTCCAAATTACTAATAATTCTAGAAATCCAAGTGAAACCAATTCTATTCCACCTTAAGATTGGCAAAGAGGGGGAAAAAATAGAATGACAAATGTTGGAGGGATTATGGGAAAATGGGAATGGGTCCAACCATTCTGGGAAGAAATGTGGAATTATGCAGAAAAAAATTACTAAATGATGTGTGCTCTTTGATCCAGATATACTACCACTAGGCATATGCCCCCAAAGAAATAGATAATAAAAAAAAGATAAAAAGTTCCAATATATTAAAAATACTTATAGCAGCATTCACTCATGGTGGCAAAGAAGGGAAAAGTAAGGGGATATCTAACAACTAGGTCATAGCTGAACAAACTGTGGTAGGAGAAAGTAAGGGAATAGCATTTTGCTGTAAGAAGTAAGTAATAAGGCCATTTTAAAAGATAGAAAGACTTGAATTGATACAAAACAAAGTGAGCAGAGCCAGAAGAATAATTTATAGTGTGACATCCATGTTATAAAAAAGAACAATTTTGAAGGACTTAAGAACAATGATTGACTAATGATTAATCATGATTCCATAGAGCTACCCACTTATGGTAGAGAAATAATGGACTAATAAGCAGAATAATAAATTCATTTTTGAATGTGACCAACTGTGAGAATATGTTTTACTTAATTGATATGTAAATCAGAGGCTCTATATTCTTTCTTTCCTTCCTTCCTTGTGGATAGGGAATATGGGAAGGAAAAATAAATGTTTGATCATTGAAAAAAAAAATAAAAAATATTAAGTTAAAACCACTGCTACAACCATTCCCCACTCCTGAAACCCCTTCATTGCTATCCTCCTTCCTAGGAGTTTCTATTTCTCTCAACTGTGCCACCGGTCTACAACTGCATGGAAAATGAAGTCCTGGTTCTAATTCAATGAATGTTGGCATTCTAGGCCTAGGCATGCCAGAAAATATATGCCATCTGCCATGTCTGCTACATCTAGATTTTCCATAAAGATAGAGATAATACTGTCTGTACCATCAGACCAAATGACGTTGGCCTCCAAATCAGAAACACGGGTCAATTCGGTATAGTCACACCCTGGGGAACTGAGGCTTTTGGCTAATCTGTCAATGTCGATTCCCTACTCTCTCCTGCTTTTCCACAGGATCCCCTAAACACAGCACCACAAACACTAGCAAAGTAGATGCCTCAGGACTCTGTATCAAAAGCACACGTCATGGTGTGTCCATCATTGTCAAGCCTTGGAAACCTGCCCAGTTCCTATTGTCCCAAAATATCCCCTATGGAATTGAAATCATACACGTACCTCCTTAGCATCCCCCCATAGTGGTTAGAGTATAAGCAGTGGCCCTCTCTCAAGAGTGTTCCTCTCTCTCTTTCTCTGTGTCCCAACCTTGTAGGTTTTTATTCTCCTGACGATCGTCGCTAGGCCTGTAATCAAAACCTTTCTAACTCAGAAGATCTTTCAGAGTTTTTGTTGTTCTGGCACTGCCTTCAAGAACCCTTTGGGCTTCAGGGGATGTCAACGTATGACATTTATACAAGTATGTAATCCCAGAATACCTAGCTACTGAAGAATAATTATATCTGTTCTCTCAACTAGATAAATACCTTACCTTATGTTTGAATAACTCTGCTATTTACAAAGAGCCTCTACATGTAAAATGTCATATAATTCCCCACAACAATCCTATAAGTAATGAGTGTTTTTATCCCTAATTTACAAATGAGGAAATTGAGGCTCAGAGTGGTTATGATTTCTCTAAGAACGCAGTTAATAAAAGGAAGAGCTGGTATTTTTGATCCTGAATCCTCTACTCTTTTGTAACACATGCTGCCCCTCCAAATCAAATTAAAAACGGGCAACTGGATTCAGATTTGACATTTTTTACCTGTTGGTTTGACTGACATTTTCACAGAGCTGTCATGGATTGGGATTTCTTGCCAATAATGAAATCTTTAATTTTTCTGGTGTGGGGCCTTTCATGTGTGTAGCAAATACTGAATAAATACCTGAAGAACTAAACTGGTGAATTTCTCCAAGATTTTTCCCTGCTTCAAAGATGGCTCAGTGAATTCCAAAGAAATGTTTAGCACGCATTTTTTAATAGAACACGATCAGATAGTCTTCCCCTTCCAAAGTAATGTTGGGTGGCCTCACAAACCTTGCTTTGCATAGTCTTTTCTTGACTTTGCCCGAGGTATGATTCTAAGATTAATTTTTTTGACTGTAGAGCCTCACTGGCTTTGTTTCATGTTCTACTATTGAGATGTTTCATAGAAAATAATGCATTTGGCAAGAAATGTCCATTCCCAAAAATGAACTCAAATTTAAAAAATTTGATGTTTTATCAACTTTCTCTTTATGATGTTAAGGGATGACAGGGTTCAACATCACATTAAGAAAATTCCCATTTCTCAACTAATTAAACAAAAAGAATATGCATATATGAAAATCACTTTATAACTTTAAAAATTGTGGTGTCCTCTAATTAAATAATATATACATTATATGTTCTTAAAAAAAAAAAAAAAGTCTCACTTTGCCTCACAAAGGCCTATTCCAGTGCTTTATCTTGGTACACTGTTGACTCTAGGATCTTAAAAGTCTTTGCCAGTAGAGCACAAACTTTGACAGGTTTTCTCAGGCTGAAATAGCTTTGAATACATTCTTGGAAACAGACTAAGTTTACTTTCCAAGAATCTGCCTAACTACCCATGGAGATATTCATCACTTGTAGACTTACCACTTAATAATAAATTCTTTAGACTTGTCAATCTATGAAACAAAGAAAAACACGAAATTGCCCCTAGGTCTCTGTGGCCCCCTTCTCCTTTTGTAGTAATAATAATAGAGTAGCAGAAAATGCTAAGAATCATATAGTTTTTGAACCATCTATAAATATTAACTTAACTGTTAGTACTTTAAACTTGAGAACCTTGACCAAGGAACAACAGGCAGGCATGCTACTAGAAGAAGTGACTCAATCCATTCTAATATTCTTGTAAATAAAATTAGAAAGTAAAAAAAAAAATTGCCACTAATGGGAGGGTGCCTTGCAGGCTCTCCTCGGAAATGTTAATGAAACAATTGTTTTTATTATATATCCAAATGTGATGAGAAATATCTTTTTTGTGTGATGTTTGGTTACTTCATATTGCAATACTCTTGCTATGCATTTGCAAGAAGCCTATAAGGAAATAATTGCAGCTTATAAGATGATATTTGTTACAGAGGATAAAGAGCCAAGGAAATTCTATGAAGGATTCAATAAGACCCTCCAAATTAAATCAACATGTGGTATACTTAACATTTAGTAGTGCCAGTATAAAGACGGGAATAAGAAAAGATTGCCAAAAAAAAAAAAAAAAGAAAATACAGATAAATTGTAAGAAATGAGAAAGGTCAAAGGCCTGGAGATGGCGCAGAAATCTCATACATATATCATAAATATTTTCTTAGAGAAGAGAGTTAAGAGATGCTCGACATAGTGCACCACAAATAACATCATCAAAAAAAATTCATTTTTTAACAGACAAGAAATGACTGGATACCAATATGGAAGTCATTTCTGAATTGGCCGTCTATGAACAGTTTGATAATTGATTTGTCAGAACAAAGATGAAACTCAATATCTATCTAGAAGAAATAATAAAAATAAGAAGATTATATGGCATACAATTTAGGCAACTCCAACATAAGGTATTTAAACAAGCTGTCCACACCAAAAAATGGGAATTGGATTGAAGAATGAACATCAACACAAACTATTACCATTTTTTACAGAAATTTAAGTAATGTAAATCAATCACCACAACAAAGAAATGAAAAGAACTTTAGAAACTATATTGGTCACAAAATATTTTATCTTCTTACTGAGTTGAGGGTCATGGCAGCCAGGGGCAACACTAGTTTAGGGTACAAATTCATTTTTTAAAATTAATTTTAAAAAAATTTTATTTTGCAAAAGTCTGCCTTCTATCCCTCCTACCCCCTACCCCATTTGAAAATGAAAGAAAAACAAAACCCCGGTTAAAAACATGTAAAGTCAGGACAGCTAGGTGGCGCAGTGGATAGAGCACAGGCTCAGGAGGACCTGAGTTCAAATCCGGCCTCAGACCAAACACTTGACACTTACTAGCTGTGTGACCCTGGGTAAGTCACTTAACCCCAATTGCCTAAAAAACAAACAAACAAACAAAAAAACACATGTAAAGTCAAACAAATCATTTCCACATTGGCCACATCCAAAAAGAAAGATAGATGCCTCATTCCACACTTTGAGTCTTTCACTTCTCTTTTAGATGGTTACCATGTTTTATCATCATCATTTCATCTGTAATCATACTTGGTCAGAGTTCCTAAATCTTCCAAAGTTGCTTGTTTTTGTAACATTTTTGTAATTGTATAAATTGTTCTCCTGGTTCTATTCACTTCACTCTATGTCAGTTCATATGAGTCTTCCCAAGATTCTCTGAAATCATCCCCTTCAATCATATTTCACAACACAATAGTATTCCAGCACAATCATACACCATAACTTGTTCAGCCATTCCCCAGTTGGTGGCTATGCCCTCAAATTCCCATTTTTTGTTACTTCAAAAAGAGTTATTAGGGTGTAATGTTATACAAGCAGGTAGGTTAGTTTGACTGGAACGTGTAGTATGTGAAGGGAAGTAATATAAAATCATTCTAGAAATATAAGTATAATGAATGAAAAAGCATTTACAGAATTACTAATAATATTAATTCAATTACTATTTGCAGAGGGGAAAGCAAGGGAGAGAGTATCTATGTAATAAGATGGCAGATAATAAGATGACTTAGGTAAAACTTTGATGGTTGAGTCTGAGATACAGTGTACCACTTAGGACAATATGGCTCCAAGATAGGAGATTGGAGCCAGTTATATGAAGGTCTTTAAATGATAAACAGAGGAATTTTTATTTTGTCTTAGATGCAACAGGAAGTCACTGAAGCTTCTTGAATAGGATAACAATATGGTCAGAAATACCAACTTGGCAGCAATATGGAGGATATATTAGAGAGGGGAATGACTGGGAGCAGGGAGACCAATTAGGACATTATTCCAGTGGTCTAGGCAAGAGGTGATAAAGGCCTGCTAAATAAATCAAGAGAAGAGGATAGATGTAAGAGATTGATTTCTAGAATAAGAAATTCTTGTTTTAAAAGATCAAAAGGTTTATAAATGAACTTGAATCCTTATAGAAATTACTACAGAGAGAGTTAATGTATAATATTTTGGACATGGCCAATGCAGGGATTTGTTTTTTTGAATGTGCTCATTTGTGCAAGGATTTTTCTTTTCTTTTCTTTATTTACCCATGGCAGAAAAGGTAGAGAAAGTGGGGGGGGGGGGGAATGCTTGATAATTCACAGAAATTAAATTTGGTTAAAAACAAACCAAAAAGAAAAAAAAAGAGTTAATGTATAAGCTTGGATATGCAGTGTAAATTAGCATTTAGCAAGGAACCGGTCAATGAGCTCAATCTTTATGAGCATGTGTAGAATGCTTGACTAATACAATCCCTCCATGAACTTTGGAGTGTGCATAGACATTTTATAACTAATTCCAGTCCTCTAACCATGTGGTAAGTAGAAGTTATTTTGATTGGCTATGGAACTGAAACTGGAGTGCATTCAAAAAGCACTAGTCAGCCAGAGCCTGAACTTGGTCAGCCTTTTTCTGACTGGTTAGATTTCAGTGAAAGAGACAAGTATGTAAGGGGAGAGGCCTAGAGCCCTCTCCATCTGAGGTCAACATGTGGCCAGTAAACATGAGACTTTTCTTTCCTTCTTTGCATTTGTTATTTCCTGTTTTAGGTGAAGGAAATAACTATGACCTTATAAGCTTAAAAAGGTCAGTAGAGTGAACCACCAGATTCCCAGAGCTAGAATCCATGCAGGAATTTGCCCAAAGCCAGATGGTGAGGAACAAAATCCCCCAAAATTTGCTTGATCTAGCCTAGTGGTTGTGGAAATACAGACATTCACTTATTAGCCATGCTGCATTTGGAAATAGAAACATGGGGGAAACTGAGCCCACTCTACCTACGAACCAACTTGATAGAAGGGACAGTGTGTCCCTAGATATGGGGGGAAGAATGTTTGTCCTGATCTTACTATACCTTTCAAGTAAATATTTGTTCATAAAATTTAATTGGTGGTAATTGGTTAAATGGAATTGGGATGATAATTATTAGCTGCTAATTGTGGATGGAATGCACAAGAAAGGGGCTCAAGCCAATAACATTGGAGAAGAAATACTCCAACCTCCCAGGGGCTTTCACTGGAACACTGAAGATTAGATGTAGCAGGCCTCACTTTGGAAGAGTAAGGCCACAGTGTAGCTACAAAGATTTATGCATATTCTGGCTTTAAAGAGTCGGAAACTAAAGAAGACAAATGTCCTAGAGAAAAATATCTAAACTAAAAAAGCAATGTCACGGAGATTCTACTGTTCTCCTAGCTCAGCTCACCCTCTGAACTGCTCCTATGCATGTGCTCTCCTCTCCCACGTTTCAGCTCCTCTCCCCCTCTTATTTAAGTAAACTCCATGAGATTAAGGTCTAACTTGTTTTATTGTATTTGTATTCCTGACACTTAACAGAGGACCTGGAACCTAGTAAGCACTTAATAAATACTCTATCTATCTATGAAGAAGTCATTCTGGGAAATATAGTATACAGTAGCTATTGCCCATGGGTCATCCAACCCTCAGGGATTTAAATTCATGTTTTGGGGGGGAATTTTCTGGCATTTGTATTCCATGTGGCTTGATCCTCTGCCGCAGTGTGAAACTGGGAACCTCTAAAGTCAATTAAGTAAAATCCAAGAGAAATATAAGGCACACATTAAATACTAATTATAAGCGACTCAATAAGGAGAGACTCTTTACTTTTTATATGAGGAAATGTAAAATGTATGTATAAGATTATTACTAATTGGGTAGTTCGAAAGAAAGAGTGGGGTAGACCCGAGTATGATGTGATTCTAAAAAGTAAAACCTTTCAGGAAAAGGTAAAAAGAGTAATTATTTTATACAAATTAGGTGCAAGAGGAAGAACTGACACAGAGAAATTAGATGGGGGAGGAGGGCTGGTAGTTCTGAAACCCTACTCTCATCAGCAGGAATGGGTAAATGGAGGAACAATACATATATATTTAGAAGGGCATAAAAATCTTCTAAATTCAGAAAGAAATAAAAGGCTAAGGGGATATGGAGGGGGGAGAGGATAAGGGAAGGATTTTTTTTTTTAGAGGGAACCCTACTCACATCAGATTTGGGTTAAAAAGAGAAATAAATAAATAAATAAATATAAATATGTATATATACATATATATACATACAAACACACACACATATAATATATACACACACACATTTAGAAGAGAATAAAAGTCTTCTAAATTTATAAAAGAAATGAGAAGGTAAGAGAATAGGATGGAGGGGTACAGAAGGATGTCTAGATTAACAGGAATGGGATAAAGAGGGAATAACTTATTTGGAAGGCTATAAAAGTCTTCTAAATTCAGATAGAAAAAAAAGAGAGCGGAAAAGGTGGCGGGGAGAGGATAAGGGAGGGATCTTTGGTGGGGATAGGTTAAATGAGAGGAGGGCAAGGTAGCACGCAGAAGTAAAGTAGAGGAGTCAGGAGGAATAGGAAATACGAGATACACACAAACATGAAATAAGGATTAGGAGTAGAATTTATTAGGGATCAATATTGTTTTAGACTATTTTAAATAACTAGACAGTATAAGGTTGGAATATTGCTATGGCATAGGAAATGTTGAGTTGGTGGACTTAGAAAAATATGGAGAGACTTAGACTTATGAAAGAAAAGGTTATCCACCCTCAGAGAAACAGAGGACAAATAAATATAGTACAGTCTTACATAGATGTATATGAATGTATATGTCTGTATGTGAGTATGATTATAGATATCTAAGTATATGTAGGTGTATGTAAGTGTACGTGTATGTATTTGTGTGTGTGTGTGTGTGTGTATCCGTGCTTAATTGTAGCCTTTGGGGGAGTGGGAAGGGGGGAAAAAAAGAACAAAGTAAAAAGTGCACAGCAGAGAACAAAAGAAAACTTACAAGGAAGCAAAGAAAAGATGGACAGCTCTGAACGCAATGTGTGGTATTTATCATATAGGCTTTCTTGAAATGGAAATTTATTGCTCCACATTTTTAATCCTATTTCGCATTCTACTGTGCACATGGCAATGCTTTTTTTCTTTTCTAATTTTGTATTTAAGTTTTAGTATTTAAGTTTATGTTTCTTTCTCTTTTCTTATTATGTATTTAAGTTTAAAATAGATTTATTTTAAAAAATAAAGCAAATTGAGTAAACTAATTCATTTTTATGATAATAAAAACCTAGGCCAGCAATAGCACAGAATCAGCAAAACTAATTGAAACAGAGGAAAACTAGAACTCATTCCCCAGATAAATTCATATTCACTCTCCTATTCCCCAATATAGTCCAAAAAAGAAAATCCTCGCTTACAAAATGGGGGAAACAGTACAACCTCCAGGCAGCCATAAGTTCTATCATTTATGGTTCTTGGCAGTCATTCTGACCAGGCTATACCTATAGTGATCTCCAGAGCTGTCTCACTTCCTAATATTCCACAGCCTAATTCGAAGTTGTGGCAACTAGGTGGGGCAGTGCTTAGCATGCCAGGCCTGAAGTTCCTGTGTTCAAATCTGGCCTCAGACATTTACCAGCTGTGTGACCCTGGGCAAGTCACTTAATCCTGTTTGCCTCAGTTTCCTCTTCCGTAAAATGAGCTGGAAAAGGAAGCGGCAAACTACTCCAGTACTTTTGCCAAGAAAACCCCAAACGGAGTCATAATAGTCTTGGCATGAAGTAGTAAGGATCTGTACCACAGTGGTTGTATTATCAGAGGAGAAAAGGGAACATACATAAAAAATGTTGAATTTGAGACTCTAATAGGGTAGAATATACAGGAGAAGGGAGTGTTTGAAAGTGTCAAAAGCTACAGAGAGATCATGAAAGTTGAGAATTGAAAAAAGCTATCATATTTAGCAATTAAGATACTACTAGTAAACCTTAAAGGACACCATTTCAGTCAAATGGAGGGATTGGAAGCCAAATTGCAAAGGGCTGAAAAGTAAGCAGGAATTGAGGGAGTAAAAGCAGAACGTAAATGAGTTTTTCTAGGATTTTGGCTATTGTTGAACCCCAATAAATTACAGTCTGTTCTAAGAAAGAGACAAATGAAATTAGGGTATGTGTGTCCACGATTTAATTTCTCTCAAGCTGGTTTGACATGCATTGCATGGAAGTTCGGTCCAAAACTGGGCCCCCACTAATGGGACAAGTTCAGAACTGGCTCAATTTGGGATTTGGGGGTACAGAGTTGTATGCCCTTCAAAGAATAGGTGTTCTCAAAAGGTGCCAATCAACTCTGATTGGTCAACACACTGGTAAGTAGGTTATATTAAAATGAGGGTCTTGAGTAAATAACTTAGGTCACTTAATCCTGACCTGTTGTATCAGACTATCCCCAGTCTTGGGCTATCTAGGCAGAAGAATCTGTCTCCACCCAAACCTGAGCAGATTAAATCAATTCAGGCCTGGGTTTGGAGTTTGACCAGGATAAGCTTATTATCACTATGAAGAGGAGAGATATAAGATGATAACATGAGAGGATGGCAAGTTAAGGTTTTTTAAAGATGAAAGAGCCCTGAGCTAGCTTAAAGATAGCTGAGAAGGAAAGAACCAATATTTAAGGAAAGAATGGAAGATGAAATAGGCGTGTTTTCAGGTGTGAAGTAGGGGAGAAGAGGGAGCTCATAGCAGATGACCTCAATCGCTCAGTAAAGTAGGAGAAAATGTCCTCTCCTGCAAAGCAGCAAAACATGGTATTGAGGCCATGAAGACAGAAGAGAAGATTTGAAACACAAGCTGTGGAAATGGGATAGTTAACTTGGAAGGAATAAAAGGATTTTTCTCCAGTAGTGTGGGTCCAGCTGAGATTAGATAAGATAAATTTGATGTAGAACAAATCAATGTAATTGCATAATATACTCCAGTGATATTCAAGTTTATGAGTATGAGTAGAGAAGGCATGCAATGGGTATCAGTCAAAGCTGAGGTTTAGCAAGAAATGAGATGTGAGAAAACAAGGGGAAAGGGACTGAAGGAAGAGTATAGTATATAGTTGAATTGATTAACTGTAGAGTAAAGACTTTGAAGGGAGAAAGGTGAGACCAGAACAGGGGTAATAGACTGGCCGAACAAGAAGGGATACAACCCAGTCATCAAGTTAAGAAGGGAGAATTCCCTGGTTGTTAGTAGATGCTACAACTGAGATCAAGATAAGGTGACATAGACAGAGTTAACCTCAAAAGATAAGTAATAATGGCATAAGGAAGGCCTTAGAAAGGGCAATGAAGAGTTTCCTCCTCCTTCTGGCCTAGTATGCAGAGGAGTGCATAAGAGAAGTTTCACCCAGTCCTGGAAAGGATGTACAAGATAGAGTCTTCCAGAGGAACTCAGGTTTCCCTGAGTGCAAGGAGGTGGAAAGAGCGTGAAAGGATAACAGCTAGAATTGAGAGAAGGTTATTAATGATAGAATGGGAGATTTTTCAGGGCACAATGGAATGGAAAGGACAGAGCAGAAGAAAGTCGTTTCTATAGTTACTCTCCATTTGCTTTGTATGTATCTTATATGTACCTATTTACCTGATGTCCCTTCCCCTATTAGAATATAAGCTCCTAGGGGCAGATGGTAGTGTAGTGGATAGAGCACTGGCCCTGGATTCAGGAGGACTTGAGTTCAAATTCGGCCTCAGATACAACACTTACTAGCTGTGTGACCCTGGGCAAAAGTCACTTGACCCCAATGCCTAGCTTTAAAAAAAAAAAAGAAAGAAAGAAAGAAAGAAAAGAATATAAGCTCCTTGAGGGCAGGGACTATTTTTGTCTTTCTTTGAATCTCCATGCTTAGCATAGAACCATCATGTGGTAACGGCTTAATAAGTGCTTGTTGGTTGGTTAGTTGACTTCAGAGGAGAGGGTCAAAGTGAGTGAGAATGAATGAGGGGAAAGGTAACAGATGAAGAGATTTCTAAGAGATTAAATCATGAGTGTGTAGCTGAGGACATGGGAGTTTGTCAGCCATGGGATGGGGCACGTCCTAGTTGACTGGGGTTCTCCTCAAGGTTGTTAATAGGAAATGGTATCCATTTGTGTTCTCCCAAACACCAGGGAAGAAGGTACTGAGCCAGCAGGGAGATCAGTTTAGGTATCTGGGTTAGTAAGGAGCTGGCAGCCTAGTTTCTAGAGGTGGTAATGATGTCACACATTTAGCCCCAGTTCCTTTGCCTCATCCTGCCAGAAGATGATGCCTTTGTATGTTGAATGTTCATTTGGCTCACTGTTAGGCCTGAGGTTTGAGGCCCTGGTCCTGAATAAGGTCATCATGGTGGGAGGGATCTTATGTCAGATTGCCTATAATATCCACACTATGTATGTTTTTCTTTAACCTGGACCTCCCTTTTATGAATAGTATGAATTTAACTTTGATATTATTCTGCCCTTACCTTTTTGTCCTCTTAGCTTATTTTTCCCCTCTTCTTCCCCCCTCCCCATTTCTCTCAAATAACCTTCTGAAACAATTAGTGATTTAACCAATGTAATACTCAGAGGATTCCCACATTTTGTTAGTGGAATCTGCCTTTGCCATTCACACAGATGTTGCCATGGAAACTTGGACCATAGAAGCCTGTGAGACCCAAGGTAGGCATCTGTTTATTGGTTGGGCAGTTTATCCGTCATTCCTCAAGTTCAAATGGTTTTATACTGGCATGAGAGAGACAATTCAGAGTGCCTAGGACATTAAGCTAGGAGATATTGTTGTTGCCACTAAGTAGCAGAGTTCCATGGTGCCTGTCCATGGAGAGAGACCATAGTGTCCAGGAGAGTAAGTGAGGAGGCCAAACGAAGCTGCCAGAGAGCCCAACCTGACCTTTCAAGCATGAGACAGAATGGTGGGGCAGGTGCCAATGGACAGAGGCTTTCAGACCACAGCCTGTGAAGCTACAAGGCCTGCATTTCTGACCAAGTAAACTGGGGAGAGCAGAAACAGTGACACTTTCCTCCTCCCTTCCTTCCTCCAAAGAGAAGACAAGTTTATCTATTTGGTGGCCAATCATCTTATTATCTGTTTTCCACTGTGTCTTTTTGATTGGTACTCTCCTCTCTCTAGGCTTTCTCCTGGTCTCCACCAAGCTGACTCACCATTCCTTTCTCAGTGGCCTTTGTTGAGTTTCCATCCAGGTCTCTCCTCCTAATAGCGCTTGTCTCCTAAGTCTTTGTCCCGGGCCCTCTTCTCTCCTTCTTCTTTACTAGCTCACCTGGTGAATTCATCCACCTACATGGATTCCATTATTATCTCTTTGTTGATGATTCTCAGATCTACTTCTTCAGACGTAACTTTTCTCCTAAAGTCCAGAATTGTGACTCCAGCTGCCTCTTTGACATATTGAACTGCAGGTCCCATAGATATCTTATATTCAACTTATCCAAAATGGTATTCATTATCCCCAAATCCTCCCCTGTTCCTACCTGCCTTATTACTTTGAGGGTACCACCATTCTCCCAATTACACAGGCTTATAACCCACTAAGCTTCTCTCTGTTCCTCTCTCTCTCTTTAACCTGGACATCCCTTTTATGAATAGTATGAATTTTACTTTGGAATTATTCTGCCCTTACCTTTTTGTCCTCTTGTGGTATTTTTTTTCCTTCTCCTTCCACTACCCCCCCCACCCCATTTCTCTCAAATAATTCTTCTTTGACATTGAAACCATCCTCATTACCTCATACCTAAATTATTGCTGTAGCTTTCTGGTTCCTTTCCCTGTCTCTAGTTTCTTCCCAATCCAGTCTATCCTCCACTCAACTATCAAATTGACCTTTCTAAACAACACGTCTGACCATATAACTTCCCTGCAACCTCATTTAATAAACTCCCTTTTACCTGCAGGATCAAATATGAAATCTTCTGTTTGGTTTTTGAAACCCTTCATAACTTAGCCCCTCTTTCCCTTTCCAATCTTCTCATACTTGACTCTCTCTCCACATACTCAGTGATTCAGTGACACTGGCTTCCTTGCTGTTCCTCACATCAAACACTCTATCTCCCAGATCCTGACTGTCCCCCATACCTGGAAAGCTCTCCTTCCTCATCCCCATTGCCTCGCTTTCTTGGCTTCCATAAACTTTCAACTAAAGTCTCACCTTCTGCAAGAAGCCTTTCCCAGTCCTGCTAAATCTCAGTCTTCCCTGTGAAATTATCTCCAATGTATCATTTATATATTATAAATATATACATATATGTATATATGTGTATATATATATATATATATACACACATACATATGTGTACATATAATTTGAATGTTTGTTATTTTTCAGCTGTTTTTCAGAAGGAAAACTCTTTGTGACCCCTTTGGGGTTTTCTTGGCAAAGATACTGGAGTGGTTTGCAGTTTCCTTCTCCAGCTCATTTTACAGATGAGGAAACAGAGACAAACATGGTTAAGTGATTTGTCCAGGGTCACACAGCTAGTAAGTATCTGAGGCCAGATTTGAACTCATGAAGATGCATCTTCCTGACTCTAGGCCTGATGCTCTATACACTGCACCATTTAGCTGCCCAGTTCGAACATAATTATTTGCATATTTTTCGCTCATTTGACTATGAGTTTCTTGAAAACATGGATTGTTTGTTTTGGGGGGTTTTTTTTGCACCTTTCTTTCTATCCTCAGTGCTTAGCACAGTACCTGGCACATAGTAGATGCTTAATAAATGTTTGATTGTAAATGTTTCACTGTAGTGCTGAGAATTTTGATTATTCCATTTAGTTTTGTGTCTATGCAATTCAAAGGACTGTCATTTAAAAAAAAATTATCAGCCAAAAAACTTGAAGTGTTTATGCTGATTATTTAATTTAAGGGAGTAGAACTTGGGGGAAGGGGAGATGATGCCAACATAACCCCTTCAAGGGGCAGAAATCTATTTTTGCTGTGCAAAGCTGTTCTGGGGGCAAAATCAAAGCTAGAGAGAAAATAGTACTCTTCTCTTCCTTAAGTCTTTTGATGTATATATTACCTTGCAAAGGTAAACAAGACCAATGGAAAACCACTAGACTTAGTCAAGAAAAGCAGCCCTGAGGCTCCTTCTCACACAGAAGTTTGAAGAAGAAGTCTAGCCCAGCAGTTCTCAAATTGTAACCTAACCCTGGGGAGTCACAGAGACCACTGCAGAGGGTCTGCAAAGTCAAAACTGTTTTTATACTAATACTAAGATGTTATTTGCCTATTAAAATACTCCTTCCTTTTCCAACTATATATCTTTGTGAAGTCAAATTTTCTTCATACACTTTATTGCCCATTGGAGCCTTTCATTTGCCCATTAGGATAAAAATTTTTTTGAAGAAAATGTAAAAATAATCTTAAAAAAGGAAAAGGAAGATTTTGAGTATCACAAATGAAGAAGAAAGGAAAAAAAGCAGGATGTTTGCAACGGAAGGGTGGGTAATCCCTAATGGCAATCCCATATGAATCAAGGATAAGGAAGTCACATTTATGAAAAAACAAAACTTAAAGGTAATATTAAAACATGTAGAAACTCCTTTATTATTGAAGTGTGAACTTATAATAGGATTGTTGTTCAATCATTGCAGAATCATCATGACCCCATTTGGAGTTTACTTGGCAAATAAACTGGAGTGGTTTGCCATTTCCTTCCCCAACTTATTTTACACATGAGGAAACTGAGGCAAGCAGAGTTAAGTGACTTGCCTAGGGTCTGAGTTGTTGTCTGAGACCAATTTTGAACTCATGAAGATGAATCTTTCTGACTTCAGGCCTGGCACTCTATCCACTGGGCCACTTTGCTGCCCTAAAATGAGGTAGGTTGTATTCCTTGCTGACAAAAATAATTATAACCTTGAATATAAATTTTTTTTTAAAGAGCCTTACTATTGAGGTTTAGAGGTTAGGAGTGCTGCGACCCCAAAATCACAACACAGGGGTCCTGCCCAAAAGAATTCGACCCAAGCCTTCTTTCAGCCAAAGACAAGGTTTATTAGAACATCCCTCATATTGGGCAGACTCTTAAGGAATTTTAAGCATTAGTGAGCTATTGGCTAGATTATAAGAATCTGAGCACCTTAATGGACACCAGATGGACCTTATATACAAAAAGATACATATGGCGGGAGAGATCTAGGAATCCAAGGGAGAACAGAGTCTAGATAGGATTATGGATGGGAAGTGGCCAGAGGCAAATGAGAGGTAACAGAACAGAATTGGAAGATTGGGAGAGGCCACAATAAGGCCAATTGATAGGATTATAGCCTCAGATGAACCACCAGAAATTTGGCCAGGTGGGAAAGTCCAGGGTTTTTCCTTTTTGAGGTTCATATCCCAAAAATATGATCTTTTCCCTTTAGGGGTTCAGATCCCATCCCCATCATTACCAATGTATCTTTAGTGGCAATCCAACAAAATATTGATTATAGGAAACACAAACTTAAATTAAGCAAATACGCTAAATTTATTATTATTGAGGTTTAGAGGCTTAGGGGTGCTGGGATCCCAAAACCATGACATACGAGTCCTGCCCAAATGAATCTGACCCACACCTTCCTTCGGCCAGAGATGAGGTTTATTAAAGATCAGCCATATTGGCCAGACTCTTAAGGAATCTGCTGGTAAAGCTGAGGAGCCCACATGAGGAAGTCTCAGCCCCTAAATGGCAACCAGGATGGATGTTATATACAGAAAGACTATGAGAGGGATTTAGAAGTGGCCAAGTAGTTTGGGGAACTGGATGAGGGGTCTGGGAGGAGTATCTTGATGGGAGTGGCCAGTAAGCTGGGGGTGACTGCAGGAGGGTCTAGGTGATGGGGTTGGAATCTGAGCCCCAGAAAGGAAAAACTCTGGCCCCAGACCATTTCCCACCCTTGGTAATTCTATTACCTCATGGACTCTGTACTTTCCCAAGTGGCCAAATCCCTGGAGGTTATAGTCCCATCAACTGGTCTTTCATTGGGCTACACCCAATCTTCCCTCCATTGTCTTGCCTCCCTATGGCCTCAGGCCATTTCCCACCCTTGGTCCCACCTAGGCTCCATTTCCCACCCTTGGGAATTCTATTACCTCATGGACTACTTGGCCACTCTCCCATGGTCTTTCTGTATATAAGGTCCATCTTATCTCCATTAAGATGCTTGGATTCTTAGAATCTAGCCAATAGCCCATAGATGCTCAGATTCCTTAAGAGTCTAGCTAATATGGTGAATCTTCAATAAACTTTGTTTTTAGCTGCAAGAAGGCTTGGGTCTAATTCTTTCGGGCAGGACCTGAGTATCGTGATTTTGGGGGGCCAGGACCCCTAACCCCTAGACTGTATCATAGGGAGGATCTGGATGGAAGTGACTTGGGAGGTTGAATGGGATCTAGATAGGATCAAGGACTGGAAGTAGCCAGGACCATGAGGTGATAATGATGCGGTCTAGAGGTTAGGGGTCCTGGAATGCCAAAATCACGACACCTGGGTCCTGGCCGAAAGAATTTGACCCAAGCCTTCTTGCAGCCAAAAACAAGGTTTATTGAAGATTTGCCATATTAGCTAGACTCAATAAATCTGAGCATCTGTGGGCTATTGGCTAGATTGTAAGAATCAGAGCATCTTAATGGAGACAAGAGGGAACTTATATACAGAAAGGCTGTGGGAGGGATCTAGGAGTGACCAAATAGTTTGGGGTGAGGGAGGAAGGGCCTAAGGAGATCTGGATGGGAGTAGCTAGTAAGCTGGGGTGAAAGGCCAGTTGATAGGACGATAGCTTCAGGCTTCAGGCCAAAGAGTTCTAGGAAAGTTCAAGGAGGGGGATTTTTGGGGCCTGTCTTGGGCCTATACCCCATCATTATGATTGAGCAGATTCCAGAAAATTACAACTCAGAGTTAAAATTTGTTTATAAATATTAATGATAAAGCATCAAAAGCAATGAAGGAACAATATGCCAATGCTACCATCTCATCTCCTCTTTGTGCCCATAATTTCTAGATGCTGAGGATCCACAGCCATTTTCCACTGAATTCTCTTTTATCTTCAACACTAGCATCCCAGGCCTGGTTCTTCCCAATCCTATTCCCACATTATCCACCTCTGAGCCAAGGAATAAAAGTCTCTCATGGAGAAGGGTGGGGGATGAAGAGATGTCCGTTCTGCCTCCCCTGCAACCACATACAAATATAGCCCCTTGCCACATGTGGTCCCTTTTTCCACTTGGGGTACCATATCCTTACATGTGTGTGCTCTGTCCATAAGAATATAATTTTGGTTGCTTATATTTTAAAAGATATTTTGGGGTTTGAGGGCTAGATTTTTTTCTAAAGGCTGGGACAATATACTTTTTGTCCACAGCTTCTTCAGTATATTTTTCCTGGACCAGGCCATTGTGTTTCAAATGGAGCTCCTTGATGAAACCTTTAAACCTAAATCATTCTAGCTTTCATTGAATAGCCAATAGTAGCCCCCAACCCAAGCCTCTGTGGCTCTTAGTTTAAGTTTTGATGGCTAAAAATAAGTATAAATAGCAATTATTTTCTGTGCTGGTTAGAAACTTTTGAAGGTCTTTCCTTCTCATATTGCTGTTTTTATGGTGATAAATTAGGCCATCTTTTGCCTCAGTTCTTAGTCATTGAATGGACATGGCCTCAGACAAACTGAGGCCTGAGAAACGACCTTGATTTAGAAAGGCCAAGGTCATCCACTACATCTGAGGCCTGATCTTGACTTTTGTCTTGCCACTGGACTTCTAAGATTCTAGAAGAAAGTTAAGCTGACAACTTTGCACAACTCTGTCTCCCTTAAATTCAATTTATGTGCAAGGCAAAGCATCACCTTGGTGATGTCACTGGTCCTCTTTGAAAACAAAGGACCAGCAACAACAGCCCCTCAGCAAACTGTCTACCATCTCATGGACCAGAATCTCCCTGTCTTTAAACCCCAAGGATCCCAAAGAAACAAACTCGGTCAGATTGCAGAGAGTTTAGAAAAGAATTAGTCTTGAGGAAATGGAATTGGACTATAGTTTGACAGTGGGAGAGGGAGAGAGAGAGAGAAATGGGAGAGTAAATTGGAAAGGGAAAAATTAAGATTCTGGAAAGGGACAAAATAGCGTAGAAGAAAATTAAGTCAGGAGAAAATAAAATCTCGGATCAAAAGTTTAGAGGGAAATACCTCTTACTCTGAGGACAGAGAGAATGGGAGACTATATAAAGAAATAGACATATGTTGAAATGGAGATGAAGGTAGGTCACTGATTCCTTATAGTCTCAGTGTTTTTTTTTTTGAAGGAATAAATTTGATTTGATGGGTATAGAACAGCGTGAGAGAGCGGGTAAAGAAGTTGTCAGTCTTTGAAGGAGTGACTTGATATATCTGTTTTCAAAGCTCATTTTATTTGTATGTGTTTTAAAAGTTATACCCTCTTATAGCTTGTTTTTGTCAAAAACTCATTAGCAGAAAGTAGTCAGTACATATTGTCAAGTTACAGAGTTTCAGCAATAAGGAAGGGATTTTGAAAATAGCTAAAAGCTTTGTCATTATGGGGTCTAGAGATTTAGAGGGGCTGGGACCCCAAAATCACAACATGCGGGTCCTGCCCAAAAGAATTCGATCCAAGTCTTCTTTCAGCCAGAGACAAGGTTTATTAAAGAGGTATCATATTAGCCAGACCCTTAAGGAATCTGAGCATCTGTGAGCTATTGGCTAGATTATAAGAATCTGAGCACCTTAATGGAGACAAGATGGACCTTATATACAGAAAGACTGTGGGAGAGATCTAGGAGTGGCCAAGTGGTCTGCAGGGGTGTGGGTCAGGGACTGTGAGGTAATAGAATGCCAGGGCCCTGGACCACGTGGTCAAGGGAGAATGAAGCCTAGCTAGGATTAAGGGTAGGAAGGGGCCTGGGCTATAGGGAGGTAAGACCATGGAGGACTAGGCTAGGTTACGGGTAATAGAGAATTGGGAGATTGGGTATAGGCTCCATGAAAGGCCACTTGATGGGATTATAGCCTCAGGCGAATGCCAGAGATTTGACCACATGGGAAAGTCCAGGGTTTTTCTTTTTTGGGGTCCAGATCCCATCCTCATCAGTCAAGGTACTGCAGTTAACTAGATAAGATTATTTAACAGTCTCAAGAAAATAAAGTAAAATAGTGCAAAAGTCAAAGAGAAATTGGGCTTTACCCCAGAACCATTCATCCAGCCAACCTAGGAATAATATTTTAAAATTTAAAACTATGTTTTCGGTTTTCTATAGCATTTTCTAGCTTATCTACAGGAAAAAGAGAAATTTGAGCAAGTCTTTGAAATGCAGATCAATCCAAATACACATCTCTAAGTAATTACTGAAGAGGGTTTGCTGGGTGGGGACATTAGTTAATGTAAATCAATGGTGAGCTTTATGTAAAGCTAGTTTTAGAATTCTGAATCACCAGATCACTAATGGGGGGATTTAGTATGAAAGTTGTACTAGGTTAGCAAAACAACAAGGGGTGGGGAAAGGTTAAGACCAGCAATTGTATCTGGGAGGAGTACATAGAAAGGGGAGTGGATATGTTATATGTTCCTCAGGATGAGGAAAACTTCAACATGATTTGCCATTGGTCCCAAGGGATAGGAAACAGCCAGTTGGAGGAGTGGCCTGTAATTATCTTGTGTTAGGATGCCAGAAGAGGGATCAGAATGACAGGAAGTTTAAGTATGATTTCCTTGATTGGAGTCAACATAAGTGAACTTTTTTGTTGATAACTAAAGATTTCAAGCAGGTTTGACGGTAAAGAAAAAGATGAAGAAAATAACAACAGAAGAAACAAAAGTAAAGGGAGGGAAGAGTGTGACAGCATTATTTTAACATAATAAATAAGAAATATTGAATAATATTGGAAAAGTTAGACAAAAGAAGAAGAAAAAAGGGGTAATCTGAAAACAAGACTCATATCAGAAAGGGGGAGGAAATGGAAGGTATAAACACTAAAAAGAACTACAGAGGTAAGCAAACAATAGAATTTAGTTCTATGGGTATGGGCAAGTATGTATGTAGATAAGACTGGGAATGAAACTGCTATCTATTGCTAGGAATGCAGGTTTATACTAATGTCTCTGTGCAAAAGACCCTGGGGAGTTTACTAAAGGAAGCAGGGTCAATCATTCATTTTCTTGATAGAATAAACAATATAGTTAAATATGAGGTAGTAGAAATCAAATTTAATAACTAAAATCTTACCATGAGCCATCATGAAATTAAATATAAAGAAAATCAGTCATAGCATAGATTGTTTTTTTAAAAAAAGAAGGAAAAAAAAGACCTCATAAGGCCCAACAATATATTGCCTACATAAAAGACTCAAGACAGAATGACACTTGCAGGTTCAAAATGAGAGGCTGGAAAAAATAATATCATGCCTCAGCCAGAAAAATCAGTTGTTGCAGTCATGATTTGAGGTAAATCTGATTTTGAGATAGAAATCAATGAGAGCAAAGTATAACAGCTCTACCATTATTAGCAGCACCAATGACAACAAAAGTATTTCTAGCCACATACACACCTAATGAGAAAGCAACTCAAGTCTTAAAGGAAAAGCCTGAATTGGAAACAATTTAGGTAGGAGAACATGAATACAGAGAACAAAAATGGGTTTATTAAAGAATCAATTTTTTTCAAATAAAAATTTATCATATTCTATGACATAAAGAATTTATAAATGCAGAAAAGCAGAAATGTTAGATAGTATTTTTACAATTCATAACAGAACAGTAATCAATAAAGGAACAGAAGGTACAGACCTAAAGTAAGACTCAAAATTATTTGCTAAGCATGATTTGGTACACAGAAGAGAATAGAAAGAAGTTCAAAAGAGGACACCAACAAACAAGGCATTCTTGATGCTATCATGTTAAATGTAATATATACTTCACAATGACTTAGGTTTTTTCAGCAATGCAATGATCCAACACAGTCCCAAAGGACTCATGATGAAGCATACTGTCTGCCTCCAGAGACAGAATTGATATTGTCTAAATACAGACTGAAGCAAGCTATTTTTCACTTTCTTTCTTTCGTCATCTTGTACAAAATGACTAATATGGAAATGTTTTACATGATTGCACATGTATAACCTATATCTGATTGCTTACTTATATCTGATTGCTTACCATCTCAGGGAGGGGTCAGGGAAGGAGGAAGGGATAGAATCTGGAATTCAAAACTCTGTGTGTGTGTGTATACACACACGAATATATCACAAAAAATAAACTATAGAAGTTCAAAGAACACATGGAAATAATTTTAAATTATAATAAAGATAACAGCAATAATAAAACATATCAAAACTTGTGAGAGGAAGCTAAATTTTATTTCCCTGAATGTCAATATTAACAAAAGAGAACATGAATGAGTGGCTTATAGTTTAAATATTTATATAAGCAACAAATTAATGAACCCTAAATAACTAAAAGAAATGGCTACTTATCACCTCCAGGAACAAATTATAAAATCCTCTGTTTGACATTCAAAGTCCTTCATAGCCTAGCCCCCTCTTACCTTTACAGTTTTCTTATACCTTACTCCCTACCACATATCCTTCCATTTAGTGACATTGCCTCCTGGCTGGTTCCATGAGCAAGACGTTCCATCTCTCAGCTCCAGGCATTCTCTCTGGCTGTCCCCTATACCTGGAATGATCTCTCTCCTCCACTCTAACTACTGACCTCCCCGGCTTCCTTTAAGTCCCAACTAAATTCCCATGTCTTACAGCAAGCGGCTCATAACCCCACTTCATTCTAGTGCCTTCTCTCTTAATTGTTTCCTATTTATCTGTATGTAACTTGTTTGTATATATTTTTTTGCCTATTGTCTTCCCCATTTGACTGTGAACTTTTCATACTTCACAACCAATAAGAATACTGATAGTATACATTATAGAATTAGATAAAATAATGACAAACTTCATACAGAATAAGAAAAGGTAAAGCTAAAACGGGGCAATATCAAGGTGTGAAAACATTAAAAAATATCCTTTTAATTTCTACTGAAGCATAAATAAATATTTCTCTAGTCTAGAGTCCTTTTGACTTTTCCCATTTCCCACTTCCCCAAGTATGGGTAAGATCAAGAACAAAAGCCAAGAAAAGGGCAATTGTATTGAGTAATAACCTAATTTAGCACACTAAAATATCTCTTTTCTAGTTGAGATGCTGTCCTTCCCCATCCTTGAAAAGAATGAGATTTATGACCCATCTAAGGGTAGTGCCTCTTTTCTCATTCTAAAGGGATTAGCGTATTGATCACAGGAAAGAGGATCCTTTGTACCATTTGGAGTAGTCAAAAGAGGCAGTTGAGAAGGCTTAGAAAAAAGATTGTGTGATTGTTGTTTTGTTAGACAAGGTATTCTTAACCTTTGGACTCCTTCGATGATCTGGTGAAGCCTACGGACTCTTTTTCAGAATATTGTTTTTAAATGCATAAATGATATGTGAATACAAAAGAAATTAATTATATGGAAATATTGTTATCAATATTATTTATTTTAGTAGTATTTATTCTGTATCTTATATATTATATGTTGTACATTACAGTATTTATTTCATAATGTGTATAAATATTTTTTATAAACAAGTTCATGGATCCCAGGTGCTGTATTAGATGAAATACAATGTTAATCTAAAACTATATTTCAAGATACTGTGAACTTTTCCTTGTTCAAGTTTCCTATAAAATTACTTCAAATTGTATTCTAGCAGAAAGATGTCTGAGGACATAAGGGACCATGCTAGTTTAGGAAATTTCACTTCTGGTAGACTTAATATGCCTAAAATAGAAAATACAATATTAGTATTTTTATTCCACAAAGGGAAATTATAAAAAAGAAAAATAAGATGAGGAACTTGGATTTTGCAAATGTTAAATTGCTTCAGAAATGCAAGTTATTATTATTTACTATCTCATTTTTGTTTCATTCTGTTGTTCATTTTTGTTATATAAATATATTTATCATTGGAAATTAAAATATACATATACCTATATTATATATAACACATAATGCAGTTTATATGTGTGTCTGTGTATACATACATACACACACACACACATATCATTTGATGCTGTGAAAGAGTTGCTTTAAAATTTACAATTCCTAGATTAGAAAATCAAAAGCTGTTCCAATAAAAGTTGACCATTAACTCCTAAGGGCTAAGCCAGCAATTCTGCTAGCAACCTTCACGTGAAATATAGTTCCCAGTTAGTCAACAGTTAACAAGCATTTCTTGAAGAACCATCCTAATACCTAGGAATACAAACATAAGCAAAAAGAAAGGTAGTCCTTGCCTTAAATGACTTTACATTCTAATGAGGTAAGATAATACATAAAAGGGGAACTGAAAAAGGAATGGGTCAAGTTAGTGAGTCAGTCAGTCAATAAGTATTTATTAAGTACCTACTATGTTCTAGGCAGGGGTAGATAGGTGGTACAATGAATAGAGCATCAGGCCTGGAGTAAGGAAGACATGAGTTCAAATGTGGCCTCAGAGAGACAACTGTATGACTCTGGGCAAGTCACTTAAGCCCTATTTGCCTCAGTTCCTCCTCTGTAAAGTAGATACACACTGGAGCAAATCACTTCAACAAAACCCAATGGACAAGTCCATGAGGCCACAAAGAGTCAGACATGACTGAATAACTGAATAAAAAAATGTTCAAGGCACTGTGTTAAGCTCTGGGGATACAAAGAAAGCAAAAGACAGTCTCTACCCTTGAGGTGACCACAATTTAATGGAGGAGATAACATGCAAATGAATGTCTCTTTTTTTTTTTTTTTTAAGGCAATTAGGGTTAAGTGACTTGCCCAGGGTCACACAGTAAGTGTCAAGTGTTTGGTCAAAGGGGGCCGGATTTGAACTCAGGTCCTCCTGACTTCAAGGCCAATACTCTATCCATTGCACCACCTACCTGCCCGCCAAATGAATTTGTTCAAACAAGCTACGGGGAATTCCTCAAAAAAAGGAAAGAAAGGGAATTCTTATTTTTATAGCACCTACTATGTCCCAGGCACCATGACGAGTGCTTTTTACACATATTATCTCATTTGATCCTCACTGGCAAAGGTAAGTGCTATTATTATTTCCACTTTACAATTGGGGAAACTGAGGCAAACAGAAGTTATGACTTGCCCAGGACCACACAGTTAGTGTCTGAGGCTAGATTTGAACTCAGTTTTTCCTGACACCAAGTCCAGAGCTCTATCCATTGGGCCACTAGCTATCTGTACCCAAAGGTCCTAAGACCCTCCCAGAAAGTTATTCCTCTCGCCTTGGTCCACTTGACTGGTGGTTAAATAAGTTGATGCAAGGCTAGAATATAAAAAGTTTAATTAGCGTCAACTGATGGGCAGTGGATGGCAAGGGGCAGAACAAAGAGAAATACACATGTATAGGGTTCTGCAAAGCTTTAGGGCTACATTACAGGTGGCAAAAGGAGACTATCAGATATGACTGTTCAGCCACTTCCCTCTTTTGAGAAGTTGAATAATAGGCAAAGGATGTCAGGTGATTTGGAGGAAAATGTGTTAACTTTGGGGTTATAACATGTTTACCTGGGGGTGTCAGGAATTGCCAAAGATCAGGTTTGCTCCAGTAAGATGTTTTCTCTGTAGTTAATCTTATCAGATACCCTGATAGGACATGTATAAGACAATGGAGACCTCCTTCAAGATAGAAATCAGGGGGGCAGCTAGGTGGTGCAGTGGATAGAGCACCAGCCCTGAAGTCATGAGTACCTGAGTTCAAATCCGGCCTCAGACCAAACATTTGACCCTTACTAGCTGTGTGACCCTGGGCAAGTCACTTAACCCCAATTGCCTAAAAAACAAAAACAAGATAGAAATCAGTAAGACTCATCCTGACCTTGCCAGCTGGAAGTTCCTTCTCTATAGATTAACCCCATGGCCTTGTTTCTTTGGCCTCTAAGGTTATTTTTTTCTGGGGAGAAGATGTTTCCTTAAAACTAACAGGATATAGGTCTTATCTATTTCTTCCACATAAAATAAACAGAGGGAAGGGATTAAAATTAAAATGGATTAAGAAAGTCTTCCTATAGAAGATGGAACTTTAGCTGGGTCTTAAAGGAAGCAGAGAAATGAGAGAGTGAACAGGAATGAAGAGGAAGAACATCCCAGGCATGGGAAACAGAGAAAGTGCCCAGAGAAGGAGTATCTTATTTGAGGAACAGTGAGAAGGCCAATGTCACTGGACTGAAGAGTACATATTGGGGTGGAAGTGTTAGAAGAGTGAAAAAGAAGGGGGGAATAATTTGGGCTTTGCAAAACTTATTATATATCAGTTATCAGAAATATGAAAGAAAATCCTCTTCCCTGATTCTCATCTCTATAATTCTAGTTGACCAGTTTGTTGAGTTTATGCAGATATACAGAAACTTGAACTGCATTGGGCAGAATGATATTCCTATAAAACTTCTAAATTAAGCTAGTCCCATTTTTGAAGCTATTTTCCCTCTATCTTCTCTTCATGTGAATTCATGTGCCTTGCCCAAGTTCAGAGGCTTAAAAGTTATTGATCCAGGATAGGGTTGTCTTATGTGTTCCCTGAAAGAACAAGGTTCCATTGTGAAAGCCAATTGGTATCTCCATAATACCCAGGGTACCTTGAAGGAGTCTTTCTTTAAAGTCACCAACCAATTCAGTTTGTCATTAAGGACCTATCTAAGACAGAACGTGTCTGAGAACCCACCTTACTTAGGAGACAGAAAGAATAACAGGGTAGTAATAATTAAAATAACTTCATAAATCATTAACAACTTCTGTTTATTACCTTTGGTTTACAGTTTAGGGTAAAAATGCTATATAGAACAAGATTTAAAGAAATACGATATGCCTGGGTATAGATTGTCACCTCTCACCAAACTTCAGTTGCTTTTAGCCATTATGTAAAATAATTCTGGGTTCACTTCTCAGGCAGAAGTATAATTTACCCTGACCCTTCACATATGGTTAGAGACTTTCAACGCTGTACTAGTTTGAACATCCTCACAAAAGTTTTTCTCTCAGACCGGCTTCTTTAGGTTTAGCAGACCTGCTTTAAGTACTTGACAGTTGTAGGTAAAAATCAAAAGGCCTCTTTGTTCTGTCAGAGGCAAGACATAGGTCTCCCACTGTAAACTCTAATCATTTATTAAATGTCTGCAAGAGGAATTTGACCTTTCATTTTACCATTCTGCCCACTTTAGCTCTAAACTGATATTTCAATCTTCCTAATTTGTGGCCACCTTTGCCAAAAAGAAAACCATACCCCAAATACCCAAATGTGGTAAAAAGGATCATAAGATCTTAAATCCCTTCAATGGGAAGGAGCCTTAGAGACTATCTAATCTAATCCCCATTTTATGAGAAAATTAACACCCACAGATGTAAAGTAACTCACCAAAAGTCAAACAACTAAAATGTTTCATTTCACTATGACCCCATCATTTCCCAACATGGAAAGAAAATGGTCTTGACGTTAACTCAAGTCTCCCCACCTCCACCCCAACTAATCTGCTGACTTTGGTGTTATTTGGTGTTATTTGATTTTGTACAGATTGTTCACTAAGTAGACTAATTAGTCAGGTTACCCATGTGCTATTCGCCCCTCCCTTTTTAAATCCTTATAAAGAATCCATACTTAGTTTTTCTCCTGAACGTTTAAAACGTTTGAATAGCGCTGAGCGGTTTTTAATAGACCTATTCAATGGTTTCCTCAGAGTTCAAAGAGGATTAAAACAAAATAATCTACCAACATCTAGGAATTATATACTTGAAGCAAAGGGATATAGGGTATCTTAAAAGCTAGCTGACTGGAAGATAAATGACTGAAATTAAATCATGGTATTTTCTTACATACTTACATCATCGTACCGCCATAGAGCTTTTTGCTTTCCTATGTGACAAAATTAAGACACAAAAGAAGGGTGGGATCTTCTAGCAGATCAACAATACTAGGAAGACTAAATAAAGCTAAATTTCAAGGCTATGATGGGTTGATAAAAATTTAAGGGAATTTGCCAGCAATGGTTTTCTATGCCAAGTTGGCCTGATACACCCAATATGGCAGCGCGTGTAAATGACTAACATCAGTTGAAGATTAGTGAGTGAAGTACCTAATTCATAGGATCATATTTTTTAAAAGTTCACAAACCCCAGATTAAGAAGCCCTGCTCTAAAGTCTGTCTTTGAGTAAAGTTGGTATATGTCTATTAAATAGTTTTAATAAGTTTAAACTTTTTTAAAAGATAAAATAAATTACGGAAATGTTTTCACGACTACACATATGACATATATCGAATTGCTTGCCTTCTCAATGAGGATGGGAGGAAGGGAAAGAATTTAGAACTCAAAGTTTTAAAAACGAATGTTAAAAATTGTTTTCAGGGCAGCTAGGTGGCTCAGTGGATAGAACTCCAGCCTTGGAGTCAGGAGGACCTGAGTTCAAATCTGGTCTCAGACACTTGACATGTACTAGCTGTGTGACCCTGGGCAAGTCACTTAACCCCGATTGCCTCACCAAAAAGCAAAAAAAGAAAAAGAAAAATTGTTTTCACATGCAACTGGGAAATAAGATACATAGGCAATGGTGTATAGAACTCTATCTTACCCTACTGGAAAATAGAAGGGGAAGAGGATAAAAGAGGTGGGGGGGAGAATAGAAGGGAGGGCAGATTGGGGAAAGGAGTAATCAGAATGCATGCCATCTTGGAGTGGGGGGAGGGAAGAGATGGGGAGAAAATTTGGAATTCAAAATCTTGTGGAAGTGAGTGTTGAAAACTAAAAATAAATTTTTTTTAAAAAAAGATAAAATAATTAAGTGAAAAAACATGTTATAATTTTTCTGTATTTCTTTGGAACTGTAGCTATTTAGGCAAAATAAGTTTTTATATTTTTAAATTAAAATTTTTCAATTTGTGGAGTATTTTTTTTTACAATATTCAAGGCTAGAATAAGTGTGAATGATTTTAGCATTCACTTGCCTGAAGCCAAATTGACAGAAGAGATAATTTATTATCTGAAGAGATATTTATTATTGACTTTAAAATCAGTATTTTACCATTGGAAGGGCCCTCAGTTATTATCAACTAGGTTCTCTCATCTTACAGATAAGGGAACTGAAGTGAAGTGAACTCTTAAAAGGTTACAAAGGTTGTAACTGGTAGAGCATGGATTCAAGCCCAGATGGTCTCATTCTAAATTCCCTATGATTCTCTCACTTCTCTTCTCCAGCTTATTCTGGGAAACCATTAGAACCTATACTTCATTATTTAAATCTTTTTTTAAAAAATTGGCTCTGTAAGATTATGGTTAAGGGATCTCAAAACTTCTCAATGCAGTTTTCTATGTGGAGTGGGTTAAGGTGAGAAGGAAGAGATAGTCACAGTGCTTGTTTGATATCATGTAAGCAAAATGGTGGATAGAGTGCCAGGCCTGTGGTCAGGAAGATTTGAGTTCAAATCCAACCTCAGACTCTTCTAGCTGTGTAACCCTGGGCAAGTTAGCTTCAGTTTCCTCATCTGTAAAATGAGCTAAAGAAGGAAATGGCAAACCACTCCAGTATCTTTGCCAAGAAAATCCCAAAAAGGGGTCATGAAGAGTCAGATACAACTCAAAAATGACTAAACAACAGCAAAGCAAAACAATCAGTTGATTGATTGAATTTTTCACTTTTCAACCAATTTGTGGTATACTATGGCACAATTATAGGTAAAACTACCAGCTTCCATAGTGCTACTGACCAAAAGAGAACAGTTACCAGTACAGTGAAGAAACTAGAGATTTTGTATAATGGAGCATAATGGTGAAGTTGTGTTTATGGGCATCAAATTTAAAAGATGCCAAGTGGTCAGAGGTTTTATTTCTTTTGGAATAGCAGTTGTGATGAATGAAAAACCTAAGAGAGAGTTTCTGGGCAGCTAATAATCAATTTATTAACTAGGTTAGCTAATAATCAATAAATTGATGGTCAGTGGTTTCTCTTGATAACCAAAGACAAAAACATGGAGAGCCTGAAAACCTTGAATATTTTTTTGAAAGGAAATCCCCCTGACAGGTGGAAATCAACCCTGATTGGTGGACATTTAATGAGCAGGTAGGCTAGAATTCTTCAGCTCCTCCTGCTGAGAATGTAGCTTGATCTTGAAACTCAGCCACCCCCAGCAATCTGGATAGGGGAATCCATCTCCACCCAATCTGCTCTGAGTAGTTTTCTTCTTCATGAGCTAGATCACCCTAACCTTCAGTGGAGGGGTACAAGGACAAGGGCTTCTTTCCTTGGAGCAAAAATTTGCCTAGATTAAGTTATATTTCTACTTTAAGCAGGAGTAAGTCTCCTAGCTGGGTGGGGTCCAGCCCAAGATTAAGGAGCATGTTCCCCATGGGTAAGGGACATCACATTAATCAGTCGTCCTTCAGAGACAGCCTGACTAACTGACCTACAAAGGGCTGGCCCCTAAATGAGGAAATAAAGAAGAAAAAGCTGTCATCCTAATTTAATAATTGGTTAATATAATAACAAAATAATCATTTCTCTCACACTTAATTTCAAATGTGCCTGCCAACAGGAAGGCAGGAAGAAAGTATAATTGATAAGGAAGTCAGAGTAACTAGACTAAGACAATGGACCTCACCAAGCATCCTCATATCTCATTATCTCACCACTTTATCACATCCTATTTGGTTCCTTCTTACAAAATTCTAATACTAAATTCTGTAAATAAGCCTTTAATTTTTATAACTACCTGAGAGGCAGGTCAAAAACCAGAAAAGGCTAAATGCTATTTGATGAAAATGGCAGAGTAGTTCCAAGATTATAACACATTCCTCAAGATTGCCAAATGTTGGGGCAGCTAGGTGGTGCAGTGGATAGAGCTCTGGCCTTGGAGTCAGGAGGACCTGAGTTCAAATCTGGTCTCAGACACTTGACACTTACTAGGTGTGTGACCCTGGGCAAGTCACTTAACCCCAATTGCTTCACCAAAAAGCGGGGGAAAAAAAAAAAAAGATTGCCAAATGTAAGACAGCATTTCAAAAGAATTCTAGTGAGCAAAGAGTGACCAGGGTAATAATCCCTCTGAAAGCAATAAAGTATTCATAAACCAGGTAGCTTAATTAAGCTAGCTGCTCTTATCCCTAAGATGTTTTCAGTTACCACTCTCTTGGTGTTCTACCCTTCATGGCCAAATACAAATAAATAAATAGGACATATTTTGCCTCTATATCCTTGACATTGTCTCTCGTCTTAGACTTATTCCACAGCTGGCCTCATCCTTACAATTTCTCTGACTCTACTATTACCAGCAACCTCCTTGCCAAAACCAAAATGATCTTTTGTCAGTTCATCCCTTCAACATTTCTACTATATTTGTCACTTGTCAATGAGCCCCTTCTTCTTGAAACTTTCTCCTCTCTCTGGCTTCCTTCATACTTTATTTTCCTATTTCTATATCACTAACTTTTTTGCCTCCTTCATGAATTCCCCTCCCTTGTACTCAAGACTAACCCTTCAGGTAATCAGAATAAAGGTTACTTACATCAATCAATTCATTAACCAATCAACAAGTATTTAAATAATCATTTAACATGTGCTAGCATTATGCTAAGGACAGATTATATAAAGTATGGCAAATATAATTTGAATAATGCTTCAAACTATGCCTACCTCTAAATATCCTCCCAAGTTGTTTATCATGATGTCTGAAATACCAACAAGTTAAGGCACAAAAATGTTACCTACAAGGGATAAAAAATCTCAGAGATCAAAGACCTCAGGAGAACCAAAGGCAATGTGGACTTGGCCTATGATTTCCTTGGTATAGGTAACTCCAGGTGGTGAAATACCTTCTACCATGTCCTTCTAGACATGCAACTGCCATACAACTTATAGTCTGAAAATATTGCCCAGTGCACTGATATTTTAAGTGACTTGGCCACGAGCACAGTCAATATGTGTCGGAGATGAGGTTAAAAACCCACCTCTTCGTGAGTATGAGGCCAGCTTTCTGTTATTGATACCACTTTGCCTCTCATGACTTAAGAAAATCTCCGCTTAAATCCACTTTGACTACAGTAATAGAAGCAATATCCTAACCCCTAGCCCCATGCAAGTTAGGCTAGTTTTGCCTTAGAAGGTATTAGGAACAGAGTCACAAGATTGGAGTAGCAAAAAGTATAGCAAGTTCCTTGCCCCAAAGCTCTTCTAAGTATATCTATGAAATGCCTCAAAATGAATCCTTATTGGGAAACTCAAGAAAATATTACAGTGAGATATTTTTCCAGCTCAGGTTTACATAGGTAGGTCTGTGGCCACTGGGGAAGAGATCTGGCCAGGAGTCTGATTGAAAATTCCAGCCTAAGGAGACGCTATGCACTAGGATAAGAACAGGTCCGAGATCTAGCACAAAAGGTACAATTGCATAAGGTACAAGAACAGATTTAATTGGTAGCTCTATTGCTCACTACCCAGTTCTGGGTCACATTCAGGATTAATTGAGGAGGGGAGATGCACATAAGGGTGGTTAGGGTGAACAGCGGTCCTTGGCCCCAGATTGAGTAGCAAGCAAGGAGTAAGTCCAGAAGAAAAAAACAATTGTGAGTCAAACCCCAGAAGTGGAACAGGGTCTCAATTCCAGCTTCTAGCCAAATCTAAAGCCTGAAAAGGAATAGCCAGGTCAGAAATCCCAGACCAAAGGGAAACTTACAGTCCTGTCACACTGAGTTAGCCAAGCTTCCCAGCTGGCTGATAGAAGCAGAATCCAATAAAAGTCTACTGGAACCCCAAATGGGGCAAGCCCACCTGCATGTTGCTTAAACACAAACTCATTTTAGGAACTTGCAGTGATCAAACCAGGGCAGGGCAGTGATCAGACTCTGATCTAGCTCAGACCATTTGGGGAGTAAATATGAACAAATAATCATAATGGACTAAACTAGGAAAAACTATTTACATTCTAATATGAGGAGATGACACCTGTATCCCCCTGAACCTTATTATCAAGAGTCATAGAAGGAGCCTAATTAGACAAAAGGTTTGAAAGTTATATTGAAATGTTATATCTTGATAATCTTAAAAGAGGGATGAAAAGGGGAAGAGGAATATACTGGGAAGAGAGGAAGAACAGAGAAAGTTAAGGAAGATTATTTTATATAATCAGGGTATAAAATAGAAGTATATACAAACAAGAAGGAAGAGGTGAGGGGAACAGCTGACACTTGAACCTCATTTTCATTTAAACTGGTCAAAGAAAGAAAGAATATACTCACACACTTGGGTATAGAAATTCATTTCACTAAACATGGAAATGAGAGGGAAAGATGAGAATAGAAAGAAATAAGAGGGAGGGTAGATTATGAGATATAGTCCTAAGCAAAATGAACTTTTTTTTTTTTTGGTGAGGCAATCGGGGTTAAGTGACTTGCCCAGGGTCACACAGCTACAAAATGAACTTTAAAAAAGGAAATACAAAAATATTTATAGCAGTTCTTTTTGTTGTAGCAACAAATTGGAAAATGAGGGGATGCCCATCATTTGGGAAATAGATGAGCCAATTATGATATATAAATATAAAATACTATTCTGTTGTAAGAAATGATGAAGGATGTGGTTTCAAGAGAAACCTGGGAAGTTTGTATGAAGTACCCCAACTACTGGGGTAATGACTATTTGACAGAAATTGCTGGAAAAAGTGAAAAGCAGTCTATCAAAAATTCAGTTTAGATCAATGTCACACACCAGATACCAAGATAAGTTCCAAATAGGCATATGACTTAGATTTAAGAGGGTACATCATTAAAAATTAGAAAAATGAAAAGGAAATACTGATCTACTATGGATAAGGGAAGAGTTTATTACCAAAGGAAAGAGGTGATCACAGAAGATATAAGATGGTTATTTTTGATGAACATTAAAAGTTTTCATACAAATAAAATTTGCAGTTAAAATGCAAAGGAAACAATTTACTTGGGGGAAAAAATATTTGCAGCAAATTTCTCTCAAAAAAATCTGATATCCAAGATAGACAAGGAACTTCTTAAAATTTGGAGAGGAGAGGATTCTGGGAAGATAGCAGAATAGTTCAAAAAATTCCAAACTCTCCAGATTTCCCCCACAAACAAGACAAAAATAGTGCCTCAGGGCAAACTTAGAGCTGATAAAAATAAGCAAGAGTTGAGGCAGAATAGCAATCCCCCTGGGACAATCAGAGATGATCCAAAGAAAAATCCCAGACCAAGGTTTGGTCCCCATAATGAGTAAACAACTCCAGGCTAGTTCTGCTGAAATAGGAAGTGGTAAGCCCTGAGGCTAGCTAGGTTGAGAGATAGCCTTATCCCCAACCACAGAACTTTTACCCCCTGAACATTGTGGGGAATTGGGCCTAAGAGGGTGGGGGTGGGGATATTGAGGGAACCTCGGCTGATAATAGACACCAGACCCAACTGAGATGTGGAGACACCACCATGGGTGAGAAGGAACCAGCAAAGACCTGGTGAGTGCAGAAGCAGTGGGGCAGGGATACCACTGGCTATGGACACTTACAGGAGGTCATAGTTCTTGGTTTCGGTTTCAGGCTAGAGGGGAGAACTGAAGGAGGATCTGAGGCCAGAGACACTAATCCCCATACCTCAGGACTAGAGGTGATTACAATAATAAGCTACTATAAATTAAAAAAAAAAAAAAACAATGAGCAGGCAAAGAAGAAAGAACCCAACTATAGAAAATATATACAGGAATAGAGAATACTGGGGTTCATCTTCAGAGGAGGATACTGGAGCAAAAAAAGGCTCTCCTACCCCAAAGAGTAATGTCAAATGGTCACCTGCCCAAAGAGAATATATAGAAGAACTTTTAAAAGACTTTAAAAATCAAATGAGAGAGATTACAGAAAAAAAAATTTTTTTTAAAAAATAAGAACAATCTAAGGAAAACAAGATTATGAAAAGAAAGTTAACCAACTGTAAAAGGGAATCTTAAGGAAGAAAATGACTCCTTGAAAGTTAGAGCTGGGCAAGGGGAAGCCAGCAAAGTTATAAGAGAACAAGAAACAGTAAAGCAAAATATAAAGAATGAAAAAATAGAAGAGAATGTGAAACATCTCATAAGAAAAACAATTGATCTGGAGAACACATGAAGAAGAGAAAGTATAGGAATAATCAGACTACCTGAAAGCTATGAGCAAAAAAAAAAAAGAAGAATCTGAATATAATAATACAAGAAATAATTAAAGAAAATTATCCTGAAGTGTTAGAACAAGAGGGGAAAGTAGATGTAGAAAAAAATCCATCGATCACCACCTAGAAGAGATCATATGAGGAAAACTATAGGAGTATCATAGTCAAACTCCAAAAGCCCCAGCTCAAGGAGAAAATATTACAAGCAACAAAAAAAGTAATTCAAATATGGGGGTGCCACAATTAGAATCACACACGACCTAGCATCAGCTAGGTCTTGGAACACTATATATCAAAGAGCAAAAGAACTGGGGTTGCAACTGAAAATATAGCCAGCAAAGTTAAGCATAATCCTGAATTTAAAAAAAAAAAGAGGAAATTCAGTGAATTGCCAGACTTTCAGATTTTGTTGCAAAAAAAAAAAACCTGAACTCAATAGAAAATTTGACATACAAGATCCAAGAGAAATATAAGGTATACATCAAAGACTAATTACAAGGGACTCAATAAGGACAGCCTGTTTACTTTTTATACCAGGAAATGCAAAACATATGTCTAAGATTGTTATTAGTAATTGGGTAGCTTGAAAGAAAGATTGGGGTAGATTTGGGTATGATGTTATTCTAAAAAGGAACTGTTTAGAAAAGGTAAAAAAGAGTAATTATCTTATATAAATGAGGTGCAGGAAGAAAAAATGACACAGAAAAATTAGATGGAGGAGGAGGACTGGTAGTTCTGGAACCCTACTCTCATCATCAGGAATGGGTTAAAGAGGGAACAATACATATATATCTAGAAGGGTATAAAGTCTTCTAAATTCAGAAAGAAATAAAAGTCTAAGGGGATAGGGAAGGGAGAGAGTCTAAGGGAGGGATTTTTGTAAGAAACCCTACTCACATCAGATTTGGGTTAAAGAGACAACAATATATATATTTAGAAGGGAATAAAAGTCTTCCAAATTTATAAAGAAATGAGAGGGTGAGGAAATATGATGGGGGAGAGGGGTATAGAAGGGTGTTTAGATGAATGAGAATGGGAGAATAAGGGAGGGATCTTTGGAGGGGGGGTAGGTTAAGTAGTAGGAGGGCAAGGTAGCAATAGAAGTAAAGTAGAGGAGTCAGGAAGGATAAGAAAATGAAATACACACAAACATAAAATAAAGATCAGGAGTAGAATTTATTAAGGAAAAAAGACAGAGGTGGTAATCATGATCTCAGACAAGGTTAAAACTAAAATAGATTTAATCAAAAGAGAAAATAGGGAAACTACATTATGTCAGCCATTTTAAGCAATATTGTTTTAGACTATTTAAAATAACTAGTCAGTATAAGGCTGGAATATTGCTGTGGTGTAGGAAATGGTGAGTTGATGGACTTAGAAAAATATGGAAAAACTTGAACTTATGAAGAAAATATTATCCACCCCCCAGAGAAACAGAGGACAAACAAGTATAGTATGGTCTTACATAGATGCATATGAATGTATATGTCTATATATAAGTATGATTATAGATATCTAAGTATATGTATGTATAAGTGTATGCATATGTATACTATGTATATATGTTTGTGTGTAGATGTAGATCAATGTGTGTATAATATGTGCATACATACATACATGTATACATACAAACATATGTCCATGTATAATTGTAGTCTCCTTGGGGGAGGGGAATTGGGGAAGGGAAAAAAAAGAACACAGTAAAAAGTGCACAACAGAAAACAAAAGAAAACTTACAAGGAAGCAAAAAAAGATGAACAGCTAGGAACACAATGTATAGTATTTATTATATAGGCTTTCTTGAAATGGAAATTTATTGCTGTATATTTTGAATCCTCTCAAGTTCTGCTATACATATGATGACACTTTTTTCTTTTCTCATTTTTAAGTTTTAATATTTGTTTATAATGTGTTTCTTTTTCTTTTCTTATTGTGTATTTGTTTTAGTATTTAAATTTTTAAAAAAAATTTGGAAGAGTAAGAGTAATTCCCAGTAAATAATTGATCAACAAAGGCATGAACAGGCAATTCTCAAAAGAATAAATCCAAGTTATCAACAGTCATCTGATACCAAATCACTAATAACTAGAAAAATACAAATTAAAAGAAATGTGAGGTTCTACCTTTCTCAGTCAAATTGTCAAAATTATAAAAAGGAAAATGATAATGTTGGAGGGGCTGTAGGAAAACAGGCACACCAATACATTGGCTGGTGGAGCTATGAATTGGTCCAGACATTCTGGAAAATAATTTGGAACTATCCCCCCCCCCCCCCCCCCCCACACACACAAAAATCCCTAGGTGATGGGGTTAAGTGATTTGCCCAGGGTCACACAGCTAGTAAGTGTTATGTGTCTGAGGTCACATTTGAACTCAAGTCCTCCTGAATCCAGGGCCGGGTGCTCAGTCCACTAAGCCACCTAGCTGCCCCAACTGTGCCTACTCTTTGACCCAGTTGTAACACTATTAGGCCTATACCCCCAAAGAGATTAAAAAAAGAGAAAGAAAGAAAGAAAAGAAAAAGACCCATATGTGCTGTTGTTAGAGCAATATCCAGCCCCCAGTCAAATAGAAATTAGGCTAGTTTTTCTGTAAAAGGTACTGAAACCATCCCAGAGACTTGATTGACTCAAAGGACTGACTCTTGGCTCAGGCTCTTAACATCTTTTCCTGGTTTTGTGAGTATAAAAATAGCCATGGGAAGGTCTAAGAGCTTTCTCCAATGCTTGGCTAGCAGAATACAATGGGTAACTATGGCCAAGGAACTTTATCCAACTGGAGTATCCTCAAAATACTCTCCATTTGTGGCTAAGTAAATCTCCTTTTGTTAACTGCTAAGTGATCTATGAATGTCTAAATTCATTCTGGTGTTGAAATTAAACTACCAGGCAACTGAACTAAGTCAAGCCAATTTCAGAACATGGACAAAAATATTTACAGCAACTCTTTTTGTAGTGGCAATGATGGAGAAGTAAGGGGAGGAGAGCTTGCCTATCAATTGAGAAGGGCTGAATAAATTGTGGTATATAAACATAATGGAATATTGTTGTTCAATAAGGAATGTTGAAAGAAATGGTTTCAGACAAATATTGGAAGACTTGCATGAAATGATACAAAGTAAAGTGAGCAGAACCTGAAGAAAAATTTATACAAGAATATAATGGGCAGTCTAAACTAGGAAGGTCCAGTCCTTAGCACATGTATGGATTTGCCCTTTCTCCCGCGTGATTCCGAGCATTTGCATTACTCCCTATCTGGATTCAATCCAACAGGTAGGGGCTTGATGGACGTATTTCTGGCCATGAATGAGTGAGGGGCTGATACTGTGATGATGAAATGTCTGGCTTCCAAGAGCCAGACCATAAGATACATATAAAAGGTTTGAGTATATGATCTTTCATTTACTTTCTGGCAGTTTTGGAGTGGGAAGGATTTCTGTGAGCTACCAAGTGAACCTTTCCTACCCTGATGCCACGGGATCATGAACGCAAGGCATCTCTGCTTTTTTTTGTTTGTTTGTTTCTTTTGTATTTATTCTTTCTTAATCATAGATGAATGAATGTAGAATGTCTCATTCTGAACTCTTGAGTCCTTCACCTCTCTTTCAGGAGGTAGGTAGCATGTTTCATCATTAATGCTCTGGAATCCTAGATGGATATTACACACATCAGGGTTCCTAATTCTTTCAAAGTTTTTATCTTTACAATATTGCTACCATTGCTCTCCTGGTTCTGTTCACTTAACTCTGCATCAGTTTATATAAATCTTCCCAGGTTTCTCTAAAACAATCCCCTTCATCATTTCTCATAGTATAATAGTACTGCATCACATTTTGTATACCATAGGTTTTTCAGCCAATCCCTGTTTGATGAGTAACCCCTCCTTGGATTCTCAATAAAGCTCACCTCAATAAAGCTCTAAATATTTTTTTTTATATCTTTAGAGTTTGTTTTGATTAGGGCTATTCCCTTCCCTAATCTATACCCCTCTAATTTCCCCTTCCCGTCTCTCCTATTTCCCTATTAAGTGTATTTCTCTACCCAACCATGTGTATGTGTACATGTATTCTTTCCTCCTTTGATCAGTTCAGATGAGAGAGAGGTTCAAATATCAGCCACTAACTCCACCCCCTGGTTCTTATTTGTAGAGATATTTATTTGTACACTCTGATTATGTGAGATAATTCTCCCTAACCTTTCTGTCTCCAATGTATTCCTCTTCCCCTCTTTCCATTCTTCTTTTATAATCATCAAGACATAACAAAACCACTCCCAGACCTTGTCTAATTAGACTCTTTCTATGACCCATGATGAGGATAGGGTTCAGAAGGGACATACGTATTATCTCCCCATGTAAGAATGTAAGCAATTTATCCTTGTTTAGTCTCTAAATGATTGTTCATTCATGTTTACCTTTTTATGTTTCTTTTAATTCCAGTGTTTGAACTTCAAAGTTTCTTTGCAGTTCTGGTCTTTTCATCAGAAATACTTAGAAGTCCTTTATTTTATTAAAGTTCCATTTTTTCCCCCTGTAGGATTATACTCTGTTTTTCTGGGTAAGTTATTCTTGGCTGTAAGCCTATATCCTTTGCTTTCTGGAATATCATATAACATGCTCTCCACTCTTTTAAATTGGTAGCTGCTAAATCGTTCGTGATCCAATTCTGACTGTGGATCCTCAGTATTTTAAGTCTTTCTTTCTGGATGCTTACACTATTTTTCCTTAAACCTATAGACTCTGTATTTTGGCTATAATGTTTGGGAGAGTTTTCATTTGAGAGTTTCTTTCAGGAAGTGATCAGTGTATTTTTTTTTTCTATTTCCACTTTTTCTCTCTAGTTCTAGGAAATATGGTCAGTTTTCTTTTAAGGTTTCTTGAGATATGATATCTAGGTTCTTTTTTTGTTCATGGCTTTCAAGTAACCCAAAGATTATTAAATTTTTTTTCTCGATCTGTTTTTCAGGTCAGTTTTTTTGTACTATGAGGTACCTTATTATTTTTTCCTATTTTTGTAGCCTTTTAACTTTAATATTTCTTGGTGTCTCATGGAGACGCTGGCTTATTTTTTGTTGTTCAGTAGTTGAGTCATGTCTGATTCTTTATGACTCCATGGATCATAACATGCCAAGCCCTTCATCTCCCAAAATCTGTTCAAGCTCATGTTCATTGCTTCCGTAACACTATCTATCCATCTCATCCTCTGCTATCCCCTTCTTCTTTTGTCTTCAATCTTTCCCAACATCAGGGTCTTTTCCAATGAATCCTGTCTTCTCATTATATGGCCAAAGTATTTAAGCTTCAACTTCAGTACTTGACCTCCCAGTCAATAGTCTGAATCAATTTTTTTAAGTATTGACTGATTCTATCTCCTTGCTATCCAAAGGATTCACAAAAGTTTTCTCCAGCACTGCAATTCAAAGATGTTGATTCTGCAGCACTCAACTTTCCTTATAGTCTATCTCTCACCGCTATACATTGCCACTGGAAAACCATGGCTTTGCCTATAAAGACCTTTGTTAGCAAGGTGATGTCTCTGCTTTTTAAGTGTGCTGCCCAGATTTTCCATAGCTTTCCTTCCAAGGAGCAAACATCTTTTAATTTCACTGTCTGCAGTAACTGTCACTGTCTACAATGATCTTTGAACCTATGAATATAAAATCCAACACTGTTTCCATTTCTTCTTCTATTTGCCAGGAAGTGTTGGGACCAGTTGCCATGATCTTGTTTTTTTTTTTTTTTTTTTTATTTTAAGCTTCAAGCCGGCCTTTACACCCCCTTCTTTTACCCTCATAAAAAGGCTTCTTAATTCTTCATACTCTGCCTTCAGAGTGGTATCATCTGCATATCAGAGACCGTTGATATTTCTTCCAACAAACTGAATTCCAGCTTTTGATTCATCCAGCTTGGCATTTCTCATGATGTACTCTGCAGATAAGTTAAATAAATAAGGGGACAATATTCAGCCTTGTCCTACTCCTTTTCCAATCTTAAACCAATCAGTTGTTCCGTGTTTGGTTCTTGATCTGCATACAGGTTCCCCAGGAGACGAGCAAGACAATCGGGTACTCCCATCTCTTTCAGACCTTGCCACATTTTGTTGTGATCCACGCAATCAGAGGCTTCAGTGTAGCCAATGAAGCAGAAGTAAATGTTTTTCTGGAACTCTCTTGCTTTCACCATAATCGAGCAAATGTTTACAACTTGGTGTCTGGTTCCTCTGACTCTTCAGAAACCAGCCTGTTCATCTGGTAATTCTTGGTTCACATATTGCTGAAGCCTACCTAGCTTGCAGAATCTTAAGAACTTTGCTGGCTTGTGAAATGAGTGCAGCTGTTCAGCAATTTGAACACTTTTGGCATTGCCCTTCTTTAAAAATGGGACATAAACCGATCTTTTCCAATCCAGTGGCCACTGATGAGTTTTCCAAATTTGCTAGCATATTGAGTACAACAGTTTAACAGCATCATCTTTTAGGATTTTAAATAGCTCAGCTGGAATTCTGTCACCTCTAACCTTATTGTTAGTAATGCTTCCTAAGGCCAAGTTGACCTCATTCTCTAGGATGTCTGGCTCTAGATAAGTAACCACACTACCATGGTTATTAGTGCTGTTAAGATCTTTCTTATGTAGTTCTTCTGTATATTCTTGCCACCTTTTTTTTTTTTTGCAAGGAAATCGGTGTTAAGTGACTTTCCCAGAGTCACACAGCTAGTGTCAAAGGTCTGAGGCTGGATATGAACTCAGGTCCTCCTAACCCAGGGCGAGTGCTCTAACTACCACACCGCCTAGCTGCCCCTTGCCACCTGTTCTTAATCTCTTCTGCTTCTGTTAAATCCCTACCCTTTTTGTCTTTAATCTAACCATTTTTACATGAAATGTTCCCTTGAGAAATCTAATTTTCTTGAAGATGTCGCTTCTTTCCCATTCTATTGTTTTCTTCTATTTCTTTGCATTGCTCATTTGAAAAAACCTTCTTATCTTTCCTTGCTATTCTTTGGATAAAGCAGAATACTATTCTGCATTCAGCTGGATATATCTTTCCCTTTCTCCTTTCCCTTTTGTTTTCCTTCTTTCCTCAGTTATTTGTAAAATGCGTCAGTCATTTTGCTTTCTTTTTTCTTTTTTTTCTTTTAGACAAGTGCTAAAACTTAAATATATAAGAAGAAGAGAAAAGGAAACATTGTAAACTTAAATACAAAGTAAGAATAAACAAAAAAAATGTCATGTGCACATCAGAACATAGGAGAGGATTCAAATTATATAAGGATAACTTTTCATTTCAAGAAAGCCTATATATTAAATACTGTTCATTATGTTGAAAGCTGTCCATCTTTTCTTTGCTTCCTTGTAGGTTTTCTTTTGTTCTCTGCTGAACACTTTTTACTTTGTTCTTTTACCCCTCCCTCCCCACTACCCACCACCCCAAGGCTACAATTGAGCATTGGATATATTTATATATGGGTATTGATATATACACACACATATACATATATACACATACATACATATACTTTCCCTAAGAGATTCTACTTCTAATCTTTGTTTTTATGTTTATATATATATATCTATATCTATATATATATATCTTTATTTTTCCTATCTCTCCTAACTCCTCTATTTTACTTCTACCTGCTACCTTACCCTCTCATTACTTAACCTATCCCTACTCTAGCAATCCCTCCCTTATCCTCCCACTCCCCTAAATGTAAATCCCCTTCTATATCCCCCTTTTAAGCTATTCCCACACCCACCCCTCTAAAGATCCCTCCTTTATCCACTCCCTCCTCCATATCCCCTTAGAGTTTTATTTCTTTCTAAATTTAGAAGAATTTTATACTCTTCCAAGTGTGCAGGTATTTTCCCTTCTTAAACTCATTTCCCAATGAGAGTAGGTTTCAGAACTAACAGCCCCCTTCCCCTATCTAATTCTTCTATGTTGGTTCTTCCTCTTGTACCTCATTTGTAAAAGATGATTACTCTTTTAGCTATATTTGAATGTTTTTACTTTTTGAAGTTATATCATACTCAAGTCTACCCCAATCTTCCTTGTAAGTTACCTAATTACTAGTAACAATCTTAGACATAGGTTTTACATTTTTTATACATGAAAGATAAACATTATATCCTTATTTAGTCCCTTGTAATTGGTCATTGTTATGTACCTTATATTTCTCTTGGCTCTTGCTTGTTAAATCTTCTATTAAGTTCAAGGGTTTTTTTGTTTGTTTGTTTGTTTGTTTGTTTGTTTGTTTGTTTGTTTGTTTTAACAAAGACCTGATAGTCTGACAATTGATCGAGTATCCTTTCTTTTTTTTCATTCAGAATTATGCTTAGCTTTGCTGGTTATGATATCTTTGTCCAGAAGCCCAGTTCTTTTGCTCTTTGATATACAGTTTTCCAAGACCTGCAATCTTTTAGTGTCGCCACTGCTAGGTCTGGTGTGATTCTAATTATGGTACCACTGTATGTAAATTGTTTTTTTCTTGTTGCTTGTAATATTTTGTCCTTGATTTGGAGGTTTCAGAATTTGACTATAATATTCCTGTGAGTTTTTCTCATCGGATCTCTTCAGGTGGTTATCAGTGGATTTTTTCTATTTCTACTTTCCCCTCTTATTCTAATGCTTCAGGACAATTTTCTTTAATTATTTCTTATATTATCATATCAAGATTAATTTTTTTATCAGACTTTTCAGGTAGTCCAATTATTCTTACATTTCTCTTTTTGATCTGTTCTCTAGATCAGTTGTTTTTCTTAGGAGATATTTCACATGCCCTTCTATTTTTTCATTCTTTACATATATATTTTATTTCTTTGTCTCATAACTTTACTGGCTTCTCCTTGCCCAATTCTGATTTTCAAGGAGTCATTTTCTTCCTTAAGATTCTGGATCTCCTTTTCTAATTTGTTGACTTTCTTTTCATAATCTTCTTGTTTTTCTTGTATTATTCTTATTTTTCTTTTTAGTTTTTCCTCAATCTCTCTCATTTGATTTTTAAAGTCTTTTTTTAAGTTCTTCAGTGAATTCTTTTTGGGCAGGTGACCATTTGACATTACTCTTTGGAGTAGAAGAGGGTTTCTCTGCTTCATTATCCTCCTCTGAAGACAAACCCTGATCCTCTCTATTCCCATAATAGGTCTCTATGGTTGGGTTCTTTCTCTTTTGCTTGTGCAGTTTTTTGGGGTTTTTTTTTTGGTAAAAATTTAGTTTTTATAATCACCTCTAGTCCTGGGGTGTGGGGGATGGTGCCTCTAGTCCTCTTCAGTTCACCCTTCTGACCCTGAACTCAAACCAAGACCTTCAGCCTCCTCTAAGCACCCATAGCAGAGGCGTCCCTACCCCACTATTTCTGCACTGACTGGGCTCCGCAGCATAGCCTGGTCTGGTGTTCCTTGTCAGAAAAGGTTTCCTCAATCTTCTCTAGGTCAGATGCCCAGCTCCCCTCACTGTCTGGGGGATAAAAGTTCCTGTGGCTGGGGCCAGGCAGCCTCCCAAACCAGTTAACCCCACGGCTTACCACTTGTGGTTGAAGTGGACCCTAGCTTGGAGGTGTTTACTTTTCACAGGGTGGTCCTGGGATTTTTCTTCAGATCTTCTCCAATTGTCCCAGGAGGATTCCTCTTCTGCCCCTACTCTTATTTGTTTTCAAGGTTCTATGTTCACCAAGAGACACTATTTTATCTCTTTTATGGTGGAAAATCTTGAGAGCTTGAAATTTTCTGACCTACTCTGCCATCTTCCCAGAATCCTCTTTCCCATTTTGCTTTCTTGTTCTTTTTCTTTGGAATGTTTTTCTTGCTGCCTCCTGTAAAACATTGCACACCTCTGTCCATAGCTCTTCAGGTAATCTATCTACCAGATCTAACCCCTTAAATCCATTCATCATGTCCACTTCCTATTTATAAAGGAGGTTATTTAGGTCATATTTAATAGTTTTCCCTACTTTATTCAATTTAAGTCTGAATTTTACAATAAGAATCTTATGATCTGAGCCACAGTCAACTCCTTCTAGGCAGAATACAAACAACCCAGCTAGACGGGTAACAGGCAGGACACAGCCACAAGAGTTTCCCTCTAATCCATGAGCTGCTAATCAGAGCTATGACTAGGTTTCTTAGCCACCACACCTCTACAGACAGAAAAAGACAAACATCCCTGCTTCTACCTTTCATCCCTCCTGAAGAGAGTGAAAGTTGGGTCACTGAGCCATATGCTGCTTTGATAGGGTCCTACATAACCCTCCTACACCCTTCTTCCTTCATGAACCATTTTTCCAAATGAGGACTTGTCCACCAGGCAACTGCCCCAATATCTTGAAGAACATGGTGCTGTGATTCAGGACATAAACACAAGGGCTGGTGGTCTCAACCCTCAACCCTCAAAACTTGGCAAAAGGTAACTCCTTTTCCCTCTTAGATCCATGAGTGTTATCTCTAGACAAAATCTTAGACTTGGGCCTCTGGCAACTATACCTTCATGAGCAGGACTCCTTGCTCTCATCAAGGAAGTCCCAGAGCTGAAGCCAGTACCACACACCTCAGCAACAAAGAATCCTTCCTTCTTGTGGTCAAGGTAAGGCCAATGCCCTTCAAGTGGCCACATGAATAGTATGGCCACTTATGAAACACATTTCTAGAAATAAATAATAGTGTAGATAATGGCCATTCTTCCTTTATACCTGATGTTTTTGGAAATGCCTCTGGTTTATCTTCACTACATATAATAATGTCTTTTGAACTTAAATAGCTATTATTTAATATATTAAGGAAAAATCTTTATTTCTGTGCTTTTTGGTAGTGTAAAAAGAAATGGATACTGCATTTTATCAAAAAAAGCTTTCTGCATCTATTGATGCAATCATATGAATTTTATTATTGTGTTATTCATATTATCTATTATGTTTATAGTTTTCCTAAAATCAAACCAACTAATATATTTTGCATAAATCTAAACTAGCCACAGTGTATAATCTTCCTGCTAGGTTACTGCAGCCTCTTCACTAATATTTTGCATTAATATTAGTCTATATTTTATTAGAATATTAGAATATTGGTCTATATTTTCTTTGATTTCTCTCTCCTGGGTTTGGGTATCAAGACCATATTTTATTTAAATTTATTAGTAGTTCTTCTTTCCCTATTTTTATTAACAACTTATATAGTATTGAAATTAATTGTTATTTAAATATTAGCTGAAATTGACTTGTAAATCTGTCTAAGACTGAGTTTTTCCCCCTTGGGGAAATCATTCCTGATTTCTTCAATTTCTTCTTCTGAGATTGGGTTTTTGAATTCTCTGTTTCTTTTTCTCTTAATCTGAGTATTATATAGATAGATAGACAGACAGACAAACAGATAGATAGATATTGTCATTTTACTGGCATATAACTGCACAAAACAGTTTCTAATAATTTTCTTTCTTTCCTCTTATGTTATGAATAATTCTTTTTTGTTTTTTAATATTGACACTTTGTTTTTACTTTTTATTTTTAAAAATTGGACTAGTGAATTGTCAAGTGTTGCCTTTTAATGGAAATCTCAGAACCAATCAGCCCTGATCCAGACTGAGAAAGTCTCAATACTTTTAAAAAGGCTTTGGCTTCATTATGGTAATATATAACTTCAAACATCATTGGAAGAATATTCTAAGTGAGATAGCGATACAGTTTTAGAGCTGATAGGAACAATATTCTCACATCCTAACCTATCTTCTCTGAGTCCTTAAGGTTATCCTGAGCACTTAATCCCTAGAAATAATATGACAAAATGTTAGATGGGGACTCTAACAAAACCCATTTTTTTTTTAACCCATATTTCTTAGGATGTATTTTGTTTAATTCAATTTTAAAACCGTGGAAAGAGGGGCGTCTAGGTGGTACAGTGGATAGAGCACCAGCCCTGGAGTCAGGAGGACCTGAGTTCAAATTTGGCCTCAGACACTTGACACTGAGTGACCCTGAGCAAGTCACTTAACCCCAATTGTCTCACCAAAAAAAAAAAAAGACCAAACTGCTAAGAGCAGTGCCTGTTTTGTTTATACTGTGGTGGTTTCCTTTTAAGGAAAAATGCTGTCCTGAGGACTTGATTCATCAAAGGGGCTAGGAATACACAAAATGCCAGCCTATTTGGAATCAGTATCCCAGAGACTTTAGAGGAACTGCAGTTGCCCTGCAGGGATTCAGGATAGCCTACCAGATCTCATACTACTGATTGTTATGGTAAAATTGCAAAGGAAGAGGGAAGTAGTGTTTTATTTGAATTGAATTAAGATGTGTATCCTTTTAAATACTATCACAAGAAAATTTATTTTCATGCCATAACCTTAAATCTGAATCACGGGGCTAGCCTATGTCAGACCTGGCCCAAAATAACAAAAATATTTATCTACATAACTGTATGCAAGTCATTAATTGAGGAACTAGAAATGCAATCAGAGTTAATACACGATCCCTGTTCTCAAAGAACTCAAGAACTAAGGAGAAGGGGGAGGAAGGATTGTGCAGAGGAATGGAGGGCAAGTACTCAAATAACTATTATATTATCAGAGAAAGTAAGAAAAAGATAAAGTGGAGATCCAAGGTGGGGAAAATGAGTAAGAGAAATCAGAGAAGGAAACCTGAGAGGAACAGAATATAAGAATTAAGAAGGGCTTTGGGGCATTGAAAAAAGTTTTCCTTCAACAGGTAAAACATGAGTTATTTGGAAAGGGAGGTGGGGAGAAGGCAAGGGGGGTGGTCCATTCCATGGTGCTGCTCTGACACTACTACCCCAATTCCCACTTGATCTAACAAGTTGGATTCCCCAGAGCATGACTATCTTTCTCAGGGCTTACCCAGGCATAGATAGCAGAAGAATGGGGAACAAAGAATAATCCAGTTTGGTTGAAACATAGACAATCTGAAGGAAGAATATGAAATAAGGAAGGCTAATTAGACAATTACTTTGGATACATATTGCTGAGGCCTTCCAATGTCACACATTTTTCTAAAGCTTTATCCAAGCCAGTGGTAATCACCCAAGCAGAATTAGTGGCTGTTCAATGACAGAACTAATGACAGTGGGGGCAGCTAGGTGGCGCAGTGGATAGAGCACTGGCCCTGAAGTCAGGAGGACCTGCGTTCAAATCTGGCCTCAGACCAAACAGTTGACACTTACTAGCTATGTGACCCTGGGCAAGTCACTTAACCCCAATTGCCTAAAAAAAAAAAAAAAAAACTAATGACAGCTGAAGGAGAGGGCTATAGTTTAGTTTTTCCTTCTTATGGGGAGGAGAGAGAGGCAAAAAATTTAGTTATTGCTCAGTTAATGCAAGCTGCTTCTTTGTCTGATTCAGCAGCAGGAGGAAAGGAAATTGTCTTTTAGGGGGCTCTTGGGTTAACTGCTCAATAACTGTCCATATCAACAGCAACACCCTCAATGGCCATGGCTTCAGCGACAGCAGCAGAGGTCTGCACAGCCTCTTAGCAGAGGAAAGTTGGGGAGCAAAATGTCAGGGGTCCTAAATTCCCAAGATGGAGGGAAGTCTCACTATCTGTGAACTTTTCATTCCCAACTCTTCACCTTCTAGCTTCTTTCTCCCAGAAATCTTTGCAAAACCCTCCCAGAATTCCCAATTACAAAATGTCACTAATTGGTAGACTTCTGGGACAGCAGCTGCTTGGGCCTCTCTTATCTCCATGGCAACCCAGGGTTACACATGCAATCCAGTCAATTTCACTGCTTCTATAAAAACAGACTGCCATAAAATAATAAACATGAATATTATCCATTCACTGATTACTAAAATTTGCATACATGTTTATATTATGAACCTAAGCAATTTTATAGATAATAATAAACATTAAATTCTATTTAAATCACTGCAAGCTCTCTTTTAATCTTTCTTAGTGTATATATATATATATATATATATATATATGGCTTTATGTAGTTTTATTAAGTATGTACATACTAAATAGCACATTTTTCTATATAAATTAATATTCAAATAATATTTTTCTAGTCCCTATTGTGAATTCCCTTAAAGAAACAAGTCTCTAATCAAATGAGATAATGCATGTAAAGAGATTTGCAAATATTAAGACACTATATAAATTTCAGCTATTTTTATCTAAGAATAAATTACAAAGCAGGGGCCAATCTGCATTGGTAGGAGTTTCCTCAAAAAACATTCCTAATGCTAATGAAATCACAGATCAAGTAAAAATAAAAAAGTGAATTGAATCTTTTTTTCATTGTGTTTTCTATCTGTAGATTACTAGTGTGCTGCAATACTTTTGTGAATTTATCTTAGATCTCATACTTGAAGAACTCATTATCATAGCTAGCAATTTGGGGGATTGATTTCCATGGCTTATTTGCATAAAAATATGTGGGTAGTCGGTCTTTGATCCTCAGTTCTAATCTTGAGATATTACCATGTTATCATCCTATTTTCCTTTTATGAAATGGGAACACTTTTCTCTGATTAAATTGGGAGAGACATAACTATTGGCTATGCTGAAAATTAACCTTATGCCTGGAGGCGTTGAAATAGCTAAACCTGGAGTCAGTCATTGAAGTGTGAGAGTTCAAATCAGTCCAGGCCAGAGGCAGATGTGGAGATTCGTAGTGGAAAGAGGGATTTTGTGTGTTTGTGTGTGTATATGTCTGTGTGTGTGTGTGTGTGTGTGTGTGTGTCTGTGTCTGTGTAAAAGGCAATTTTTCTCTTCGCCCTCACTCCCACCATTAACCATGGTGCTCTGAATCAAAGCTATTTGTTGAATAGAAGATACCACAACCAGAAAAGAGCAGAGACACACATGGACACAGAAAGGCAATATTCTAGCAGCTTCAAGGAACAACTAGCTATAGCTATAGCATACTATTTGCTCTTTTTTTTCTTCTGTTTGGTTTTGTTTCTTCTTTCTTATGGTTCCTCCTATTGGTTCTAATTCTTCTTTACAACATGACTAATGTGAAAATATGTCTAATAGGAATGTATATGTAGAGTCTATATCAGATTGCACGCCATCTTGGAGGGGGAGGCAGAGAGGGAGGGGGATAAAATTTAAAACTCAAAAGCTTATGGAAGTGAATGATGAAAATTAAAAATAAACTAATTTTTAAAAAAGGAATCTATAGTTTTAGAGATGAGCTGCCTTGCCATGTTTGTTCACTCTATATTTGCCATATTACTGCTGTATTCTAAGTCTGTGCTCATTCTTCCTAAGGATACTGTGTATTTTGGAGACAGTATGTCCCAGATTTGGGGGGTAGGGGGGAGGGAAGGAATGTTTCTTACTATACTAGCTTAGAAAATGTCTTTGTTACAACTTACTGTGTCTCCTGGGTTACTGTTGAGGGGGAAATAACTGATAGGGGCTCATAAGCTCTAACATTTGGAATCCTACTTCCTCAGATTTCCCCCTAGAATCTGAGAGTACTAGCTACCCTCTGAAAACCCCACCCATAAAAGCTAATGTAAATTATAAAGATAACCCAGAAAAGGACACTACATAAATAGAAACCTTAAGTAAGCAAATTTTTATCAACTACTACTTAATTTAACTATGACACTCTCTTAGACCTAAATAAAAAATTTATCTTCATGTTTCTTTTAAAATCAAAAGCCCTGGGATAAATTCACTGTTCTTAACCCTCTGGTTTTACCATAATAGACTTTAGGCAGCTCAGAATTAAAATGTCAGTTACAGCTTGCTTTCGTGTTTTCTTAATATTAGTCTTTAAATGCTCTAAGAGAAACGATCTGGGATCTGGTCTGCCAATTCCTGGAAAGGCCTCAAGATCTGCAAGACCTTTGAATAGCATTCTACCTATTCTTTCCTCCACATTCCATAAAACACAATTTTTGTTCTACATAACTGTTCTGCTCCAAATTGCTTTTTAAAATGTACCTTATTCTATTCTTTGTTCTTTGCTCCAGATCAAAACAGAAAGAAAGCAATGAAGAATGTAGCTACACCATATATAGGGAATAATGTGCAATTAACCTTTTCCAATCAGGAGGTTTTTCAAGCAACCTTCCTATCCAAGCTCTGGTCCTCCATTGGATAGATTCCTTTTGAGAGAAGGAATATTTTCAGATTATGTAATCAGATACTCAGCTGTTCATTGAATCTGGATTACCAAGGACTACTCACAACGTATAATATGCTTGACTGTGAAATGGTTAAATAGGATGGCTACAGATGGGAAAAATGCCCAGAGCTCCAAGCACCACTCACTAGAGCCATAGAGTGAGGCACTTGGCTGAGTAACCAGACTGAGTCTCCTCTTGCATGAGGACATGCATAGAAAACTGATTTCATTGCTCAGCCATGCATGAGAATTCTATCTGGATCGTCTCCTCACTCACTCTCTGTGTACCAGCCCTATAACTACATAACTGTGAAGGCTGATCTCATAACTGGCAATGTTTGTATTACCTCCTTTTTGTAAAGAACCTTGGAAATACATTATGAGGCTAAGTTGTCCTTGCTAACCTGCTCCACCCTTAAAAACTATGAAGCTACTGCTCTTCTCTCCATGCCTTTGAAGTCACTTAGTCATTATTATGACTACAAAGAATAATGATTGATATAATATTCATATACATAAAAATAGAATAACTAAAGGCCCTAGTAGTCTTTAGAATTATTAGAATTCTTCAAAAGAACCAGCCCTCTCTGAAAGAAGCAAACAACCAATAAAAGTACCTTCTGTAGGGTGTTTTTTTTTTTAAACTAAAATCCATCTGACACAGTATGGAATCTGCCCCCCCCCAACTTTTCCACAAATTTCAGGAACCCAGCCCCTGAAACCAGATCCCTAACATTCACCTGAGGCATTGGGCTCATCCCAGTATAATCCTTTCAACTGTCCTTTCATTGTGCCCCCACCCATCCAGCCCAATCCTTCTATTCTGTTACCTCCAGACAACCCCAGCCTACTTTCCACCCCTTAATCACATCTAGATTCCTTTCTCAGGTACCTCCAGATCATCCCAAACTATTTGCCGCTCTTTAATCCCATTCAAATCTTCCTGATGCGATTTAGGGGTTTGGGGTAATGGGACCCCAAAATCACAATACACGGGTCCTGACCCAAAGAATTTGACCCAAGCCTTCTTTCAGCCAAAGACAAGGTTTATTAGAACATCCATCATATTGGGCAGACTCTTAAGGAGTCTGAACATGGCTAAGCAGTGGCTAGATTATAAGAATCTAAGCATCTTAATGGGGACAAGATGGACCTTATATACAGAAAGATTATGGGAGGGATCTAGGAGTGGCCAGGTAGTTTGGGGTGATGGGAGGAAGGGCCTAAGGAAATCTGGATGGGAACAGAACTCCCAGGACCTGAACCTCGTGGCCAAGGCAGAATGGAGCCTAGCTAGAATTAAGGGTAGGAAAGGCCAGGAGCCATAGGGAGGTAAGACAATGGAGGGGAGATTGGGTGTAGTCACAAAGAAAAGCCAGTTGATGGGATTATAGCCTCAGGGGAACGCCAGAGATTTGGCCATGTGGGAAAGTCCAGGGTTTTTCCTTTCTGGGGCCCAGATTCCAACCCCATCATTCCCACAATCTTCTACCCTATAAAAAATATCAGTCTTGCCCCTATCAAGTGCACAGACCCACAAGGAGTCTGGCCGGCTTGTTTTGGCCTCACAAATAAACGTGCTACTTGGACTGAAAGGTTAGACCTCTCTGCCCTGTATCCTTGCATTTTGGGGTTCCCAGCACTCCTAAATCACAACACATCCACCTTCATGAAATGGTATTTGGAGCATTTTGGGGAACATCTCTGCCTGCTCCACAGGAACATATTTTAGGAATATGCAGTCTATCTGAATGCAAAACACTATAAATTCCTTCTCTCTCAGAGACTTACCATTGTGGACACTTCTACTCTAATGCAACTCTTTAGACAAGTAGATAGTATAATGATAAATCACTGGGCCAGGTGATGAGGATGGGATCTAGACCCCAGAAAGGAAAAACCCTGGACTTTCACACAGGGTCAAATCTCTGGCATTTGCCTGAGGCTATAATCCCATCATCTGAATACCAATCTCCCAATTCGGTTACCCTTAACCTAGCCTAGCTCCATTGTCTTCCCTCCCAAGGGCCCCAAACCCCTTCCCACCCTTAATCCTTCTCGCTTGGCCATGGTGGTCCAGGTCCCTGGAATTCTATTACTTCATAGACTACTTGGCCACTCCTAGATCCCTCCCAAAGTGTTTCTGTATTTAAGGTTCATCTTGTCTCCATTAAGGTGCTCAGATTCTTACAATATAGCCAATAGCTCACTAACATTCAGGCTCCTTAAGAGTATGCCCAATGTGACAGATGTTGTAATAAACCTTCTCTTTGACTGAAAGAAGGCTTGGGTTGAATTCTTTTGGGCAGGATCCTAAACCCCCAAGGCTCATCACTGAGATCAGGCCTAAGTGTGTCACACTGGGCAAGTCACTTTACCTCCGTCTGCCTTAGTTTCCTCAATTATAAAATAGGGATCATAATAGCACCTACCTCACAGGGCTGTTGTAAAAATCAAATGACGTAAGTAGGTGCTCAATAAATGTTTGTACCCTACCCTCCTCCTTCCCTAATGGTCACACTCAAACAAGGAACTTCATAGGATAACACACAGCCCATGACCTGAATGTTATCAAATAAGATACTGCATCTAAAAGAAGTTAGAAAAATGTAAAATGTTAAAACTACAAATGTGACATCATCATCATCATCATTATGGGCATCTCAGAGGCATCCTTGAAGAACAAGATGCAGTGCCATTTGGCCCCAATCAGGGTTTATTGACCTCACACCCCTAACTTCTTACTAATCTCCACATCATATATTGTAAAGGCAAAATTCTGTTTAGGCTATGATCATTTTTGGGTCCCCAACAGCTTTACAAAAGCTGTGTTTGCTAAGGCTAGAGAAGATCCCCAAGAGATACCAAGCTGTGTTGGATCAAAGGTAAAGAAATAAATTGGAACTTTCTGTGCCCAAGGTTGTTTCTATGCCCTACAGCTATGGCACCCTCCAGAATCCCATTCTTGGGCATGTTGAATTGACAAGAATGATGGGGATGGGATCTGAACCCCTAAAAGGAAAAAAACCATGTCTTTGGAATCTAGATCCAAAAAAAAGGACCTGGACTTTCCCATGTGGCCAAATCTCTGGCATTTGCCTGAGGCTATAATCCTATCAACTAGCCTTTCATTATTGCCTATGCCCAATCTCCCAATTCTCAACTTCCCATCCATCCTATCTAGGCTCCATTCTCCCTAGGTCTCTGGTGTTCTATTACCTCACAGTCCAGATCCCCCCCACCCATGGCCACCGCCACCCCCCCACCACTATCCCCCAGCCTAGACTACTTGGCCACTCCTAGATCCCTCGCATAGTCTTTCTGTATATAAGGTCCATCTAGCCAATAACTCACAGATGCTCAGATTCCTTAAGAGTCTGGGTAATATGGTGGATCTTTAATAAATTTTGTCTCTGGCTGCAAGAAGGTTTTGGTTGAATTCTTTTGGGCAGGACCCATGTGTTGTGATTTTGGGCTCCCAGCACACCTAAATCTCAACAAAAAGACCTCTCTTCAAAGACACACAAATGTATTTCAGGAAGAGATAAAACAATATAACTGCAGAAATGAAGTTCTGCTATAAGATATAAAGGCAATTCTTAAGGACACTGAAAGAAGATATTTGGTAATATCTCATTTTTGTAAATCCCTTTAAGGTGTGTGGAGTGGGTAGTATAATCATCATTAGCTCCATTTGGTAGATGAGGAAGTGTTCGTTGTCACACAGCTAGTAAGTGTCTGAGAACTTGAATCCTGGTCTCCCAGCTCCAAGTTCAGTTGTCTAGCTGGTACACTATGCTGTGATAGATGGAGTAACACAATGAAACACATTCTCACCAACTTTTTTTTCCTTTCTATTGAAAGCAATCTGACTAGTCTACAAAATCCAACAGCAGCAATACATTGCTGGTAATCTGACCTTACCTTTATGTCATTCTCTTACCTTAGCACTGTTGCTAAAATAAGTCATTGTTGCAGGGAAACAATTTTTTTTCTAATGACAGTTCAAAATTGATGGGAAACAGGAAAAAAACATGGGTGTTGCTTGAGTTAGTAAAATTGCTTAAGGAGGTAACAGAGAATAAATGTTACCAAAATCAGAGAAGCAAGTGAGCTAAGGGAGCAGGAAGATGCTGTCAAAGAAATAAATATCAGTCTATGCATTGTGTTTTAGTATTCTATTAGAATTACATATTTATTATTATTTCAGGCAATGGCAAGGAACATTATGAATTCAAGCAAGGTTTCCCCTAAATCAGCCAAGAATTATAACTTAAAAGGAAATCTAAGAGTTCACATACCTGATGAAGGGAGTTCTAGAGATTTCTAAACAATTATCTTCACATATGTTAGAGTTATAAATCATGAACAAATTGTCTAGCAGAGAGGAAAAATAATTCAAAGATCTGTCTGCAGTGTTGTCCTATTGTTGAGGTTTAGGTTTAGGGGTGCTGGGACCACAAAATCACAACACACAGGTCCTGCCTGAATGAATTCAACCAAAGCCTTCTTTCAGCCAAAGACAAAGATTTATTAGAACACTGATCAGGGGTGGTGAGATTTAAAGAATCCACCATATTGGCCAGACTCTTAAGGAATCTAAGCATTTGTATCGCTAATGTAGGAATCTCAGCCACTGGCTAGATTTGAAGAATCAGGGTACCTTAATGGAGGCCAGATAGACCTTATATACAGAATGACTGTGAGAGGGATCCAGGAGTGGCCAAGTAGTCTATGAAGTAATAGAATTCCAGGGAAATGGAGCCTAGATAGGATCAAGGGTGAGAAGTGGCCTGGGCCCATAGGGAGGTAAAACAATGGAGGGCTAAGCTAGGTTAAAGGTAACAGAGAATTGGGAAATTGGGTCTAGGCAATAATGAAAGGCCAGTTGATAGGAATATAGTCTCAGGTGAACACCAGAGATTTGGCCTTGCGGAAAAGTCCAGGATTTTTCCTTTTTTGGGGTCCAGATCCCAAAAACATGGTCTTTTCCTTATAGGGGTTCAGATCGCATCCCCATCAATATCAGTAACATATAACATCAGGGGCTGCAAGATAAGATCAAAATATTTCCATTACAGAGATATAACCAATTGTAAATTATTAAAACAGGAGGCTTTTGTATCTATAATATTACTAAAATACTCTAATCAGTCTTGAATCTGCCGATGAGGTCTGGAGGTGAGGGGTCCTGGAATCCCAATCACAACACGCAGGTCCTGCCCGAAAGAATTCGACCCAAGCCTTCTTTCGGCCAAAGACAAGGTTCATTAGAACATCTGCCATATTGGGCAGACTCTTAAGGAGTCTGAACATTAGGAAGCAATTGGCTAGATTATGAAAATCTGTGCATCTTAATGGAGACAAGGTGGACCTCATGTACAGAAAGACTGTGGGAGGGATCTAGGAGTGGCCAGTAAGCTGGGGTGAACAGAACTCCTGGGACCTGGACTTCTTGGCCAAGGGAGAATGGAGCCTAGTGAGGATTAAGGGTGGGAAATGGCCGGGGCCATACATGGGAAGGTAAGACAAAGGAAGGCCAGGCTAGGTTAACAGAATTGGGAGATTGGGTGTAGCCACAATGAAAGGCTAGTTGATGGGATTATAGCCTCAGGGGAATGCCAGAGATTTGGCCAAGTGGGAATGTCCAAGGGTTTTTCCTTTCTAGGGTCTAGATCCCAACCCCATCACTGTCCTTAATGGCCTAAGTCAGAGGCCTAGTTTATTCAGTAATGCTATTAATATCTTTTAATTCTACCTTCTAAGTTTGAGACTTTAATAATCCGTTTCTTCAAGCATTCTCTTTGACCAATAGCCATAATAAGGACATCAGCCTCTCTCCTCTACTCACTGCTTGCCCCTTCTCACATCTGGGTTGCTTTTCTTAAAATGGCACTTATGTTGTGGCTGACACGTTGATTGTCTTAATAAGGAGGGCAAGGGAGTTGGCTGAGACCTCTTAGAGGCACAGCAATGTGACTTCAGGCAGATCTGGTGTTCTGGTAGCTTTCCCTGTGTCTCCATGTTTGTATTCTCCTGCAATATACACATATCTGGGAAAATCTTACATGGTTTTATAGGCTATGAAGAAAGTTACTATGTTGAAGTCTTGAGAACCGAGAATAATCGAAAGACTACATAGTGATGTCTCTTTGTCTCAAGGTCAACAGGAGCTGAATCCTTGATCACATCTTCTGCATATTTTCTTTGTCTTAAGTCCCAGCCCCATGACAGTGAATTGTGATACCAGCTACATGTGGTCCCTCTCTCCACTTCAGGTGCCATACTCATACATGTAGGTGCTCTGTCCAAAGGAATGTAATTTTTGCTTGCTTATATTTTGGAAGATATTTTGGGATTTGAGGGCTAGATTTTTTTCTAAAGCTGGGACAATTTACTTTTTGTCCAGAGCTGCTTCAGTGTATTTTCTCTGGACCAGCCCATTGTGTTTCAAATGGAGCTACTTAACTATACTTTAAATCCAAATCACTCTGGCTTTCATTGAACGGCTAATAATAGCCCCCAGCCCAAGCCTCCATTGCTCATTGTTTAAGTTTTGATGACTTAGAATGAGTGTAAATAGCAATTATTTTCTGTTCTGGCCAGAAACTTGAGGGTCTTTCTCCTCCCAGATTGCTATTTTTGTGATGGTAAATTAGGCCATCTTTTGTCTCAATTCTTGCCTAGCCCTCAGTCAATGAATGGGCTTTTCCTCAGACAAACCAAGGCCTGAGAAACAACCTTGATTTAGAAAGGCCAAGATCATCTACTGCATGCCAGGCCATTGCCAGTCATCTTGACTTTTGTCTTGCCACTGGACTTTTATGGCTCTGGAGGAGAGAGTGAGGCTGACTTTTTATAGCTCTGCCTCACTTAAATCCAATTCACACCAAGTCAAGACATCACCCTCATGATGTCGTTGGTCCTCTTGGAGAAGGAAAGACAAATTACAATAACAATACTTTCCCACCTTCCAGAAAACCTTAAAGAACTGATTTCTTCAACCACTTGCTTGTTACTTATCTGGTTGACATCTTTAATACCCCATTACCCAAGCATACTTATGATGAACTTGGACTAGAATAAAGATCTTCACAAAAGGTGGAAAGACTGAAAACGGAACACCTATTACGGGAGACGGAGAGATTGTAGGAGGAGGACGAGGGAACTCAGAGAATTATGGGGGACACAGGGGGTCAGGACAGCCTCTATCCTTCAAGAGGATTAAGTCATATAATTTTGTTCTTATACTTAAACATTAATTCTTAAGTTACTCACGTCACTAGCTTTTCTGAAGACTTATAGCCCAGAAGTGATCGTTAACTCACAGGGATGTTTCTCTTGTCTGTGATGGCCCTAAACTTCAGGTATACTGAGTGTGTCTCCAGCTAAGAGAATCGTTTTCTTTCTAAAGAAAAAAGATAGAGGATTATATCCTTGTATCATAGGACTTCAAGATGGAGAGGTCTTATAAACTATCTGGTTCAATTCCTTTTTTTATTGACAAGGAAACTAAGCAGAAGTGGGAAACTTGCAACCTCTAGGCTACATCTAGATCCTTGGGTGTGGCCTCTTGACTGAGTCTAAGTTTTTCAGAACAAATCCTTTTATTGGGATTGGTTCTGTGAAGTTTGAATCCAGTGAAAGGGTTGAACTTGAGGACTGAGAAGGCCACATGTGGCCTCAAGGCTGCAGGTTCCCCACCCCTGGACTAGAGAGGTAATAATGACTTGGCCAAGGTCACCTAGCTAATAAGTAGCAGAGTCAGATTTTGAATTCAGGTTCACTAATTTCATATTTATTGCTCTTTCAACTGCAATTCTCCATACACATGTTCCATCAACTTATGGTTTTTAAAAAGTAGGTATGGGTTATCCTTTTTCTATAATGTTTCCATTGCAAAGGATAAAATGACATGAAATTATATTTCAGGGGAACCTAGAAGCTGGTCCAAGAATGTGAGGCTAATAAATGGAAAAACAATAATCTTCACAAGATACAGAAAATGAGTACTAGTTGGTTTATGTAACCCTAGCCACTGTCCAAGATTTTATCAACAGTTCCTGGGGGATTGACTTCTTGAAATAGTTCATCATGACCTTTCTGGATGACAACTTAATATTTGCCACCTAAATTCTATTTGTATTTGTCATGGACAAGAACTTAGGAAATGATGACTTGGAGATTAATGTTTATTAATTTGTATGAAAGTTATCAGTAAAATCATCAAGGAAATAAAGGACCAAAGACCTCACAAATGGGCTTAACTAGGAGGATAGAGATCCCTAATAGCAGCAGCAAAACATCTAAGTAAAAACTATCCCACCCAGTGAGGAAAATTAATGTTGGATTATATTATCTATTACTATTATTTCTATATAAATCCATCTGTTTCATCAGATCCCTAACCTCTGAAGGTCAGGCAATTTTTGAAGGGTGAAACTGAGTAAGGTAATCTATTTCCAGCCCCCAAGGTATCTACCTGGGCAGGAACCCTTGCTTTTGTTTATCCTGTAAACAAAAGCCAACTGGGAGCCAGGTAGTCCCCCAGGGACATGTCCTTTTGTCCTTGCTACTCCCCTCATTAAGATTTAGGATGACCTGGTCCAAAAAAGGGAGACCAACCCAATAAAAGCTTGGTTGAGATGGTTTATGTTTTTCTGGCCAAGTTTGCTAGAGACAAGCTGGATTTGGGTTTCATAAACCAGCTAACGTTCCATTCCTTAAATGCCAGAGAGGGGCGGATCAGCCACATTTGAAAGCTATTTTCCCTGGTTGTAGATTGATCTGCCCAAGTCCTCCCTCTCCAACATAAAGTAATGAGGAGGAGCCTAGGACTCTTGGCCCACCCCCTCATTGAAATATTTACCAATCAAGATTGCTGGGGGAGGTTCCAATGATGTATTGTCAGGCCAATCAGAAGGAAGACATACTGAGGGTATAAAAGGCTTGATGGGCCTTCACTCTAGGTCTTTGGCACAAATGAAGGCATTCCATTGACTTGTCCTTTATTAATAGATCACATGCCCTATTAATAAATGATATGCTCAGGGAAATGGCCTAATTTTATTTATTGGTTGAATTTCACTTTCTACATCTGAATGAATTAATTTAATTCAATTCAACAAATACAGTAATCCTGTACTATGCACAAAGTACTCCATTAGTTACAAAATATAGAAAAAACACAGGGGTTAAATTAGGTGGGATACTCCTTATTAATTGATTCCTCTTCCCCACCCCAGTTGATGTAATCACAAAAGGGGTAGATAACAGAGATGAGGTATTAATGTGAAGTGTAAAAACAGTCTATAATATTACCCTCCCCCCTTTTTACAAGGTGGAAGAAGTTTTCCCTGATGTAATTATAGGTGTTGTTTTTCCTTTGTTTTTGAAGAGAACCAATGATGTCATGGAATGATGTCTTGACTTATGAGTGAATTGGATTTAAGTGAGGCAGAGCTGCACAAAGTCATTAGCCTCACTCTCTCTTCCAGTGTCCAGTGGCAACATAGAAGTCAAGATGACTGGTGATGGCCCAGGATGCAATGGATGACCTTGGTACCTTTGATGTCTGATCACACTTCTGCTGCCTTCATGCCTTCATGCCTTCATGATGGTTGGAACAAATTGTTCTCTTCTATCCATTCTGCCAGAGGAAGTCTTCACATGTTTGGGGTAGACATGCCCCTAACTCACCGATGGGTTTGAGGCCTGTTAGTTACTCTCAAACTGGGTTGGCCTGTCTGCCAAGGTTTACCCAGATATGGCTGCTGCACATATTACAGCTTCTTGGAGCCATAGTTGAGAGTTGAGTGAATCAAGTGGACATCAGAAGTAAAAGAGGGAGGGACAGCTAGGTGGTGCAGTGGATGGAGCTCCAGCCTTAGAGTCAAGAGGACCTCAGTTCAAATCCAGCCTCAGATACTTGACACTTACCAGCTGTGTGACCCGGGGCAAATCACTTAACCCCAATTGCCTCACCAAAAAATAAAGCAAAAAACAGGCAAAAAAAATGTTAAAAAAAAAAAAGTAGATGAGGAGCCCCGATAAGGATCACCTTTAGACAGACAGAGAGTCCAGTGAGGAAGCACCCCCAAGGAATGCAACCCCTGGTGATTTAGAGGAAAGCCAACTGTGAAGGAAGAATCCAGCTGTTGAATGGAAATCATTCTTTGCCTTTCCCCTTATAATTCTGCCAGAATGAAGAACTGAGAGTAGGGGATTTCTCTCTCCTCCCCCTTACTACAAGCCATGGTGAATTACATCAGTCACTCATCCAGCAGTAGACAAAGGCAAATAGCAGAACACTTTCCAAGGAATGTGACCCCTGGCAGCAGAGAATTAGCTTAAGCCTTGTCAATAAGGAGTCAAGGTACAGAAAAGAGTAGTCTCAGGGAGGCCTGCCGAGTTATCTGCAACTGAGCAACCTCCCCAGGAAAGATACTATCCCCACGGGGAACAGTATGATAACATCACCAGAAAACAAATGATATTAGGGGTACTACTGCGCAGGAGTTTTGAGTTGCTTTGGCTGCATTATGTGTGTACCTCACTATGAGTATATTCTATGCACCCACTTTTCCCACTGATGTTACATATATTTGTTGGACAGTATACCCCAGGTTTATGGGGGGGGATTATTTTGTTGCTAGAGTCCTAATATGCCATTTTAGTAAATGCCTTTGATTTGAGCTGGTTGAGTATACTGGCTGACTATTAAAGATAAATGCACCAATGGGGGCTCCAAAACTATAGATTTAGGAATATAGACTCATATAGAACTTTGAATCCAGGATATTTGCCCTCCGGGGACCTAACTACAAGCTATATATGTGAGTTGAGGAATATAGCCAGAGAGAGTGCTACAAAAACAAAAAAGAAAGTTCTCAAGATTACATTCTACTGGCTGGCAGTGTGTGGGGGGAAATGCAACATGTACACAATGCAATATAGTATAAAGAAAAGTGAGGAGGGAGAGAATACTAAAAAGAGGGGGAGGGGAAGGAAAAACACAAAAGAGATCGTATCCAATCTGAGAATGTCAAGAAGACAAAGATTCCTCCAGATAGGAGTCAAATGGAATTATATTCTAGGTGAAGACTTGTGTGACTACATGGAGATTGACTACAGAGTGGTGAGTTCCAGAAATCCTGATAGTGCAGTTTGGCTAGAATAGAGGGCAGGAAGGAGAGTAGGATGACATAACACTGGAAAGAAAGATGGCAGCTAGATTGTGGAGGGCCTTCATTGCCAGGATAGATTCATATTTTATGCTATCGACAGTGGAAAGGCAATGAATTTCTTTTTTTTAGCAATAGAATGATGTAGTCAGACCTGTACCATAATAATATTATTTTGCCAATTGTATGGAGTATATATTTGAGAGGGGAGAGACTGGAGGCAGAGAGATCAATTTTAAAGCTATTAAAACAATCCAGATTAGTGGTGATAAAGATCTGAACTAAATTAGTGGCCCTGTGAGTATAAAGAAGGGGATGGATACAAGAAAGGTTGTATAAGGAGAATCAATCATTCTTGGAAACTTGAGAGGAAAAGAGAAATAGACACAGAAAGGAAGAAACAAATAAATGATCATTGAAGGTAAACACCTTGAGGAGATGAGAGGGTTAGGGCACAGAGAGACAGCTTGGCCTTGGCAAGAAAGGTCACCTCTTGATGGGATCAAAGTACAGAAATAAAACATATGTTTTTGGACATAACCAATGTGTAGATTGTGTTTCCTGGTTTTTGTTTTGGTTTTTGTTTTAATGGAAAGAAAAGGCAGGGCCAGGGGTGGGGATGGGGGGTAGGATTAGCAATAGCAATGCTAAAAAAAAAAAGAAGAAAAGAAAAAAAGGTTTATTGAAGTATGTTTTAAGTGCATAAAAGAGAACAGAAGGAAATTCAGAACGACACAGTATCACAACAGCTGTGATACTAATATACAGAATTTTATCCTTTTTTTAAAGCAGCTGTTTACAATAGATTTATGTTCTTTGTACATAGAAATGCTCATGTTTGTTCAGTTCAGATTTTTTAAAAAGAAAGACCATTTCTTCTTTAGAGATAGAAATAGGAAGGGATAGGTAAAAATATAGAGGGATTTTGAGTTATGAAGTGAGAGAGAAGAGGGAATGTCCTCTTTTTCTCAATAGCTATATATGTCCACATGGGTTTATCTAGAGATGGTTCACAGTGAAACATCTCTGACATTTCCTTCCCCCACTCTTCTCCAAGAGAGATTTTGATTCCTTCAATGAGGGAAGGCAAGAGGTTAGGGCCAGAGGTAGACCAGTCTGCTCTCCTCAGAGAGAGGGTGTGCTGGAATAGAACTATCTGCTACCTTGAATATACTTAGTGTAGGGGAAGTGATTTTTCAAATTCAAGCTAAGCTCCTGATTGATATTCCTTAATGAAAATGGCAGGCCCTAAGCTTTACATCCAAGGCTTCGCTGTGTGTGCTTGTTGTGGAACTGGCCCCTGTGGGGAAGAAGGTTAAGCCTTTGATGCACACTCTAATAGTCAGGTGCTCATTGTTTTGTTTTGTTTTGTTTTTTTCATTTACTTTTAAATGGACCTAGAATGCTGGCCTTATGGTAAAAATTAGTCCGGCTAGGTTATCTTAGTCAACAATTCAGCAAGCATTTATTAAACACTTACTATGGACCCAATACCTAAATACTGAGGATACTAAGAAAAGCACGAACAACCCCTCTCCTCACAAAGTTCACATTCAATAATAAATGTTGGAGAGGATGTGGGAAAATTAGAACACTAAAACATTGTTGGAGGAGTTGTACACTGATCCAACCATGCTGTAGAGCAATTTGGAACTAGGCCAAAATGATGTAGATCCTTTGATCCAGCAATACCGCTACTAGGTCTATATCCTGAAGAAATCATAAAAAAAGGGAAAAGAAGCTATTTGTGCAAAAATATTTGTAGCAGCTCTTTTAGTGATGGCAAAAAATTATAAACTGAGGGAATGGCCATCAATTGGGGAACGGCTGAACAAGATGTGGTATATAAATGTAATGGAATACTATTGTGCTATCATAAATGATGAGCAGATTTCAGAAAAACCTGGAAAGATTTACATGAACTGATACAAAGTGAAATGAGCAAACCAGGAGAACATTGTACATAGTAACAGCAACATTGTATGATGATCAACTATGAATGACTTAGCTCTCCTCAACAATACAATGATCCAAGACAATTCCAAAGGACTCATGATGGAAAATGCTATCCACATCCAGAGAAAGAACTGATGGAGTCTGAATGCAGGTCAAAGCATACTATTTTTACTTTCTTTTTTTTTTGTGTGTAGTTTTTTTTTTCCCCATTTGGTCTGTTTCTTCTTTCACAACATGACTAATATGGGGATATGTTTTAAGTGATTGTACTTTTTTAACCCATATCAAATTGCTTACCATTTTAGGGAAGGGAAAGAAAAATGGATAAAGGAGAAAGGAAAGGAGAAAAGAGAAGGGAGAAAAATTTGGAACTTAAAAAAATTTTAAATGATGTTTTAAAATTGTCTTTACATGAAATTGGAAAAAATAAAAGACTTTTTTTAAAAGTTCACATTCGAATGGAGGAGACAAAATGCAAATGACTAAATACATACGGTATTTGTACAGTATAAATGAGATGTCATCTCGGAGATGAAGAATTAGCCTTGAGGGGGACTGGGAAAGGTTTCTTGTAGAAGGTGAGATTTTTGTTGAGATTTCAAAGAAGCCAGGGAAGCCTGAAAGAAGAGGAATGGATGGAGAGCATTCCAAGCTCGGGGAGCAGTCAGTGAAAAGGCATAGGGTCCAGAGAGAGATAGAGTGCTTAGTGTGAAGAAGAACAGAAGGTCAGTGTTCCTTTCTACCTCATCAGTGTTACTGACTCACAGAGTATGTAGAGGTGAATAAAGTATAAAAAGACTGAGAAGATAGAAAAGGGCGAGCTTACAAACAATGGTCAGATCTGTGCTTTAGGAACATCACTTTGATAGTGAAGTGCAGGATGGACTGGACTGAGAATAGACTAGAGACAGGGAGACCAACCAGAATATCTTCATGGATTATAGGTACACAAGATAAGGTGTGCCTGCTGGCCTAGAAACCCCAAGTAAGAAACCCTGTTTAACGCCAGTGAAGGAAGGTCCACACCTCTCTGAAAGTTTTTCTGAGAATGTCTCCTCTGAATATGCTTTCTTCTGCTTGTTCTAGTGGGAGAAATAAGTTAAAAACTCCATTTGTATTGCCTTGGCAGTGACAAAAATCTATGGGATAGGTTTCCCCAGGCAAAATTTTAGTAGATCCTATATAGAATTTTGTCTGGATCCCAGCCAGATGGTCCCGTGTGCTAAGTAAATCATACAAGAGTGTTCACCTACAACCATTTGGCTTCTCACTTGAAGTGGGGCGAATTTCAGTCAACCCAAGATTACTAATCCCTGAGGGAAAAGGCCCCATGCGTTTTTCTTTCTAAAACAGGAAACTTGTTTTCCATTCCTTTGTAAATTAGTCTATGATTAAACCCTGCGTGTGGTGGGGGATGGGAAGGCATTTAGAGTAGAGGGATCCCTTATTGGGAAAGAAAGAGGGTAATATCTTAGTCCCTCCTGAACCTAATGCCCATTTTGTTATAGCATTGGTATCCAGCAGAGCTCCGAAAAGAGGCCTTCTCAGAGTGTACATATACCTCCCAGACTGATATCTCAGTTAAGGTCAGAACTGAAAAACCATTGAACAGATTAATCTCTGTAGTATCCTTTCACAAAGGCCTGAGAGACACTTTTTCTAAAGAGAGACTTCAAAGCTATATTTTGCTTTTTTGAGTCAATTTTTTCCTTAAAGTCAATAAGCAATAAATACAGCAAGGCTTTATATTCTTTACACTTCTCAGGCAATTGTGTGAACATAAAGATATGGCTGACTGTTAAAAAAAAATACCTAAGAAAGCCTGTTTATTCCTTTGTCATATTTTCATCAAGTATTACCTCTCAGGCTACATAAACCACTTTTGTAAATATTTTATAGAGTTTAGAAAGCAGACAAATGATCTGTAGTTGCTAATATCTTCTCAGTAGCCTTTTTAGTTTTTTTATTTGTTTATTTTTTTATGGAGTGGAAAGAGGGCATGGACTTTTCCAGTTCTTGGAGCTTTCCTCCTTTTTGAGATATCTTGGGAATCCACCCCTGAATCCTTTTAAAATTGTGTCATCTCCAGCAAATATTTCTTCTGCATACAATCAGTCATATTAAGACTTAAAATACAAGCTCATTTGCAAAATATTATAAAGGAAGAGGATGTTTCACAAATCGGCAAAATAATCTGAAGCCATATTACCTTTCCATCCTCATCTCCTATTAATCCCTTTATGGGAGGATGCATTTCTTTGGGAGGTATGTGCCCATTCAAGCCTATGCAGGAGGTAATGATGCTACCACAATATGAACTCTGACTGGATGGTGGTGTGAATGAACAATCAGAAGAGATCATGGGAAAGGAATTGAAGTGGGGGATGGAAAGCAGAATAGATGTATAGCCAGGAGGCTTCTCTTAGATTCAGCTAAATTCTATCTCTACAAATAGTATGCCCCTCAATCATATACCCTTTGGAACAGTAAGACAGCACCCCTTAGATATTTTGTGTTGTCTTTTCTTCCTTTCTTATAATGGAAACTCCACAAAGCAAGGCTTTTGCTGTATCTATTTTTGCACCCCTACCACTTTACATAATGATTTTATCATACTTTGATACTTAAATGAATCCAAAATCTTAACAATATAGATATTCTTCACCTATGCCAATTGAAATTCTCTATGCTTCTCTGTATCTCCTTAGATATTCCACAAAGGATTAATAAATACTTGTTGCATTTAATCTACTCAAAGTAATGGAGACCTTCCTCCTTAAGTTTCCTCCTTTCCTTCTAATTTTGGCTTCATTGGTTTTTTTTTCTGCAAAAACTTATTGATTTAATGTGATCAAAATTATCCATTTTGCTTCCTCTGATCATCTCTATCTCTTGTTGAACTTGTTCCCTCTCCATAGATCTGATAGGTAATTTTTTTTCTGTGCTTCCCTAATTTATTTATGATGTCACCCTTTATATTTAAACTATATACCCATTTTTAGTTTATCTTGGTATGTGATGTGAGATATTGATTTATGCCTAGTTTCTGCCAAAGAGATTTCCAGTTTTTCTAGTTCTTACCCCAGTGGGTGGAATCTTTGGGTTTATCAAACACTAGATTCTGTGCTTACTTTCTTCTGTATATTGTGTACCTAATCTATTCCATTGATTAACCACTCTATTTCTTATCCAATGATCGATTGCTTTGATGATAACTACTTTGTAATGCAGTTTGAAATCTGGTACTGCTAAACCCCCTTCCTTTATTTTTCTTTTTAATTAATTTCCTAGAGGAACAAAACTTCCAGATAAATTTGTTATTTTTTCTAGCTCTATAATATATATTTGTTTGGTTGTTTGATTGGCATGACATTGAATAAATAAGTTAATTTAGGTAGTATTTTCATTTTTATTATATTGGCTTAATATTTCTTCAGTGGTTTGGATCTGTCCTTATTTGTACAAAGAGTATTTTATAATTGTGTTCCTATAGTTGCTGTATGTGTCTTGGCATGTAGACTTGCAAGTATTTTATACTGTCTGTAGTTATTTTAAATAGAATTTGTATTTTTATCTCTTCCTGCTAATTTTTGTTGGTAATATATAGAAATTCTGATGATTTATATGGGTTTATTTCATAGCCTGCAATTTTGCTTAAGTTGTTAATTATATTGACTAGTCTAGTTGCTTCTCTAGAATTCATTACGTACACTATAATATCATCTGCAAAAAGTGACTTACTGTTTCCTTATTGTCTCTTATTATTTCAAGTTCTTTTTCTTGTCTTATTGATATGGCTAGCATTTCTGGTACAATATTGAATAATAATAGTGAAAATGGACATCATCATTTGACCTACGATCTTATAGGAAAGCTTTCTGGTTATCCCCGTTACAGATTAAGTCTGATTTTGGTTTTAGATAATTATTATTTTAAGAAAAGCTCTATTTGGGGATACAGGGAAAATAAGTATAGTATACTAACATACTGTTGGTGGAACAACTATGAACTAGTCCAATCATTCTGGAAAACAATTTGGAAATATCCTCAAAGGGCTATAAAATTGTGGGTACTCTTTGACCCTGCAATACCACTATTAGGTCTACCCCAAAGAGATCAAAGAAAAAGGAAAATGACCTATACGTGCAAAAATATTTATAGCAACACCTTTGTGGTGGCAAAGAAGTGGAAAATGAGGGGATGCTTATCAATTAGGCAATGGCTAATCAAGTTATGGTATGTGATTGTGATGGAATCCTATTGTGCTTTAAGAAATGATGAGAGGGATGGTTTCAGAAATACTTGGGAAGACTTGTATGAACTGGTACAAAGTGAAGTAAGCAGAACAAGGAGAACATTCTACACAGTAACAGCAGTATTATAAAGATGATCAACTGTCAAAGACTGGGTAACTCTGATCAATAAAATGATAGAAGACAATTCCAAAAGTCTCATGATGAAAAATGCTATTTCTCTCTAGATAGGGAACTGATGGTCTCAGAGTGAACATTTACACATATTTTTGTTTCCTTGCTTTTCTCTTTTGCAATATGACTATTAGATGTTTTGCATGACTTCTTATGAATAACAAGTGCCCTATTTCTTGCCTTATTAATGGGTGGGAGAGGGGCTGGAGGGAGGGAGAGAACTTGGAACTGAAAATAATAATAAAAAAAGGAAAATTTTAAAAAAGAAAAGTGCCATTTATTCCTATGCTTTCTGGTGTTTTTAAAAGGAATATATGCTGCTTTTGCCAAAAGATTTTTCTGATGACTAATGTTGATAGACTTAGCCCTTCTCAACAATGCAAGGATCTAAGACATCTCCAAACGTCTCATGATGGAAAATGCTATCTACATCCAAAGAAAGAACTATGGAGTTTAAATACAGATCAAAGCTTACTGTTTGCTATATTTTTCTTCTGTTTTGTTGTTTTCTCTTTCTTGTGGGTCCTCCTGTTGGTTCTAATTCTTCCTTACAACATCACTAATGTGAAAATATGTTTAATAGGAATGTATATGTATAGCTTATATCAGATTGTGTGCTGTCTTGGGGAGGGAGGTGGGAGGGAAGAGGGAGAAAAATTTAAAACTCAAAAGCTTATGGAAGTGATTGCTGATAAATTAAAATAAATTAATTTTAAAAATTACCATTCTAAAAAAAAGATTTTTCTTCATCTATTGATATAATCATATAAGTTTTGCTCTTTTTCTTATTGATACAGTCAAGCATGCTTATAGTTTTCCTAACATTGAACCAGCCCTGCACGCCTGGTATAGATCCAACCTGGTTATATGATTTTTGTGACAGCGTAATTTCCTTTTATTTCAAATTTTTGCATCAATATTCAGTAGGGATGTTGGTCTATGGTTTCCCGTCTCTGTTTTTGCTCTCCTAGTTTAATTATTGGAACCATATTTGTGTCAGAAGGAATTTGGTAGGATTCCTTTACCCATTTTTTCATAAAGTATTGGAATTAGTTGTTCTTTAAATGTTTGATAGGATTTGCTTACAAAGCCACCTGGTCTATGTTTTTGTTTTTCCTTAGGGTGCTTAGTTATGCCTTGTTCCACTTCTTTTTCTAAGTTATTTAAATATCTTGTTTCCATTTCTGTTCATCTGAACAATTTATATTTTTGTAAATATTCATGTATTTCATTTAGACTGTTTTATTGGCACAAAATTGGGCAAAATTGTTCCTAAAATTATTTTAATTTTATCTTTATTGGTTGTGTATTCACTTTTTTTTCATTTTTGATACTGATAATTTGGTTTTCTTCCTTTTTTAATTGAATAAGTCAATACTTTATCTATTTTATTGTGTTGTTGTTTTCTCCCCATAGAATCAGCTTCTAGTTTGTTTTATTTTTTTCTGTTCAATGGTTAATTTACTTTCAATTTTATTAATTTTTCTTTTGATTTTTAGGATTTTTATTTTGGTGTTTGGGGACCTTTCATTTGTTTCTAGGTTTTTTTAGTTGCATGCCTATTTCATGATCTTTTCTTTCTCTGATTTATTGATATAAGCATTTAGAGATAAATTTTCCCCTAAGTACTGCTTTTGCTACATCCCACAAATTTTGTTATATTATCTCATTGTTGTCATTATTTTTAATGAAATATTTTATTGCTTCTATGATTTGTTCTTTGATCCACTCATTCTTTAAGATTAGATTATTTATTTTTCAATAATTTTTAATCTATGCTTCAAAGGCACTTTATTGAATGTAATTTTTATTGCATTGTCATCCTAGAAAGGTGCATTTAATATTTCTGCTTTTCTGCATTTCTTTGTGAGGTTTTTATGTCCTAATACAGGGTCAATTTTTGTTAAGGTGTCATGTACAGCAGAGAAATAGACATACTGTTTCTTATTCTCATTCAATATTTTCTAGAGGTCTATCACTTAAGTTCCCAAAGTGACTGATATTGGCCACCTGGGAGTGCTGGAATGATCCAGGGGTGCAGTATTAGCTTTGGGTGCAATTGAAGGGCTTTGAATAAAAATAAGAGGGTGGTAGAAGCATAAGGGAAGAAGAGAAGAGAAGAAAATTTTGAAAAACTCTTTGTCCAAGTTTTCTCTATTGTGTAACAGAATTAAAGTCACAGTGATTACATTATTTCCCAAATAAACACACAAAATGAAAGTTATAACCAATCAGTGGTTAAGTCCACCAACATGTCTTAACAAGCAAGTGTTAATAGGTGAATGTGCTGCTCCTTGTCACATCATCATGCATCAGCCGGAATGTGTGTGTGTAATGACTCATTTACAATATGATGCTATACAGTTACATGACACAATATTGTGTCATCAAAATTTCAATGCAAGAAAAACCCCCACAAATTTATGATAAATTATTAAATTTAAAAGTGTCCTTTTTTAAGTGGTGCATATTAAAAAAAAAAGTTAAAGAGTTAAAGAAAGTAGATTTCTAGCGGGCGCTGAGTAAATTTTTTTTTTTAAGGGGAAGGGCAGGCCAAATAAGTTTGGGAACCTCTTGTCTATCATTTCAAATTTTTCTAAAATTTCTATTCATCTCTTTAACTTCTTTCCTATCTATTTTATGATTAAATTTATCTAAGTGTGAGAGGAGTACACTGAGGATTTCTACTCTCTACTTCCTCCTGTAACTTACTTAACTTTTCCTTCAAGAATTAAGATGCTATGCTCCTTGGTAAATATATATTCATTATCTATATTAATTTGTTGCCTATGGTACCATTTACCAAAATGTCATTTCCCCAAATACTCTTTTAATTGAGTCATTTTTGTTTTTGCTTTCTCTGAAATCATGATTGCTACCCCTTCCTTTTTTCACTTCAGCTTAAGCATGACATATTCTGTTCCAGCCCCTTATTATAATTCTATGTGTGTCTTTCTCTTTTAAGTGTGCCTCTTGCAAACAACATATTGTTATTTTCTGGTCCCTAATCCATTCTACTAACTTCTTCCATTTTATGGATGAGTTCATCCTATTAACATTCACAGTTATGACTGCTAACTGTATATTTCCCTTCACCCTATTCTCTTCTAATTATCCTTCTCTTTTTAACACTGTTCCCTCCTCAAAAATTTATTTTGTTTCTAACCACTAATTCCCTTAATTTATACTCCCCCTTTTTTTCTTAGGTCCTACCACTCCTACTTCCCTGTTTGGTAAGAAGAATTTCTGTACCCAAATGTGTGTGTATATATTCTTTTCCCTCCTTGCATCAGCTTGGATGAGAGTAAGATTCAAATGTTGCCCATTTTACCTTTTTTCCATTCTATTATAAAAACTCTTCCTTGAATACTTCTTTAATGTAAGATAATTTTCATCATTCTTCTTCTCCCTTCCCTCTTCTCCCAGTGCATCTTCCCTCTTCATCACCTTCCATTGTTCTTTTGAGATCAACCCAACATAATAGACACATACCCATGTCTTCTGTCTAAGTAGACTCCTTCTAGCTGCTAATAGTGATAATGTTCTTAGGGGTTACACATATAATCTTTCTGTATTGGAATGTAAACAGTTTAATTTTATTGAATCATTATGATTTTTCACTCCTATTTACCTTTATATGACCTTCTCTTGTGTTGGAATATTAAATTTTTTGTAGAAAAATCTTTATTATATTGTTGTGAAAACCTTATTGTTTATTGCATTGTTTGAATCTAGCCTTGTGTGGCTAGATATTGTTTAACCCATGATGTACAGGATGGTAGGCTGTGCTGACCTCAGAGACCTTATAGGACCTTATAGGAGGACCAGAGATTGTTTCAAGGAATCCTTGGATCCCATCCGAGTCTTATTTTGGATTCATCCAATAGATTGTGTTTGGGTTTTGCCTAATCTTTATTGAATATTTATAGTTACCTGCTGAGATGCATCTCAACCAATCTACAGTTACTTACCTGGAAACTGCTCTTTTCTGGAAACTGCCTACATGTAGGTCACTTAGTAATTGTCTCTATAATATAAAATATAAAACTCATAGTGGCTAAAGGGGGAGCCAGCCCCACCTTCTTCCTGGTCTCCCCTCTCCCAAGCTAACTTAATAAAATTCTTTGTAAAAGTATTTTCAGATTTGGGTTTTGTTCTTGACCAACATTTTCTCTTCATCTCTGGTCTTTTTATCAAGAATGCTTAAAAGTCCTCTATTTTATTAAATATCAATTTTTCCTCTGTAAGATTATACTTGTTTTGCTGGACATGTTATTCTTAGTTATACTCATAGCTCCTTCCTTCTGGAACTTCATATTCCATGCTCTCTATTTCATTTTGGTGATAGATGCTAAGTCTTGCATGACCCTGACTGTGACTCCACAATATTTAAATTATTTCTTTCTGGCTGCTTCCAATATTTTCTCCTTGACCTAGGAGCTTAATATTTTGGCTATAATATTCCTAAGAGTTTTCATTTAGAGATTTCTTTCAGCAAATGATTATTAGATTCTTTCAGTGTCTGCTTTGTCTCTTATTCTAAGATATCTGGACAGTTTTCCTTTGTAATTTTTTGAAATATGATATCTAGGCTCTTTCTTGATCATGGCTTTCAGGTAATCCAGTAATTCTTAAATTAACTCTTCTCAATCTGATTTCCAGATTAGGTGTTTTTCCTATGAGACATTTCACATTCTCTTCTATTTTTCAGTCTTTTAACTTTGTCCTTTTGTTTCTTGATGACTCATGGAGTCATTAGCTTCCACTTGACCAATTATAATTTTTAAGGGGTTATTTTCTTCAATGAAATTTTGAATATCATTTGCCATTTAGCCAATCCTGATTTTTAAGGAGTCACTTTATTCAGTATTTTTGTGCCTCTTTTATCAAGCTGCTAATTCTCTTTTCATAATTTTCTTGAATAGTCCTCATTTATTTTTCCCATTTTTTCCTCTACCTCTCCCATTTGATTTTTAAAATCATTTTTGCTCTTTTTTTAAATCTCTTTCTTTAGCTCTTCTAGTTATTCTTGCTGGGCTTGTATACAATCTGCAATTTTTCTTTGAGGCTTTGCTTGTAAAATTTTCAAATCATTATCTTCTTTTGAATTTGTGTCTTGAACTTCCCTGTCACCATAGTATTTTTTGTATGATCAAGTTCTTTTTTTATTATTGTTTGCTAATTCCCCCATCCTATTTCTTGACTCTGGACTTTATGTTAGAGTTTTTTTCTGCTTACCTCTGAGGGAGATGACTAGCCTGCATTTCTGTCTTTTCTATTCTTTTGCTATTTTCACAATTCAGTCTGGGGATCTGTAGGGTTTTGGTGCTTCCAAAATGGTATGATCCAAAGAAAGATTTGGTCACTACTCTCCTGGTCTGCACTTTGTTTTTTACTCAGTTAGGGCCTCTGGCCCCTCATGACTACACTTCTTGCCACCCTGGGACTGTGACCTGGAATTGGATAATAGGTGACAAATGGGTGACCCAATCCTATGCCTAATGCTGGAAGAGGGGTCCTGTAGGATCTCTTTCTAACCAGGTGTTCAGTCCTCTTACTGTCCCTGGGTGCTAATACCACTGCAGACACTGGTGCTGTGTCTCATTGATGAGATTCAAATAGAGTGGCCAATGAGAAGCCCATTATTTCAAGTATCACTTTAAAGCCACTTTAGGAGACAATGAGATTCAAGTAGGCTGGTCAAAGAAATACAGAAATTAAGAGGGGCCCCCTACCCACATGTACAAAAATATTTATAGCAGCTCTTTTTGTGGTGGCAAAGAATTGGAAATTGAGAGGATGCCCATCAATTGGGGAATGGCTGAACAAGTTGTAGTATATGAATGTAATGGAATACTATTGTGCTATAAGAAATGATGAGCAGGTAGACTTCAGAAAAACCTGGAAAGACTTGTATAGTCTGATGCTAAGTGAAGTGAGCAGAACCAGGAGAATGTTGTACACAGTAACAGCCATGTTGTATGATGACTAATTTTGACTGACTTAACTCTTCTCAGCAATGCAAGAATCTGAGACATCTCCAAAAGTCTTATGATGGAAAATGCTATCCACATCCAAAGAAAGAGCTATGGAGTTTGAATGCAGATTGAAGCATACTATTTGCTATTTTTTGCTTCTGTTGTGTTTTGTTTCCTCTTTCTGGTGGTTCCTCCTGTTGGTTCTAATTCTTATTTACAACATCACTAATGTGAAAATGTATTTAATAGGAATGTATATGTATAGCCTATATAAGATTTTCTTGGGGAAGGAGGTGGGGAGGGAGGGGGAGAAAAATTTAAAACTCAAAAGCTTATGGAAGTGATTGTTGATAAATCAAAGTAAATTAATAAAGTTAATTTTAAAAAAAAGAGGGGCCCCTGGCCCCTTGGCCACGGGGTGAACAATGGAATAGATAATACCTGAAACTCTGAAACTACTGTCCCTGGTCACCTCATCTCCCTACCCATGGCAGGTTTTACTCTATAAGAATCCATAGCATCTCCTGACTAGGGGGCATCCTCCTTAAGCAGAGGGTGTCCCCCTTAGCAAGTGTCCCCCTTAAGTGGGGGGTGGGGCATCCCTGCTTACTCAGGCATCTCCCTTACTTGAGCATCTTCCTTAAGTGGAAGGCATCCCCCTTAAGATGGGGTCTCCCTTGATGGGCATCTCCCTTAAGGACTCATCTCCCTTAAGTGGCCCTCTCGTGGTGGGGCTGCCACCCCCCCTTAAGCTGGGGTCTCCCTTAAGCTGCATCTCCCTTAAGGGGCAGGGGAGCCTGCTTGGTGTATTGGGTTATGTTTTGTGTGTTACCCCCAATAAATGCCTATACTTGATTTGGAGACAGCCTGAGTGAATTCTTTCCAGACAACTTTGCACCCCAACATTTTGAGGTGCCCCTGAATCTCATCACATCACTGCTGCTTCCCCTGAATCATGCTTTGCCAGACCCCATCCCAATACCCTCAGACCTGTCTTTGTCTTCCTAAGTTGCCCTGGGCTTTAAAAATGATTCAATGTGACTTTTCCTTCTCTTTCCCACTCAGAATTCTTTTTGGTGTTTTCTGAGGTCATTTTATAGGAGAGGTTATGGGAGAAGTCTGGCAGTTGTTACCTTTCACTCCACCATCTTGACTCAGCTTCTCTTTTTTAATACTTTGAATCTACCAGTGTCTCATTCAGGCTGTCCATCTCTGCATGAAGCATTCCCTTATCCCTCCTTCTCTGTAGCACCTCACTCTTACCAACTGATTTGTCTCTATGTTGAGGTTTATGGGTACAGGACACAGGTCCTGCCTTGAAAGAATTCAACTCAAGCCTTCTTTCGGCCAAAGACAAGTTTTATTAAAACATCAACTGAGGTGACCGAGATTCCTAGTGAGTCTGGACGATTGACCAGATCTTAAGAATCTAAGCAATTTAATGGGGGGCAAGATGGACCTTATATACAGAAAGACTATGGGAAGGATCTAGGAGTGGCCAGTAAGCTGAGGTGACTGGGAGATAACAGAGAAGGACCCCAAGGGCTGGGTGCCCTAGGAGAACACAGTAGGGGGGTAGACGGAATTAAGGAAAGTGATCTAGGGTGGGGCCAGGTGCAGATAATGAGGGCCTCAGTGAAAGGCTAGTTGATAGAATTATAGCCTCAGAACTATAATATAAGTCCAGAGACTTGGCCAAGTGAGAAAGTTCAAGGAATTGGGGGTGGGGGGGTTACCAGGGCCTCCTCATCTCAACTGTCCTAGGTATATGTGTCCTAAGAAATATCTATTATGCCAATTATGATCCTAGATTTAGAGCTGGAAGGGACCTTAGAGAACATCAAGTCCAGCCCTCATTTCTCAAATATAAATCATCTTTGACAGGACACAGCAATCTATTTTTATCCACCAAGCATATTTCCATTTTTACTGAGGGTCAGTTGACATATTTATTCTTTAGAGTTAGTGGTATTTGATAATTCACAATCATATTGCATCACTGCAATATTGGTGTTTAAAAAAAAAAAGATGGTCTTTTGTAGCAGGGAGCAATTTGGAAATTGCTATGTAAATTCCCAAACTTGATAAAAGATAATCTCATCCTCCAATTCTACTCTGGTGTGGTCTAGTTAAGTAAATGTTTCATAAATATTTGTAGAATTAAAAGTGGATATAGTCAAAATTTTGTTGCCAACAGGAATATAGGACAAAAATAACCAAAGCCTATGTACCCTTTTAGTCTTGAGAAGACTCCAACATGATATACATGGCCCTACTATTAATGACAAAGTGGATAAGGAGAGCAGAAAGGAATTTTCTCACTCCAGCCCAAATAATAGACAGGCTAGGATAATGTATGCTGAGGCAGAAGCAAAGCAATTTAAATTAGACTTGACTAAAGGGCTTTTTTTTTTCCTGGCTGGAAGGGTGTGGTTGTATATTTGACTCACAAAAGAGCTAAGAAGGCCTTAAGAATGTGGTAGAGGGGCAGCTAGGTGGGGCAGTGGATAGAGCTCAGGCCCTGAAGTCAGGAGGAGCTAAGTTCAAATCCAACCTCAGACCAAACACTTGACACTAGCTGTGTGACCCTGGGCAAGTCATTTAACCCCAATTGCCTAAATAAATAAATAAATGCTTGTTTCCTTCCTTCTTTCCTTCTTCCCTTCCTCCCTTTAAAAAAAAAATGTGATAGAAAGAGATCTAAGGTTATCTTCTATCTAAGATCAAGATAACCTGCCCTAAGAAGAGTCCTCATGGGCACTATAATTCAGTGGAGAACTAGAAGATGAACAGCAGAGCAGAGAATCTTTCATAGAGAACAAGTGGATGGTAGTAAAGTAGAGAACATAAGCCAGAAACTCATAGCTCAACAGAAAAAAATCACTTATGAGCTCTAGAGCTCAGCATTTACCTGGTGCTGGAGTGTTCTGCATGGTTCTCCATGTCAGGACTCCTTGTGGGGACAGTGTCCCCAGTACCTCCAGACCTCTCTGTCTGTCTTCCTATGCCAACTGGACTGGACAAAGGACTCACTGTCATTTCCCACCCAGCTGCTTCCCTGGACTTCGTGATCTCCAGAAACTCATCATTGTTCAAGATGAAATCAACTCTAAAACGCTCACCTCTTCAAATCATCTCCTTCTCCAATTGTAAGATTTCATCATGTCTCTGCACTGCGTAAACCCCCACTCCCAGCTTTTTCACTTCTTTCTCTGTGTTGCTCCCCTATTAGATTGTAAGCTCCTTGAGGGGAGGGACTGTCTTATGCCTTTCTTTGTAAATTGTTTATTGAAAAAAATTAAATTTAATTTTAAATTCTAAATTTAATTTAAAACATTAACTTTAAACCCAAATCTGTCTGGAGGTTACTTAGTAGAGAAGGTTTGATTTTTTTTTTAACTTGCATCCGGGTGTGTTTGATCATTAAATCAATAAATACTTATTGAAAGTCTATTCTACTTACTCTTCTTAATGCTGTGGGAGCACAAGGACCTATGACTAGGACTGCTCTTCACAGCTTAGCACAGTGCCTGGCACAGAGAAAGCCTTAATAAATGCTTATTGACGCTGACTGACTTTTTCTTGAATTTCCTCACCAAGATTTGGATTTAGGCATTTTCTGGATCTGTTTGAAGGAGTTTTGGAGGTGGAACTCTCTGTACTTATTCCTGCTTCTCCACCATATTCTCAGATTTCAAATGACACTTTGCTTTGTTCCTTATATATACATATATTGTTCCTTATATATACATATATATATAATACATATGTAACACATATTTGTAATACTCTGAATAAGTATTTGCCAAATTGAATTGATTTAAATTAGGAAGAGGAAACCAGGAAGGAAGATCAGAGGAGACCAAGTAGAAACTTTAAAAATCTCGGTGCTGGAAGGGATAGAATTGTAAAAGCATTTGTCAAACTTACTTTAAACTGTTTTCATCAAGTCAAGTCCCTCCCTTGTTTCCATGGCCCCACTTCCCCTATTGCTTTTTTGAGGGAAGGGATAACACAGCCTGCAGACAGTAGCTCTGTGAGTACATCCCTTCAATGATCCTCTGGTGAAGAACTCCACCCCCACCCCACCCCACCCCCCCACCCCTGTCAATGCAAAGTTCTACTTTCTCTGCAATTAATAGTCTTAGAGAATAGCCCAGGGTCATACAACCAGTGTGTGAGGGTCTTGACAATTTCTTTGTATCTCCACTGTTTGGCACATAAATAAATGCATATTACCTATATCAAATTTCACCTTTTCTATGAACACTTTTCAAATGGCACAATTTAATAGTCAGTTACATATTGTAACATGTCCAATGTCTTAGGTGACTCAGATTCTGAAACAGGTAAAAGCATTTCCTTCTATCCCCTCCCCAGCTTCACTTTCAGTCATTTCCAGTCATGGCCCACTCTCTGTGACCTCATTTGGGGTTGTCTAGGCAAAGACACTGGAGTGGTTTGCCATTTCCTTCTCCAACTCATTTTACAGATGAGGAAACTGAGGCAATTGCCCAGTGTTACACAGCCAGTAAGTATCCCAGGCTGGATTTGAACTCTGGTATTTCTGACTCTAGAATTTATGCTCAATCCACTGTACCACCTAGCTGCCCTTCCCCACTGCATTTAGCAAATCTAAACCCAGTCTTCAAGCCTTCAAAATCTACTCTGGCCTTCTAGACCTCTGCCTTCTCTCAATTCCTACACAGTATTGAAATGCTAAATTGTCCATACCATATAATTTGCATTTAAACATATGCTATCTGTAGCTTAATTCTCTAACTGATTAGTGAATACTATTCCAGGACCTAGTAAAGTGGGAAATCCCCTTCCAGCTAAGCCTTGTTCTTCTTGTAGTTCAGTCATTTCTTCTGTCTTTGCAGTTTTCTTGGCAAAGATACTGGAGTAGTTGCCAGCTCATTTTACAGATGAGAAAACCGAGGCAAATAAGGTTAAGTGACTTGCCCAGGGTCATATAGCTAATCAGTGTCTACGGCCGAATTTGAACTCAGAACTTGACTCCAGGCTTAGTGCTCTATCCACTGGGCCGCCTAGCTGCCCAGCAGCCAACCAGTACCAAATATGAAAAGAGTTAAATTTAGGTGAAAACTAATGAAACTAGTTTTATTAAACAAACATTAAGCTTCTACTAACTGGAGGGCTTAATTTGACTTGTTCTTAAGAAGTTAGGATTTCAAGAAAGCTCTTTATACTACTTCCTCTTGGACTCAGACTTCTTTGTCTTGTCTAAGATTGCAAAACATTTTCCAATGAAAGTTTATTTTTCCATTGAATTCTGGAGGTTTTGCATTATTTTATAAAGGGTAGGCTGAGCTTTCACATTTTGGAACTTAGAGATTTACATACTCTTAGAGTTATTTGATACCATTCATATTCAAAATCTGTCTGGTTATGTTTTTAAAGATATATAGATACACATATATACATATACATGCTATACATGATATAGACAATGTGGGAATTATTTTTGACTATGCATATTTGTTATAAACATTTTGTTTTGCTTTTCTTTTTCTTCTCAATGGGAGGGACTATAGGAAGGAGAGAAAATTGTTTATTGAAAATTTTTAATTTAATTAAAAATAATTTAAAACCCCAAATCTGTCCGGGGGCTATTTAGTAGAGCAGTTTCATTTGCTTGCATCCCTGTGTGCTTAATCATTAAATCAACAAATACTTATTAAATGCCTCTTATATTTACTCTACTAGATGCTGCAGGAACACAAAGAATTATGACCTGTATTGTGCCTCTCTTTGGGGACAACCCATGTGTAGGCAACTTAGTACAGTGAAGAGCACTTTGGACTTGGAATCAGGGGACAAAGAAAAAAATCCTGCCTCTGATACCTACTGTGTGAACTCTGACAACTCACATCTCTTCTCTGAGCTTTAATTTCCTCATCTATAAATTGCAATAATAATACTTCACTATCCACATCACAGGGTTGTGAGGAAAGATCTTTATAAAATTAAAACTATATATACATACATGTGTTTATATACATAATAATTAAATATACTTAATTCTGAGTTATCAATATGTAAATTCAGCATGAGGCAGCTCAAAGCACCCCAAAATATGGCAGAAGAGTTTTAGAAGTTTTAGTCCATCCACATTCTTGTGGATTCAGCATCTTTTATTATTTAACACTGAGCCCTTCTTTCAAATAAAATCCAGCAGCCAGGGTGAGGTGAAGGATTGGGGGCAGGGCCTCAGTGTCTGAATCGTGGCCCTTCTGGGAATATGGCTCTCCTTCTATCTCCTCTTTTATTTTTTTTAATCTTTCAGAGCTTTCTCTGTCTCTATCCCACCCACCTATTTCTTCTCTTTCCTCCTCTCCCTCCTTTTTTTTTCCTGTGGAGAAATAACATTTACTCCTCTTTTCCTTGTTTTTTCTTTTATTTCTCTTCTTCCTATTTCTCCTTTGGTATCTCCCATATCTCATATCCCATCCCTCCCTGCTTTCCCTTCTTGCTGCTCCTCTGTCCCTTTTTATTCCCCTCCATTCCCCTTTCTCTCTCCTAATATGATGTAGGTAATTTTAAAGCTTTTGTGTTTCTGTATCAACTCTGTATGAAAATGAGTTCCTTTTTATTTTTTCAAATGTGCAGGGCTCCTCTTCCACTTGACGTGAGGCCTCTGAATGCCTTTTGTACGCTTCTCAGCAGCACTGAGCTCTTGGATACAAGTAGTCGCTCAATAAATATTTGCTGATGGATTGATTGATCTGTTTCTTTTGTATCCCTCATAGCATTGTGCAATGAGGCCTCCAATAAATGCTTATTGAGTTAATTCATGACACTGAACTACCCATTAAATATTTTGCACAGCCAGCCAATTCTCCCCACAGGTCCAGAGTCACAGAATGCTCTCTTTATAACATACAATCATATCTTAACAGTATATAGAAACTGAAGGGGGAAAAAACATGCTCTTCCTCTCATGTAGACTACCAGGCTGATCAGTTTTCATTTGTGTCAACTATAGTGGAAAAAAATCTTCTAAAATGTCTGTTCCAAGCACTTCCGTTTGTTGTGAGCTGTCCCACTTAAGCTCAGGGCCACCTAACCACATTTTCTGGTGAACAATGGGGGTGATTAGAAGAGCTGATCTCCTTCACACTACCCACTAATTGGCTCCTTTCCATTATACTCTAAGTGCCCAGCATAATCTTAATAAGCTCATCTAAAATGCAGCTTTTGAAAAATCATCCAGCCTTCGTGAGAGCCGTACAATGTACGTATCTGTGTTTCTTTGTGTAGTAATCCTCTGGACTCACTCTCCCAGAGCAAGGCTGGTTACATCTCCTGCTCAAGGTGTCAGGGAGTGTTCCAATGATCTCAGCTTGAGCCTGGATTCCAATGTGTTAACTGCCAGCGATTAGCACCCCAATTCCATCTAACCAAGTAATATCAATTGGTTTTTGAAAAAGAATATTTACTGCAAAGATACAGCAGGAACAGAAATGACAAACATTTTCCCCCACAACTGGGGCCACATTTTCCCTTATACCATTTGGGTCCCTGGGAAAAGCAGATTCAGACTTAATGTAATTTCTACATAGCATTTACCCCACTAAGTTCATTTCCAAATGTGGAACGGCCACAGATAGATGAAGCTCCATCTCTGCTCCTACTGAACTGGGTGAAGCAAATCACTAGGGACTTCTCTCTTCATCATCTGGCTTCTAAGCAAATCCCAGCATGGACTCTAGCTTCTGGTCCCCTGGTGGCCCACTCTCCTGATTTTGGGGAGCTCGCAAGCCATCTCCAATATCGACATAAAACTAGAAAGAATAAACACAAAGAGGCGAAGAACAGAAGTCAATATTCATGTGGCAGCCACATGGGGCAGTCAACCTCAAGATGGGCAGGGTTCAAGGTCTTTCCCCATTCAGAGGCTTACAGCATATTTCTCTTTTAACGTTATCAGGGACAAAAAGAACAAAAACTAGCCTTCACTTTAGCTGACTAGTGCCCCCATTTCTTACTCCACCACCATTCAAAAAGATTCCAGAACCAGTTACACAGTGTGTGAATGCTCCAAAGTCCATTTAGGAACTCCATCAGCAGCTGAACATTCTACACGTGTTCATAAGGATTGGGCTCTCCCCTCCTCTGCCATTGCAATGACAAAGCAATATGTGCACAGGAAATCCAACCCAAACCTAATTGAGTTTTATTCTCCATGGTATGCTTTTTTACAAATAGCATGCATATCTCCACAGTAAAGTGGAAATTCTAAGCCGTCAATAACTTCCTTTTATGGTATTTTTAACGACCATAATGGTCATAATGGTACTGACTCATCTTTTTCATCCACTAAATGTAGACATTCTCCAGGGTTCTGTTATCTGTTCTCTTCTCCTCACTCTATATATTCTCCCTCATCAATCTCTACTATACAGGTGGCTTCAAGAATCATCACTAATTAAATAATTTTTAAATCTATTATTCCAGTCTCCCTCCTGAATTTTAGACTGACCTTTCCAATTGACTGCTGGACAGTTCTGTTCAGATCCATCATTAGCACCTTAAACTCAACATAGCCCCCCAAAACTATCTGCTTACTCTAACTTCCCCATTTCTGTTGATGGCACCTCCACTCTCCCAGTCATTCAGGCTCAAAACATAGGAATGGTCTTCGACTCCTTCCTCTCCCCACCTTCTCAGGGTTATGGCAGCAATTGTTGGCATTCCAATTGAAAATAGAGGTCTTATTTAAATATTTTAAGAAACAAGGATCAACACGCTGATTCTCATTTCTAGAGAATGGACCATTCCAGACTCCTGACAGCTGAAATGCTCCTGACCCATCCCTCACCTTGGCAAAGTACCTGAAGCATACTGAGCACTTAATAAATCCCTGCACTATTGCAATAGCCTTCTCCAGTCTCTCTACATTCTAATCTGTACATTGAGATTAATTTCCTAATACATGGGACAGGTCATGTTACTCCTCTGCTCTAAAACTTTCAATGGTTCCTCGTTACCTACCAAATTAATCCAAAGTCCTTGATGCAGTATTCAGGGTCAACAAATAACTATCTTTAACCTATCTACAGATCCTTATTCAATAAAATGCAAGCTTTTCAAGAACAGGAACTGTTTAGATTTTATCTCTGTAGCTCTGTAACCTGGGATTGTACTTCGTTCCTAATAGGTGCTTAAAAAACAAGTGTTGGATTAAATTGTCTTCTACCACCATACTCAACATATCCTTTGCACCATTCAAACCACATATTACGACAGTAGGGGAAGCTGGTCAAATATCTGTGGAGCAAAAAGGCAGTACTCATTGAAAATAATTCAGAGGAGGTTACAAGTCTTTTTGTCCTACGAGGCTACCTGTAGTAAACTATAAAAGCAGAGATCCCAAAGTTACATAAGTTGTTTGCCGAAGTTATGTAAGCTGTTTATCAAAGTTACATAAGCTTGTCGAAACAACAGGTGTTTTTCATCTAAGCTACTTATAACTAAAATGAATTCCAGTTATAAAATGGAGTCATTTATATCAATTATGTCAAATATCACAGCGATCTTTTATATTTAGGTAAGGTGTTCATTTGGAGGTTATTTTGGTATAAATGTGAGATATTGGTCTAAACCCAGTTTCTTCCATTCAGTTGTTGTTTAGTCATTTTTTAGTTGTGTCCAACTCTTTGTGACCCCATTTGGGGTTTTCTTGGCAGAGATACAGGAGTGGTTTGCCATTTCCTTCTCCAGCTCATTTTACAGATGAGGAACTGAGGCAAACAGGGCTAAGTGACTTGCCCAGGGTCACACAGTTAATAAGTGTCTGAGGCCAGATTTGAATTCAGGAACACTCATCTTCCTGACTCCGGGCATGGCATTCTCTTTGCTGTGTCACCTAGTTGCCCAAATCTTCCATACTGATGTGAAATGTGACAATATCAGTGCCACAAATAACTCAGGTCCAGCCCAATGTGATGCTCAAAACATGACATATGATTAGTATAATAACAGATGTAAATGCTTAAGACCAGATATGCTGCTGGACAAGACTGATCAGAGTTGTCTGCTGTTACAGAGGTGAGGGAGGGTCCTGCCAAGCTGCCAGCAAAGTCAGGTCACTGTTCCCCCTGGACAGTTTTCTCCTGAGGGAGAGCCATAGACTGTACAGCAAGGGTATGGGGTCAGCCTGTTAAGGCTACTAGCAAGGCCAGATTGTGGCTGTCCTTGGTCAGAGTCAGGTAGACTTCCTCATCCCAGTACAGAGTCATCCTCGGTGACCAAGCTGGCTGGTCTTCTCTGGCTGAGGGCTGGCTCACCAGTAGACAAAGCATGGGTGTTTATAAAGTTTTAAGTGTAAGATGAGCAGTTCTCACACACACACACACACACACACACACACTGAGCTCAGCTGGTGACTTGGTCTTAGCTGAGTTTATTTACAATTTTCCATTCTACAAGGGAGGTAGGGAGGGTGTTCGGTGTGCTGCACCCCCATGATCAGGAAAACGCAGGTAAAATTTTTTGGTCCTACATTCATACCAGAAAAGTCTGAATTATTGTGGTATTAAAAGATAAAATATGTTGATATTATACAATACTATACATGTATTTTATGCATTTCTGAGTTTCTAAACTTTTTCTGTATCATCTGCTGGCATGCTGTCTATGGTTTCCACAAAACTCCCCCATAATTTCCATTTAATTTCTTATGCCAGCCCACAATATATCAAAACAGCAATGGGGAAAGTTACAATGTGGAAGGGATAACTGTATATGAAACTTATGCCTATGAGGGTATAACTGTGCTTTGAGGGTGCAAGTATGCTAAACTTATATGCTTCTATATATTTAAAAAGGGTGTTCTTTTGCTAAGCAGGTAGGTACATGCCTTCTGGTTTCACACATACATAATATGGGGCTTAGGAATATGGGGTTGAGTCTGTTGAGGAAACAGCTGACAGGCCAACGTCCTCTGCGGTACTCATTGCTCCACTCTCCACTTCCATGGTCTAGGTTTCATAAGTATTGTCCATGCCTTCATAGAGGTGTTCTCCATCACACCTGGTTGTTTACTCATTTAGGGAGAGGGGATTATAGGTTTCACACTGATGTCCAATTTTCCCAGCAGTTTTTATCAAATAGCAAGGCTCCAGTAGCTGGTCTTTGTATTTGTATTAGTCAGCTTTTATATGCTGTGTGCCTAATCTATCCCACTAAACAATTTCTATTTTTTAACTAGTACCAAATGATTTTTTAAATTTATTTTATTTTTAATTTATGGTATAAAACAAGCATTTCTATAGCATGGCACAATTAAAAAAAAAAAGATGATTGCACATAAAACTGCAAATACACTATTCCTTTCAAATATACAACAAAATTATCATGTAAATTTCTTTTTTTTTCCATTTTTTCCCTCCTTCCCCCTGCCCCCCTGCCCTAGAGATGGCTACCACTAGACACAAATATACACACACATACACACACACATACACATATATATATATGTATGTATAATTATTCTATACCTACTTCTATTTATTAGTACCAAGTGATCTTGAGAATTATTGCTTTGTTGTATAGTGTGAGATCTGGTACAAGTAGGCCCCTTTCTTTACCACTTTTTTTTCATTATTTCTCCTGAGATTATTAATCATTTATTCCTCCATATAAATTTTGTTATTATTTTTCACTCAGTTGGATATAGAAATATATCTTACCCTATAGGAGAGTAAGTGGGAAAGGGATAAGAGAAGCAGCGGGGCTGGTGATAGAAGGGAGGGCAGATGGGGGGAGGGGTAGTCAGAAGCAAAACAAGTGAAGAGGGACAGGGTGAAAGGAGAGAGAATAGAATAAGCAGGGGGGAAATAGGATGGAGTGAAATACCCTTTGGGCATAGTTTCTAATTGCTCTACAGAATAGTTGCATCAGTTCACAGCTCTACCAACAGCAATACCACTGCTAGATCTGTATTCCAAAAGAGATAAAAAACAAAAAGGAAAAAGACCTATATGTGCAAAAATATTTATAGCAGCTCTTTTCTAGGGGCAAAGTATTGGAGATTGAAGGGATGCCCATCACTTGGGGAATGGCTGAACAAATTGTGCTATGTGATTATGATAGAATACTATTGTGCTATAAGAAATGATGAGCAATACGCTCTCAGAAAAACCTGGAAAGATTTACATGAGCAATACAATGATACAAGACAACTCTAAAAGACTTATGATGAAAAATACTATCCATCCCCAGAGAAAGAACCATTAGCTCTTTCTGAATACAGATTGAAGCATATGTTTTTGATTTTCTTAATTTTTCTTGAAGTTTCTTTTTAATCTATGTTTCATTCACATGTCTATTAAGGAAATGTTTTGCATGACTATGCATTTTTTTAAATTAAAACAATTTAATAAGAAACTATTTTATAATAGTTTTTTAAAATTAATTTATTTATTTTTAGTTTTCAACATTCACTTCCACAAGATTTTGAGTTCCAAATTTTTTCCCCACCCCAAGATGGTATGAATTCTGAATACCCCTTCTCCTAATCTGCCCTCCCTTCTATCTCTCCCCCCCTTCCCTTATTGTCTTCCCCTTCAATTTTCCTGTAGGGCAGGATAGATTTCTATACCCCATTTCTTATATGTCTTATTTCTCAGTTGCATGTGGAAAACAAATTTTTTTAACTTTTGTTTTTAAACCTTTGGGTTCCAAATTTTCTCCCTTCCTCCCTCCCCACCCACCCTCATTGAGATGGCAAGCAACTAGATACATATTATACATGTGTATGACTACACATTTCTAGCCTATATTAAATCCCTTGCCTTCTCAATTGGGCAGGAGGTAGGGGACCAAGATGGAAGAAGGGAGAGAATTCTGAACTCAAAGTTTTAAAAATGAATGTTAGAAATTGATTTTACATGTAACTGGGGAAAAATAAAGTACTAAATATAAATTTTATTATTATTTTTCTGGTTCTATAAAATAATCCTTGGGTAGTTAGATTGATAGAGGATTAAAGAAGTAAACACATTTAGGGTACTATTGTCATTTTATTATGTTGCTTTGGCCTACCTATGAAAAATTAAGATTTCTCTAATTATTTAGGTATATCTTTATTTCTATAAATAGTAGGTTGTAGTTGTCTTTATATATTTATTCTGTAGATTTTGGTAAGTAGATGCTCAAGTATTATACATTCTGTAGGTAATTTAATTGGAATTTCCCTTTCAATCTCAAACTGTTGAGTTTTATTGGTATTATATGGAAATACTGATATTTATATAGATTTATGTCCTACGACTTTGCTGAAAGTTACTCTTTCGATGATTTTTTTTTTAGTTGGGTCTCTAGTGTTCTTTAAGCACACCATCATATTATCTGCAAAAATGGTTAGTTTTGTTTCTCCTTTACCTATGCTTATTCCTTCAATTTCTTTTTCTTGTCTTGTTATGGCTAGCATTTCTAGTACTAAATCAAATAGAACTGTAATATTGAACATCCTTGTTTCACTCCTGGTATTACTGGAAAGGATTTTATTTTATTACCATTAAATATAATGCTGGCTCTTGGATTTCAATATATATTATTTGTCATGTTAAGGGAATTTATTCCTTTGTTTTTGGTTTTGTTTTTAAACAGAAATGGGTGTTGCATTTTGTCAAAAGCTTTTTCTCCATCTATTGACATAATCATATGATTTTAATGTTTTGTTTTGTCTATAACTTTCCTAATATTAGACAAACCTTATATTCCCAGCATAAATATAACCTGGTCATATGTTATATTTTATGAAATGTTATTGTAGCCTGTTTGTTAATACTACATTAAATTTTTTTTGTTTCATTGTTCTTTAGGGATAGTGGTTACTAGTTTTTTCTCTCTGGTTTAGGTATCAAGACCATATGTGTGTCATAAAGGAATTTGGAACATCTCTTTTTTTGCTATTTTTGCCAATAGTTAACATAATATTAGAAATAATTGTTTTTGGAATTTTTTTTTTGGAGCCCATGTAAGAATTTTTTTTTAAATTTGGTATTCCATTGAGAAGGCAAGCAATTCAATAGAGATTATACATGTGTAGTCATGCAAAACATTTCCATAATAGTCATGTTGTGAAAGACTAACTACAATTCCCTCCACTCTATCCTGCCCCCTATTTATTCTATTTTCCCCTTCGACCCTGTCCCTTCTCAAAAGTGTTTGCTTCTGATTACCTCCTCCCCTAATCTGCCCTTCCTTCTATCACCCCCCTTTTCTCATCTGCTTCCCCCCTACTTTCCTGTAGGATAAGATAGATTTCTATACCAAATTGAGTATGTAGGTTACTGCCTCTTTAAGCCAATTCTGATGACAGTAAGATTGACTCATTCCCTCTCATTTCCCCCCCTCTTCCCCTCTACTGGAAAAGCTTTTTCTTGCCTCTTTTATGGGAGATAATTTACCCCATTCTACCTCTCCCTTTCTCTTTCACCCAGTACATTCCTCTCTCACACCTTAATTTTATTTTTTAGATATCATTCCTTCATATTCAACTCACATCTGTGCCCTCTGTCTATATATACTCCTTCTAACTGTTACCCTAATAATGAGAAAGGTCTTATGAGTTACAAATATCTTTCCATGTAGGAATGTAAACAGTTTAACTTTAATAAGTCTCTTATGACTTCTCTTTCCTGTTTATCTTTTCTTGCTTCTCTTGAGTCTTGTATTTGAAAGTAAAATTTTCTATTTAGCTCTGGTCTTTTCTCAAGAATGCATCAAATTCCTCTATCATATTGAATGTCAATTTTCCCCCTCCTGGATTAAACTCAGTTTTGCTGGGTTAGGCGATTTGTGGTTTTAATCCTAGCTCCTTTTATTTCTAGAATATCATATTCCAAGCCCTCCCATCCTTTAATGTAGAAACAGCTCAATCTTGTGCTATCTTGAATGTGGTTCTACAATACTTGAATTGTTTCCTTCTGGCTGTTGCAACATTTTTTTTTTATCTAAGCAATAGGGTTAAGTGACTTGCCCAGGGTCACACAGCTAGTCAGTGTCAAGAGTCAGAGGCTAGATTTGAACTCAGGTCCTCCTGACTCTAGGGCCGGTGCTCTATCCACTGTGTCACCTAGCTGTCCCAGCTTGCAACATTTTCTCCTTGATGTGGGAACTCTGGAATTTGGCTATAACATTTCTGGGAGTTTTCATTTTGGTATCTCTTTCAGAAGAAGATCAGTGGATTCCTTCAATTTCTATTTTACTTGCTGGTTCTAGAATATCAGGGTAGTTTTCCTTGATAATTTCTTGAAAGATGATGTCTAGGCATTTTTTTTGATCATGGCTTTTAGGTAGTCCAATAATTTTTAAATTATGTCTCCTGGATCTATTTTCCAGGTCAGTTGTTTGTCCAGTGAGATATTTCACATTGTCTTCCACTTTTTCATTCTTTTGGTTTTGTTTTATAGTTTCTTGATTTCTCATAAAGTGACTAGCTTCCATTTGCTCCATTCTAATTTTTAAGGAATTATTTTCTTCAGGGAGCTTTTGGGCCTCCTTTTCCATTTGGCCAAGTCTGCTTTTTTTTTTTTTTTTAATTAATTTATTTTGATTTATCAACAATCACTTCCATAAGCTTTTGAATTTTAAATTTTCTCCCCCTTCCTCCCTACCTCCCTCCCCAAGACGGCATGCAATCTGATATAGGCTATACATATACATTCCTATTAAACACATTTTCACATTAGTGATGTTATAAGTAAGAATTAGAACTAATAGGAGGAACCACCAGAAAGAGGAAACAAAACACAACAGAAGAAAAAAAAAGAGCAAATAGTATGCTTCGATCTGCATTCAAACTCCATAGTTCTTTCTTTGGATGTGGATAGCATTTTCCATTATGAGGCCTTTGGAGATGTCTTAGATCCCTGTATTACTGAGAAGGGTTAAGTCTATCAATATTAGTCATCACACAACATGGCTGTTACTGTGTACAACATTCTCCTGGTACTGCTCACTTCACTCAGCATCAGACCCTACAAGTCTTTCCAGGTTTTTCTGAAGTCTGCCTGCTCATCATTTCTTATAGCACAATAGTATTCCATTACATTCATATACCACAACTTGTTCAGTCATTCCCCAATGTTTTTGGAATTTTTAATAATATTCACTTATGAATCCATCTTTTTTTTTTCCTCTGGGAGTTCATTTGTGGCTTGTTCAATATATATATTGAGACTGAGCTGTTTAAATTCTCTATTTCTTGGTCTGTTAATTCAGATATTTTATAGTTTTGTAAATATTCATTTATTTCATTTAAGTTGTCAATGTTATTAGCACACCGTTGGGTAAAATAGTTTCTAATAATATTCTTTTTTTCTTCATTTATTTTGAATTCTTTTTTTATTGTCATTTTTGAAACTGGTCATTTGTTTGAGGTACATTGAGGTCCCTCACTATTTCTCTTTGTAATTCATTTAGCTTTTCCTTAAAGTATTTAGATGCTATACCATTTGGAGTATATATGTTAAGTATTATAATTAATTTATTGTCTATTGTGCCTTTTGGAGCAGCTAGGTGATGCAGTGGATAGAGTGCTGGGCCTCTAGAAGTCACTCATCTTCCCGAGTTCAAATCCGGCTCAAATGTTTACTAGCTGTGTGACCATGGGGAAGTCACTTCACTCTACTTGCTTCTATCTCTCATCTGTAAATGAGCTAGAGAAGGAAATGGCAAACCCACTCCAGTATCTTTGCCAAGAAACCCCAAATGTGGTCACAAAAAGTCAGACGTGACTAAAACATGACTGAACAGCAACAAAATTTTGCCTTTGAGCAAAATATATTTTTCCCGTTTGTCTTTTTGAATTAATTCTATTTTTGCTGTTGCTTTGTCTTAAATCATAATTTTTTTGCGTGTGTTCAACTGAGGCATAATAGATTTTGCTCCAATGCCTTATTTTAACTGAGTCTTTATGTTCGAAGTGTGCTTCTCATAAACAACATATTGTTGGATTCTACTTTCTAATCTGTTCTTCTTCCCGCTTTTCTTTTTTGGATAATTTCATCCATTCACATTCACAGTGATGATCATTAACTTGTGTATTTCCCTTCAACCTATTGTCTTATACCTTTTCTTACTCTCCAGTGCCTCTTTCTTACAGACTCCTACCTTTCTCTCTTTCTGTTTAAACCTCTCCTTACTCTCCCCTTCGCAAACTTAGGATTTTGTTTTGCTTGTGACTAATCCTCCTCTTTGCCTGCCGCCTCTTTCCCTTCTTCCTGTTCCTTCTTGTAACCCTGTTGTGATTAACATATTCCTATGTCAAACTCTTTGTTTGTGTTGTGCCCTCTTTTGTCCAGTTTAGATGAAAGTGAAACTCAAGTAATACCCACTCCTTCCATTTCTGCATATACTTCTATTTGTATAAAATAAAGTCCACCATTCTTCCTCCTCTATTTTCCCTTAGGGCATCTTCTACCACCATCATCACCACCCCCTCCATACATACACACACTCTTTCTTTTTTAAGCATCATCAAAACATAACAAGACCACTTTTAGGTCTTCTGTCTCATTTGACAACCTTTGTGACACCTTATGACCCTGAAAGGGTCCCTGAAAGGACCCTTTTATCATCCTCTCTTGTTTTGAATATAAATATTAATTTTATAAAATCCCTTATGATTGTTCAGTTGTATTTACCTTTTTATTTTTCTCTTGACTCTTGTATTTGTAGTTCAAATTTACTATTCAGCTCTGGTTTTTTCATTAGAAATATTTGAAAATCTTTTTTTTTAATTGAAGGCCTAAGTTTTCTTTTGTAGAATTATGCTTAGTTTTGTTGGGGAAATTTGACTGTGATTCCCTGGTATTTGAATTTTTTGTTTCTAGCTGCTTTGACCTGACTGCCTCTTAAAAAATTAGTGAATGAGTGGGGGAGGGAAGAGAGGTCAGGGAACACCTTGTGTAGAAGGTAGTACCTGAACTATGATTTGAAGATAGTTAGATATTCTACAGGATGGAGATGAGCAGGGGAACTAGACTTGGGAAAAGGCAAGGAAATAAGTGATGAAATGTCATATCCAAGGAACACTTTGCCTGGAATGGAGGGTACTTAAAGAGGAGTAATATGAAATAAGGTAGAAAATACAGATTGGAACCAAATTGTGAAGGGTTTTAAATGCTAGACAGAGGATCTGGGGTTTCATCCTAGAGACAGCAGAAATCCATTAGGATTTTTTAGTATGGGGTTCCATGGTGGGATACCTGTGTTTGAGGAATATTGATTTGACATCTTGTATAGAAGACTGATAAGGGAAAGACAGTATCTGAGGCAGGGAGAAGTCTTATGGCTGTTGAAATAATCCAGGACAGTGGTAAGAAGGGTTTGAGCTAGGCTAGAGGCTGTATGAATAGAAAGAATAGAATGGATGCAAGACTTGGCAGCCTCATTGTATATAGACTAGAGGAGAAAAACGGTGTAAGGAAGAGGGAGAAAATCAAAGATTTACTCTGGGGTTGCAAACTGGAGTGATTAAAAGATGAAGGTGCCATCAATAGAAATGAGTGTTGTGATTGAAATGTGAGATGAAAAGTGTCTGAAGCAAAAGAGTACCAAGCATGATCAATTTATTGATAAAACTAGCAAATGCTAATAATGGGATCCAAGGTTCCTCAGAAACCAAGGATGCCTCTGGGGTTTTACAGAGTTCTTTTATAGTCAATAAAGAAGAACATAAAAGAAATCGAAAGTTATGGAATCTGGAGTAACATAGGCATTATTGAATCTTGATTGGCTGGAGCATGATACAATAATTTGTGATTGGGATATTCTGGGTATATGGAACTGAAAATGGGGAATCTTTCAGGGAACAGAGAAGCAAGCTGATTTGTAATAATAAGCTACTGGGCATGTCAGGGGAGTAGCAATATTAAACTGTAGACACTTGTTCCTATTGGTTAGAATATTACAAGGTTATGGCAAGTGGGATGTTTGATGTCATGGAAACCTGTGTCATACAAAGGGCCTGGTTAGGACTACTCAAAAAGAGGGACTTGGAGAGGATTCTGGGAAGATGGTGGAGTAGGTCAGAAAATTCCAAGCTGTCCAGATTTCCTCCACAAAATAGCACCTCAACAAACATAGAGCAATAAAAATAAACACAAACTGAGGAAGAACAGTGGTCCTCCTGGGACAACTGGAGAAGATTCAAAGAAATATCCCAGAACCAAGATGGAGTCTCTGCAAAATATAAATACCTCCAAGCTGGTTCCACCAAAATGGCAAGCAGTGAACTCTGGGGCTAGCTGGATTGAGAGATAACCTCGGTCTCAGACACAGGAATTTTCACCTCCTAAACAGTGTGGGGAGTTGACCATCTGAGCAGGGGAAGATTGAGGGAACCTCTGTTGGTAAGGGATGCCAGGCCCAGATGTGCAGCTGAGACACAGCCCCAGGAGAGAAGGAACTAAGCATACCCCTGGTGAGGGCAGAGGCAGTGGGGTGAGTACACTGCTGGCTGTGGACACTTACAAGAGGGTGGAATTCTTGGTTTTGATTCCAGGCCAGAAGGGAGAACTGAAAGAGGATCTAAGACCATAGACACCCCCTCACCCCCCATACTTCAGGACTAGAGGTTGTTACAATAAGAACTGCTATTAAAAAAAAAGAAAAAGTGAATAGGCAAAAGAGAAAGCACCCAATCACAGAAAGTTACTATGGGAATAGAGAAGGCCAGGGTTTTCACAGGAGGATATTAAAGCAAAAAAAGCCTCTCCTGCCCAAAAAAGTAACATCAAGGGTTCTGCTTCTGGGAGCCAAGATGGCAAAGTAAGAAGTAAGTCGCTCTTACCCTCCCTTATTGACCTCTGAAAACCCAGAAAATATCACCCCGGGAAAAACCCTGGAACAGCTGAACCAGCAGAGAGATGGGGTTTAGCAGTCTTGTAGCCCAGGAAGCTTGGGGACTAACAGGAAAGGCCCCTCTCACTTTGGGAGAGGGGGAGCAGTACAGAATGGGAGGCATTGCACCTCAGCATACCAGGGGGAGATCCTGAACCTAAGGTTGGTGGAGCAGGCAAGCACCAACACCAGCACCCCCTGAGTGCCTCAGTACGGGTAGGGGAACTGGTGGACACCGGCTCAGAGGACTACCACATGCCACAGCATTCTCTGGCAGCCAGGTCTCCTGGTGCCTCAGCAAAACTCTGGACAGCACAACTCTGAACGGGAAAGCTCCAGGCTGAGAGACATCCTCCAGCCGCAAAATATCCCTGTGTAAGGCCTGGGTGAGCAGGAACCAAAGAAAGGAGTGCAGGGCCCGGGTGAGCAGAGCCAGATTACTCCTAGGGGCCACCCCTACTCCTAGAGTTCCAGTGTTGCTGATTCCAAGCCAATACCAGATAAGTTGCCAGAACCCTACAGCCTCCAAATGCCAGCACCTAAGGCCCCAGCACACAAAGCCAGTGACCAGGCCTTGGGCTCCCAGCACAAAAAGCTTGGGTCAGTATACCCTGCTCTCCAGCAGGAAAGCTCAATTTGTGTTAAAAAGTCAGGAAATAAGCAAACACCATGAACAAAAAGAAATGTACAGTGACTATAGATTCTTATTATGGGGTCAGGGAACATCAAGGCAGAAATTCAGAAGAGGACAACATCATCAATTTACCTACATCCAAAACCTCAAAAAGGAATATGAACTGGTCTCAAGCCCAAAAAGCCTTCTTGGAAGAGCTCAAGAAGGATTTTAAAAGTCAAATAAGGGGCAGCTAGGTGGCATAGTGGATAGAGCACCAGCCCTGAAGTCGGAGGACCTGAGTTCAAATCTGGCCTCAGACCAAACACTTGACACTTACTAGCTGTGTGACCCTGGGCAAGTCACTTAACCCCAATTGCCTAAAAAAAAGGGAAAAAAAGTCAAATAAGAGAAGTAGAAGAAAAATTGGGAAAAGAAATGAGAGGTATGCAAGAGAGAGTCCATATCTTAGGAAAGGAAGGACAAAAATTGACTGTAGAAAACAAGTCCTTAAAAGACACAATTGGCCAACCAGAAAAAAAAGTGCACTGAAGAAAACAAGTCCCTTAAAAATACAATTGGCCAACTGGGAAAAGAGTACACTTAAGAAAACAACTTCTTCAAAAGCAGAATTGGACAAATAGAAAAGGAGGCACAAAAACTCACTGAGGACAACTCCTTAAAAAGTAAAATGGGCCAAATGAAAAGGGACGTACAAAATCTAGTAGAAGAAAACAATTTGGTAAAAAAATTAGAATTGGGCAAGTGGAAGCTAATGACTTTATGAGAGAGCAAGAGTCAGTCAAACAGAAACGAAAGAATGAAAAATCAATGAAAAAGTAAAATATCTCATTGGCAAAGCAACTGACCTGGGAAATAGATCCAGGAGAGACAATTTAAAAATCATTGGTCCACATGAAAACCATGATGAAAAAAAGAGCCTGGACAGCATTTTTCAGGAAATCATCAAAAAAAACTGCCTTGAGGTCCTAGAACCAGAGGGTAAAATAGTCTTTGAAAGAATCCACTGATCACCTCCTGAAAGAGATCCCAAATTGAAAATTCCAATGAATGTAATAGCCAAATTTGAAAATTACCAGGTCAAAGAGAAAATACTGCAAGCAGCAAGAAAGAAACAATTTAAATATGAAATCACAGTCAGGATTATGGAGGACCTTGACACTTCTACATTAAAAGGTCGTAGGGTGTGGAATATGGTATTCCATAAGGCAAAGGAGCATGGATTACAACCAAGAATCAACTACCCAGTGAAAATGAGCATAATCTTTCAAGGGAGGAGATGGTCATTCAATGAAATAGGGGACTTTCAAATTTTCCAGCTGAAAAGACCAGAGCTCAACAGAAAATTTAATCTTCAAATACAAGACTCAGGAGAGGCACAAAAAGGTAAACAGGACAGAAAAAAACAATGTTATTAATAAGGCAAACTGTTTACATCCCTACAAGGGAAGATGACACTTGTAACTTATTGAGAACTGTATTATTATTACGGGATTTTAAAGGCGTATACATAGACAGAGGGGGTGGGCATAAGTTGACTTTGATGTAATGATAAAAAAAATCTAATTAACAGGGTTAAGTGGATCTAAGCAAATGGATTAAGTGGATCTAATTAAGGGATTGTAAAGGGAGAAAAGGAAAGGAGGAGGCAGACAAGGGTAAATTACATTACATGAAAAGGCACAAAAACCTGTTACAGTAGAGGGAAAGAAGGGAGGGAGATGAGCATTGTTTGAACCTTACTCTCATCAAATTTGGTTCAAAGAGGAAATAAAATAATCAAGTATAGAAATCTAACTTACCCTATAGGAAGTAGGAGAGTAAAGTGGAAGAAAAGGATAAAAGTAGGGGCAGATTGAGGGAGGTGGTGGTCAAAAGCAAAACACTAGTGAGGAGGGAAAGGTAGAAAGGAGAAAGAAAAGCACAAATGGGGGAATAGGATGGAGAGAAAGACACAGATATTAATCATAACTGTGAATGTGAATGAAATGAACTCTCCCATAAGCAAAAGCAAAAATAGATCTTATTAAAAGAGATAAGGAAGGAAACTACATCCTGCTAAAAGGTACCATAGACATTGAAGTAATATCATTACTAAACATATATGCACCAAATGGTATAGCATCCACATTCTTAGAGGAGAAGTTCAGGGAGTTACAGGAAGAAATAGCAAAACTATACTATTGGGGGACCTCAACCTCCCCCTCTCTGAACTAGATAAATCTAACCACAAAATAAACAAGAAAGAAGTTAAGGAGGTGAATAGAACATTAGAAAAGTTAGGTATGATAGACCTCTGGAGAAAATTGAATGGGGATAGAAAGGAATATACTTTTTTCTCAGTGGTACAAAGCACTTACACAAAAATTGACCATGTAATAGGGCATGAAAACCTCACAATCCAATGCAGAAAGGCAGAAATATTAAGTGCATCCTTTTCAGATCATGATGCAATAAAAATTACATGTAATAAAAGGCTATGGAAAGATAGACTAAAAATTAATTGGAAATTAAATAATCTAATCTTAAAGAATGAATGGGTCAAACAATAAATCATAGAAACAATCAATAACTTTAAGAGAATGACAGTAAGGAGACAACATACCAAAACTTATGGGATGCAGCCAAAGCAGTTCTTAGGGGAAGTTTCATATCTCTAAATGCTTACATGAATAAAATAGAGAAAGAGGAGATCAATGAATTGGACATGCAATTAAATAAAACTAGAAAAAGAACAAATTAAAAATCCCCAATTGAATACCAAATTAGGAATTCTGAAAACCAAAGGAGAGATTAATAAAATTTAAATTAAGAAAACTATTGAACTAATAAATAAAACTAAGAGTTGGTTTTATGAAAAAACCAATAAAATAGATAAACCTTTGGTTAATTTAATTTTAAAAAAATAAAGGAGAAAATCAAATTATCAGTATAAAAAATAAAAAGGGTCAATTCACCACCAAGGGAGAGGAAATTAAAACAATAATTAGGAACTATTTTGCCCAACTGTGTGCCAATAAATTTGATGATCTTAGTGAAATGGATGAATATTTACAAAAACATAAATTGCCCAGATTAACAGAAGAGGAAGTAAAATACTTAAATAACCCCATCTCAGAAAAAGAAATTGAACAAGCCATCAATGAACTCCCTAAAAAAAATCTCCAGGGCCAGATGGATTTACAAGCAAATTCTGTCAAACATTTAAAGAACAATTAATTCCAATACTATATAGACTATTTGGGAAAATAAGTGGAGTCCTACCAAATTCTCTTTGTGGTACAAATATGGTGCTGATACCTAAACCATGAAGAGTCAAAACAGAGAAAGAAAATTATAGACCAATTTCCCTAATGAATATAGATGTGAAAATTTTAAAAAAATGTTAGCACATAGATTACAGCAACTTATGAGAATAATACATTATGACCAGGTAGGATTTATACCAGGAATGCAGAGCTGGTTCAATATTAGGAAAACTATCAGCATAATTGATCATATCAACAACAAAACTAACAGAAACCATATGATTATCTCAATAGATGCAGGAAAAGCTCTTGACAAAATACAACACCCAGAAATTAAATAAAGAAATTAAAGCCATCTATAGTCATATGAAAAAATGGCCTAAATCATTATTGATTAGAGAAATGCAAATCAAAACAACTCTGAGGTACCATATCACACCTATCAGATTGGTCAACACAACAAAACAGGAGAATGATAAATGTTGGAGAAGATGTGGGAGAATTGGAACACTAACACATTGTTGGTGGAGTTGTGAACTGATCTAACCATTCTGGAGAACAATTTGGAACTATACCCAAAGGGCTATAAAACTGTGCATACTCTTTGATCCAGCAATAGCACTTCTAGGGCTATATCCCAAAGACATCATAAAAATGGGAAAAGGACCCACATATACAAAAACATTTATAGCAGTTCTTTTTGTGGTGGCAAAGAACTGGAAATTGAGAGGATGCCCATCAATTGGGGAATGACTGAATAAGTTGTGGTATATGATTGTAATGGAATGCTGTTGTGCTATAAGAATAATGAGCAAGCGGACTTCAGAAAAACCTGGAAAGATTTGTATGGACTGATGCTGAGTGAAGTGAGAAGAACCGGGAAAATATTGTACACAGTAACAACCACATTGTGCAATGATTAACTTTGATAGACTTAGCTCTTCTCAGAAATGCAAGGATCTAAGACATCCCCCAAAGTCTCATGATGGAAAATGCTATCCACATCCAGACAAAGAGCTTTTAGAGTCTGAATGCAGATGGAAGCATATTATTTGCTGTGTTTTTTTGTTGTTGTTGTTTTGTTTAGTTTCTTCTGTCTTGTGGTTTCTCCCATTGTTTCTACTTCTGCTTTATAACATGATTAATGTGAAAATATGTTTAATAGAAATGTATATGTAGAGCCTATATCAGATTGCATGCTGTCTTAGGAAGGTAGTTGGGGAGGGAGGGGGAGAAAATTTAAAACTCAAAAGCTTATGGAAGTGATTGTTGAAAACTAAAAATAAATTAATTTTAAAAATAAAAAAGAGTAACATCAAAAGCCCCAAAAAGAATTCATAGAAGAACTGAAAAAAGACTTTAAAAATCAAATGAGAGAGATTGAGGAAAAATCTGAAAAAAAAAGAAGAAATAACAACAATCCAAGAAAAACAAGTAGATTATGCAAAGAAAGTCAACCAACTCAAAAGGATATCCAGAATCTTACAGAAGAAAATAACTCCTTGAAAATTAGAATTAGAGGCAGTTAGGTGACACAGTGGATAGAGCACTGACTCTGAAGTCAGGAGGACCTGAGTTCAAATCCAACCTCAGACCAAACACTTGACACTTACTAGCTGTGTGACCCTGGGCAAGTCACTTAATCCCAATTGCCTAAAAAAAAAAAATTTAGAATTAGGCAAGAGGAAGCTAGTGAAGTTATAAAAGACCAAGAAATAGCAAAACAAAATATGAAAAATGAAAAAATAGAAGATAAAGTGAAACATCTCATAAGAAAAACAACTGATCTGAAGAACAGATCAAGAACATAAAATATAAGAATAATTGGACTACCTGAAAGCTATGATCAAAAAAAAAAAAAAAAACGAATCTTGATACAGTAACCCAAGAAATAATTAAAGAAAATTTTCCTGAAGTGTTAGAACAAGAGGGGAAAGTAGAAATAGAAAAAAATCTACCAATTGCCAATTTAAAGAGATCCTCGGAGGAAAACACACAGGAATATCATAGCTAGATTCCAAAACCACCAGTTCAAGGAGAAAATATTATGAGTGCCAAGAAAGAAACAATTGAAATATGGCAGAGCCACAATAAGCAGAAGACCTAACAGTGGCTACACTAAAGACTGCAGGTCTTGGAACACTATATATCAAAAAGCAAAAAACTGGATTTGTTGCTGAAAATATCATACCCAGGAAAGTTAAGCATAATCATGAACACATGCAAAAAAGTAGACATTTAATGAATTGCCAGCCTTTCAGGATTTTGTTCCAAAAAGACCTAAAATCAATAGAAAATTTGACACCCAAGAGAAATAAAAGGTAAAATCAAAGGCCAGGTACAAGGGACTCAATAAGGACAGACTGTTTACTTTTTATACAAGGAAATGTAAATTGTACATTTAAGATTGTTATTAGTAATTGGGTAGTTCAAAAGAAAGATTGGGGTATAGCTGAGTATGATGTAATACTAAAAAGTAAACTGCCAAGAAAAAAGTAAAAAGAATAATTATTTTATACAAATGAGGTGTGAGAGGAAAAACTGACACAGAGGAATTAGATAGGGGAGAAGGACTGGTAGTTCTGGAACCCTATTCTCATCAGGAAAGGGTTAAAGAGGAAATGATACATTATATATGTGTATAAATTATAATTTATATAATGTATTAATAATATTATTGTATAATGTGATCAATAATACATAATTAATAATACTATACATATAGGCATATATGTCTTCTAAATTCAGAAAGAAATAAAAGGCTAAGGGGATACGGAGGGTGGAAAAGGTTAAGGGAGGGATTTGGGGGTGGAGTTGGTTAAGTAATAAGAGGTCAAGGTACCAGGTAGAAGTAAAGGAGAGGAGTCAGGAGGAATAGGAAATACGAGATACACACAAACATAAAATAAGGATTAGGAGTAGAATTTATTAGGGAAAAAAGCAGGGGTAGTAATCATGATCTCAGACAAAGTGAAAGCTAAAATAGATTTAATTGAAGAGAAAAATAGGGAAACTATGCTATATGTCATCCACATTAATATTGTTTTAGACTATTTAAAATAACTAGACAGTATAAGGTTGGAATATTGCTGTGGCATAGGAAACAATGAGTTGGTAGACATTGAAAAATACAGAAAAACTTGGACCTAGAAAGGAAGATATTATCTAACCTCAGAGAAACAGAGGACAAACATGTATAGTATTTGTTTGTATAGTACTTGTCTTACATAGATGCATATGAATGTAAATGTCTATATGAGTATGATTATAGATATCTAATATATGTAGGTGAGTGTATGTATATGTGTATGTATATACATATGTTTGTGTGTATATGTGTATACATGTAGGTGTATGTATGCATGTGTGTGTGTGTGTGTGTGTGTGTGTATCCATGTTTAATTGTAGCCTTCTTAGCGGCAGGGAGGGAGAAAAGGCAAAAAACCGAACAGAGTAAAAAGTGCATAGCAGAGAACAAAAGAAAACACATAAAGAAGCAAAGAAAAGATGGACAGCTCAGAATATAACATGTAGTATTTATTATATAGGCTTTCTTGAAATGGAAACTTTTTGCTGTATATTTTGAATCCTCTCTTACATTCTGCTGTGCACATGACAATGCTTTTTTTTCTTTTCTTATTTTGTATTTAAGCTTTAGTATTTAAGTTTACAATGTTTCTTTTTCTTTTCTTTTTGTGTATATAAGTTTAAAATAAATTAATTTAAAAAAATAGGAACTTAACCTTTAAGAAATGGAAACTTGGCTAGTACAATATTGACCACAGAAATAAGGAACTTAAATTCCTATTCTAAAAGCTATAAATCCTACTTTGAAAGCTAGTTTAATTATGCCTTATACACTAATCTACTTAAAGCCTTTATGATTTATAATGATGCAAACTAGAAAATTGTCTGATTCTAAATTGATTCTTTAATAGGGAAATTTGGAGGTGGGGGGAGGGAAAGAAATGTAATGAATTCCATTTTATACATGCTGAATTTGAGATACATACAAGACAAGATGCAGCATCAATCTTCCTTCACTATGCCTTTATATTCACTAAGCCCCATGCCTGGAATGCACTAAATCCTCATAGCTACCTCATAAAATTCCTCATTTCCTTCAAAATTCAGCTCAAGTATCATCTTCTACATAATGTCTTTCCAGATCTCTCTAAAAGCTATTGTCCTCTGCCCCAAATACTGTATGTTCAACTACCTTGAATTTATTTTGTTCTTATTTGGTATATTTTCATTCTGTATATATTCATGTAAAGGTAGGACTTCATTGATTATCTCAACCTACTTAAAAGCAATTACCTTTATTAGGTTAGAATTCTTCTTGATTGATTAGTCATTAGGACCTGTGTAGCTCCTTGAATCAATTAAAACCATTGCATGAGAAACTTTTCATGAGCCCTGAGGTACTTGCATAAATGACTCTGTTGGATTTTTACCAGGAATGCAGGACTGGTTCAACATTAGAAAAACAATAAACATAATGGACCATATTAAAACAAAACAAAATAAAATAAAATGTCATGACTATAATAATAGATGAAAAAACTTACAATTAAATACAACATGCATTTATGTCTTTTTTAAAAAAACACATTAGAAAGCAAAGAAATAAACAAAACTTTCCTTGATATGGTAAATATTATCTATCAAAATTCAAGAACTAGTATTATTTTCAGGGGAGAAATATAAGGGAACTTATTAATGAGATCAGAGGTAAAGCAATGCTATCGATTGTCATCACTATTATTTAAGTAAGAATACTGGAATATTGAATATTCCAGAATAAGAATACTAAATATTTAACTAGGAATACTGGTTGTAGCAATAATACAAGAAAAAGAAATTGAGGGAATAAACAGAAGCAAAGAGGAAACAAAATGATCACTATTTGCAGATGATATAATTTCCTTGGAAAACCCTAAAGATTCAACCCAAAATTAATTGAAACAATTAATAACTTGAAACTCAGAAAAATTACTATATTACTAATAAAACCCGGCTAATAAAGCCCATTTATAATAACTACAGAATATCTAAAATATGAGTATTTATCAGTACACACTGCAGACTTATTGAATACAACCATAATACATTCCTTATAGAAATAAATGAAAACAGTCAATAAATATTTATTAAGCACTTTCTATGTCCCAGACACTGTGCTAAGCTCTGGGGGTACAAAGAAAGACAAAAGACCATCTCTGCTCAAAGGGAGCTCGTGATGGGGAATTTGTAATAGGAGAGACAACATGCAAGCAATTGCGTACAAGTAAGCTATATAGAGGATAAGTTGAAAATAATCAACACAGCGACGGCATTAAAATTAAGGGGGATAAGGAAAGACTTCCTACAGAAGATGGGATGTTAGATGGAATTGGTAGTAAGCTAGGGAAGCCAGCAGGTAGAAATGAGAAGAGAGAGCATTCCACGCATGGGGGGACAGCTAATGGAAAATGTCTAGAGATGGAAGATGGAGTGTCTTGTTTGAAGAGCAGCAAGGAGGCCACTGTCACTGGACCAGAATTCATGGGGAGGTGGGGAGGAGGGAAGTGGTATAAGGTATGAGGAGACTGAAAAGGTAATCAGGAGGCCAGGCTATGAAGGGTTTTGAATGCCAGAGGATTTATATTTGATCCTGGAGGTGATAAGAGTCACTAAGTTTTATTGAGTAGGAAGGTGATACTATCAGAAAGGGGCTTTAGTAAGATGACTTTCACAGATAAGTGCAATAAGGGTTAGAATAAGGAGAGACATGGCAGGGAGACCAACCAGCAAGTCATTGAAATAGTACTGGCATGAGGTGATTAGGGCATCTCTGCCTGAATATCCTACAGCCATCTTAAATTTAAAACATACAGAATAGAGCCCATTACCTTTCCCCCTAAATCTACCCCCATCTAAACTTTTCTATTTCTGTTTTAGAGTACCACCATCCTTCTGATCTCAAGTATCACAACCCTAGAGTCATACTTGACTCTTTCCTCCTCTCAGTCCCCAATCACAAACAGCTGTCAAGTCTGGTCAATTCTACCTTCACAACATCTCTCTTATTGTTTTTCTTCACTCCATTCCCATAGGCACTATCCTAGTTCGTGTCCTTAACACTTCTGTCCTGGACTATTGCAATAACATCCTATTGTTCTCTCAGCTTCCAATCTCTCCTTTCTATAATCCATCCTTCCAAAGCTTCCAAATAAACTTAAGACAGAAGCCTATATCATTCCCTGTATGGGGGGTGGGGGGTGGAAGGAGGAGAGAGAAGCATTGGTTTAGGTATTTATTAAAGGCAAAAGAGGTTATCAGGCCCTCTTCTTAATTTCCCCCATCATTTAGCAGCAAATGCTTTCTAAATGGGTGATTTTTGTGGTAAGTCAACAGTAATACTCAAAGTATTAAAGATAGCCCATGCACAAAGCTTACATAGCCTAAGTCGAATTTATTGAAAGGATATGTTGGAGAAGTTTTCATCTGTCCTTAAACCTAACAGTACAGCAACACAGCTGCTGAGGAAGTATTTCCAAGCACAGATGTGTTCTCCCAAGCTAGTTTCAGGACTGCGAATCCCACTAATTTAACCAATCACAGTTTAAGTGAAGGTCTAGGAAAGCAGCAGCCCCCAGATGGAAACCCTTGGCTTTCCCTTATATAGATGAGAAATATTATGTCCTAAAATAGGCTATGCCAATCTTAAAAGTTTTCTCCACTTCTTGATCTTGCTTTGGACTTACCAGCATTTTAATTAGTGAGGAGAAAAGTTGTCTATGGCCTTACCAAATCTTCACTTTGAAGAAATTCTCTATCTCCCCATGGCCTTAAAGCAATAAGGAGGATCCTAAAATTAGCTACTATCTCTATGGACTCATAACTCTTGTGGTCAGAGAGAGCCTCCTTTAGTTTTTAGGAATGCTAGGCATGATAAATAAAAAGGCTAATGGACAGTTTTAAGCAAAATCAGCATATTAAAAATATATATATGTACATAATTATGCATGTATACATATACACATATATATGCATATATTATAAATATAAGTTTATATGCTTTCCTGTTCTAGTATCGGTTTCCTTAAAGTTTTCTAGGTAAAAAATACGTTGTACAGAAAATATATCAAACAAGAGTTCATTGATACAATGCTTTGCAAAGAACTAGTTTGTTGACTTAACAGTCTTTAATAAAACATGCTTTTTAGGCAGGAGGTTACAGCCTTGTCCTTTTTGTACTATGAACCAAAGTAGTGCAGCAGAAGTACAGAGGAGTTTCTCTTGAGGCTGAAAGAACACAAAATAGAGTAAGCACTGAGATTTTTACACATAAATACACACACATATACCTATACATACACTTTAAATCAAGGAACATCTCAGAATGGGAAGTTTACATCTGCATTGCTCCATAGAGGTACTGGGAAAAACAACTCTTAACCAAAGCAATATATACATTTATTAACATATAGTACCATTACCAATTTATAAGGAAAGTCAGAGTGATAGATATTTCTACTTATTAAGAAAGCTCCCTCTTTCATTCTTAATAATGGAAAACAACTTTTGAACTTCTAAATAATGCAATAATCCCCCATCTCTGCAAAAATTACATTTTCTCTTGCTGGTCAATTTTTCCAAACTGAATGTTCATAGAAGAAGAGGTTAAAAGGAAAAGGCGGGAGTTTTGTAAAAGTTAAAGAATATGATCTGGAACATGCCTTCAATTACCCTCATGTTTCAATAGTTATGATAATGAATGAATACAGGGCACAAGGACTATATCAATTTTAAAAATGTACTTTTTGTTGCTTCCCCTAAAAAAAAGGGTGAGTATAATTTGGAAGGGCTTTTTCCTCTTATTCACAGATATTTGTGAAAAATTTTTCCAAGAGAAAGTTATTGAAAGAGACCTCTCAACTTAGGTATTCAGCCACTATTCCTAATACTTTTTAAAGTTTTAAAGTTCCCAGTAAACATTACGGTCCCCATAGAAGTCACCCAAAGCATGGAGTTGAAGCTGGTTGGATCTGTAATGCAAGATTGGGTGATTATTTTAGGATTTTTACATCCTAAATATAAATTAGCAGGGCAGAGCAGAAGAAATTTTCTTTTCCATGGTCGCTACAAAGCATCTCTGTTTCTGGTTTTTGTCACCCTAGAAACCTGCTTCCTCAGGCCCCACCCCTTCCATGCTAGAATCTAGACTTCAAACATGTCAGAAAATAAATTAACAATTTATGTGGCTTTATTCCATACTGGATGAGGTGTTTGCAATTCTGAGAGATCATCAGGACAACAGAGGGGCTAGAAAGGGTACTCATTAAGCTTCCCAGCTCAAAAATCTTCAGAGACTCTACAAACTTCTACCTCTACAAATATCCCAGCATGTCACTTAAAGTCCTCAATAATCTAACTCTCACTTACCTTTCCTGACATTTCCTATTATTTCTCTGCCCAAGCTCATAGGACCATAGATTTAGATCTGGAAGATGCCTCAGAGACTATCTCCTCCAAACTCTTCATTTTACATGTCACAAAACTTTGCGAAGCACTTATCCCAACTCACACTCAGACTCAGGCAGCCAAAGCATAACTACTGGGTTGTAGGATTATCCATGAAAGGTAGGGAATGTATTTTCTTGTGAGCTCACAAGCCCCCATCAGTGCACTTCCTACCAACATTATTAGTTGAGAATGAATTTAGTCAGCTTGTAAAAAAGGATATTTACTAAGGTGGTATTGTAAGAACAGTTGGTACAACACATCACCTCCACACAAAAAGGTGACACAGTCCCCCACCACCACATATAGAGTCCAGGAAAAAAGTAGGTTCAAACTTAGAGAGCATTCGTAATGAAGGGCTCTCGGTTGCTTGGTTCCCTTTCCAGAGAACTCAGAAAGTTCCTCTAAGGCAGGGCTGGGGAACGTCACTGAATCCAAACTTCACAGAACAAATCTCCTTAATAAAAAGATTTGTTCTGTAAAACTTGGATTCAGTCAAAAGGCTGCATCCAAGCATGTGGACTAAGTCTAAGGCAACATATAGCTTCTTTGCTGGGCTCTTTGTGGAGCTGTGAATCTTTATCCAGGTGTCTTTGACTCCTGATGCAGACTGCCACCAGCAAATGAAGATTTGGGGAAGTGGCTAGGACATTGAAGGGAAGAAAGAAATCCTCTGTACCTTCTTTCCAAAGGTCTTCCTTTAGCCAAGGAAGGCAGGGAACAGGAAAAGGGAAACAAGACAGAAGTCAGTACTCCACTCCTCCTCCCACCAGCAACTTCTACTCAGATGGGTTTACTCTCCCTTTATTCACTGCTCACTAGAATCCAAATCTCCACCAGATGACCAAATAACTTGGGTTTTGAACTGATCTTCTATTTTATAGGTAACCCATATTTTCCTCAGCCAATCCAAACACTTTTCCTGTCAATGTCATATCAGTTTCACCAAAGTGCATTTCAAATCTAAAATGTTTGATTAATTGATTGGTTGATTAAGACATTCTCACCTCATTAAGTTATCTAGGGTATCTTATCATTATTTTAAGTGAGATGGGGTGACTTTATTGATTTATTCAATCAACTCCACCTTTATATACATATGAGGAAACTGAAGCCCCAGAGAGGTAAAGTCATTTCCCCAACCTCACAAAGATACTAAGTGACAGAGCTAAGATTCAAACCCAGATCCTCTAATATCAAATCAAGGACTCTTTCCACTACCCCATGTCACCTCCCATATGCTACATTCAAGCCAAACTCTCCTATCAACTGTTCTCTAGATCCAACATTTTATCTCCTTGTTTCCATAATTTACAGACTATCCCCAATAACTGTAATGAACTCCCTTCTCATCAGAATACCTCCTAGTTTCCTTCAGTCTAAGGCACCACCTATCCCATGAAGCTTCCCTAATCCCCTTGTTTAATAGTGTTCTCTCCCTCCTCAAATTATCTTGCATTAATTAATCTGTATAAATAATCTGTATTGTGAGGCTCCAAGTAGAAAGTGAGGGCTTTGAGGGCAGTAACTATTTTAATTTTGTCTTTTACTTGCTAGCAAGGCTAAATGGAATACTGGCTAGAGTACTGGCCTTGGCATAAGCAGTACTGAGCTTCAAGTCTCATCTCTAATGTATAATGACTATATCATTCTGGACAAATGACTTAGAACTCTCTGTGTTCCAGGTATTTATCTCCATGCATTACAAAAGGGAGTTCCCTATACCGAGGAAAAATCACAGGCCAGACCAAGAGTACAAAAAAAAAATCCCCAGTATAATGCCTTGCCCTTCCTTACTGGCTCACTCCCCAAATCTGCTGGACCTCTACACAGGCTGCCTTGCCCCTCTGAGGATGACTCCACCCTGAGGCCTACTCAGTGATTGGTGAGTCCTTGCTTGGAACTTCCATATCATCAGAAGTCCCCACCAAGATGCTTCCTTCCTTCCTAGCTCACTCTCCAGTCAGCTACCCTGCACCCACCTACAAATTGTTTTGTATCCTCAGTGCTTAGCAGAGTACATAGTATTGGTACACAGTAAGTATTCTACCTATCTATCTGTCTAGATGCTTAGTCATTTTTTTTAATGAATTCTATTCTAAACTTTCAAGAAGAGTGGCCTACACTTGCTACCTCCTTTTTTCTCCTCAAATGCCTGCAATCTGGTTTCTAGATCCTTTCCACTAGTGAAGTTGCTCTCTTCCAGGTGATCAATGACCTTCTAATTGACATATCCAATGGCCTTTTCTCAATGTATTTTTCTCATGTATAAAGTGAATAATCTAATAGTAGGGAATTCCACTTCTAAGTAATGCATATTTTCATTTGCTAGGGAAAAACTAAGCTTATTCAGTAGAATAATTTGGAATTTATATAATAGTCTGAGTTATAAGGGATTTCTGGAACAATCTATCCAAGTATGAAGCAAGGCTTCATATTGCACATTTATTATATTGCCAAATCTTATATGGAGAGTGATTCAATTTAAATATTTATGAGCAATGAATAATGAATTGAGTGTAATAACCAGTTATCATTTCCCTTAATAATTGATACTCCTATAAGACAAAGGAACTATTCTCAGGGGGTAAGATGATATTGACCTTCATAATCTTGACATGGTCTTCATTTTGATTTTGTGGAATCTCAAACTAGGGCTAAGATGATATATTGGAAAAAATTCATTTTATCTTCTCTTTCTCTCTATTTATTGGGTGAATGAAAACTGAAATGCTAGAATGCATTGAATCATGAGTAAGGACCAAGATTTAGGTTCCAGTTTTATCATTTAACTACTTATGTGACCTTGGTCAGGCCATTTCACTTGCGAAGGGCCTTCCACTTCCTGTGTGTAAAATAAGTGGGTTGGGTTAAATGATTTGTAAGGTTACTTCCATTTCTAAAATCTTATAGTCCTATGATCCTCTTAGGAAAGATTTCTAAAGATAGAAAAAGATGAACCAGAGTGTAACAACTGTGGGGGATTCCATTATCTAAAAAAAGAATTCCATTATAGAGGATGACAAGTGAGAACATTGTTCCAAAATGATGACATTTGTCATAGGGCAATGGGGATACTGCTGACATAAGGCTTTGGGTGACATAAAGAGAAAAGAAACATCTGTAATGAGAGAGAATCCAAGGAGATTACAGTAAAGATAAAGTGAATTCCAGGGGACAAATCCTGAGGCAAACAGCTTATCTAGTTTGCCTCTGACTTGATTCTAGACCTACCCTTGGGCATCTAGGATTGGGTCAGAGAGACCCTGGGAAGTCCAAAGTAGCCTTGGGAGACCTAGTGTGTTTTGGGGTCATCCCTAGTCTTTAGGGGCAGGCTAAAGGGCTAACAATGTATGTGTTCCCAGGGAGCATCTGTGAAGAAAAGGGAGCAGAATCTGGCTCTCTTGGATGGATGTTGATATAAATGTCATTGTAATAAGTTTATAAAATAAACATTTAGATGTGACCTGGCATAGCGGAAACCACTGAATTAGCAGTTAGAAGACCTGGATTCAGCTAAAGCTATGTTCATTTACTAGCTGTGTGGCCCTGGGCAAGTCTCAGCTTCAGTTTCCTTTTCTGTAAAATATGAAAAATAACATACTTCATATAATGCAACATGTAATTCTGTGACTTTTAAAGGAAATAAGGGTTTGTTTTTTCCCCCAATCTACAAAGTGCTATATAAGTGTCAGCTACTGAGATTATTATGTTTTGGTTTTTTTGTTTTATTTTTAGTGAGGCAATTGGGGTTAAGTGACTTGTCCAAGGTCACACAGCTAGTACGCCGGATTTGAACTCAGGTCCTCCTGACTTCAGGGCTGGTGCTCTATCCACTGCGCCACCTAGCTGCCCGTCTACTAAGATCATTATGCAGTTGTGTGCACAGTTCTTCATCTGCCATGCCATTCTCACATACCACATACTCTTTGTTTGTTTTATTCTTCCTGCCATCTCCTATATACATGAGACTTCCTTCCTCTTGCCCACACCAAAAGCCATGTTTCTAAAAGGATTGGCCTAAATCTACCTGCTACTCCTGCTCACTCCCCCTCCCAAAAAAAAGGATAGAAATAAGAAGGAATATTTGTCCAAATCAATTCCACAAACATTTATCAAATACTTGTCATGTACACATCGCTGGGCGAGGCACTTTAAAAAGCTGCTGATATCTATACCTCATTTTATGCAGTTACAAAGGATTTTACATATCTCATTGCAACCTTAAAATAACCCTGTGAATTAGGTAGTGCAAGCATCTTTTATTGTGCTTTAAAGTTTGTAAAGCACTCTAATTTTTAAAATTTAATCCTGGTTTTGTTTTGTTTTGTTTTTTTCTCAATGAACAAAAATATATTTTTTTCTGCCTTCTATCTCTTTCCAATTAAAAAGAAAAGAAAAGGGGAAAAAAACCCTTATAACAAACATGCAGTCAAGCAAAGTAAATTCTTGCATTGGCTATGTCTAAAAAACATGTCTCATTCTGTAGTGCAAGTATTTTTATGTACATTTTACAGCTAAGGAAACTGAGACTCAAAGAAATTAAGGTCACAAAGTAAGAAGGGAGTTCTTGTGCTCTGACTCAAAATCCAGTTCACTCTCCATTGTACCAGACCATCGTGTGCCTTACCCCAAAGGACCTTAATTTAACCTCTTATCAGTCACCAGGGGTCCTACTATAGCTGTGTAGAGCAGATGATATAACAACAAGTACCTCTACAACAAAAATCTTTTTCTAATGAAGAGATATCTCAAAGTCCCAATCAGTTGTCCGTACAATTCAAATAATATTGATAAAATAAAATAGTATCCTATATAAATAAATTGCAGCATATTAATAAGGATAGATTACATTGGGGTAAAAAGTGGTATAAAAGATATTATTAAAGAGATATATGACCATAAAAAAGAAGAGACTCTGTCTTGTATCAAGAGTTAGGGATAGCAGTGGATTAATCTGTGTCTCGTACTAGTAGCCAAGTAATGGCCTAATGAAGGGTGGATCCTCTGTTGAAGACACCACCTTTATGACATTGGGCAGACCCCATGGAAGACACTACCTGTGGGTAAGTTACTTAACCTCCTCAGGACTCAGTTTTCTCATCTGTAAAATTAAGGAGTTAGACAAGATTACCTCAAATGTCCTTTACCCCTATAAATCTATGACTCTATCATCTTATTCACAGAACACAGAAAAAATTATACAAGATGAGAAGACATGAATGAATTGTGATCTGTGCCATAACTAACAATAAATTTGGAATTCCAGAAAAGCTGGACAAAAAAAATTTCCACAAATCAACCAGTTGAGGAGGAGTAAAAACTAAGTATATAATGCTGGGTGGAGGCATAAGTTAAGATGAGAGAGGGGAGCACTTTACAAATTCTATCTCATTTGATCCTCACAACAACCCTGGGAGGTAGGTGCTATTATTATCCCCATTTTACAGCTAAAGAAATTGAAGCAGAAAAAGATGAAGTGACTTACCCAGGGTCATACAACTAGTATCTGAGGTCACATTTGAACTTAGGTCTTCCTAACTCCAAGTCCAGTGCTCTATCCACTTCACTACTTACCTGCCTTTAAAGGAGGAGCACTAGAAAAATCAGGACCACAGTATAGATGATGATGATACCTCCACACAATCACTTATTCTTCATAGATCACAATCATCTGTAGCTAACAGACCATGCATGCAACCCATTCCAGTGTCCGTGTTGATATCAAGACTCACCATTACCACCAACACTCAATGTTCCATGACAATGTTCCAGTGATGACATCTCCCTCCTTGAAAGCCCCATTGAGATGTTAATACCAAATTTCTGCCCCTTTAGAGACTTCTGCTGAGGAGCTGTGATAAGATAGAGTGAAAAACCCCTTCTTTCATAGAGGTTCAGTAATGATTCTCCCTTTCCTTCATCCAGGAGCTCAGGCTTATTGCCAAATCAGCTATGAAATGCCCTTTCTTCCAGGTCAAATACACATTCGCCAGTATAGTTTTACCAGCACTTCCATAGGCTAGATGGCTTTCTCATCATCCACCATATTCTCCAAACCTTGACTGCATAGACTGAATTCTGGATTTTCTTAGGGTTCATATCCTATCCCTTGTCTCTTATATGGACCACCACCTAATTTTGAGCCATAACCACTGTGGCCTCCTCCATCCCCATTAACATTATGTCATCAATGTAGCAGTGCATATCTATGACCTCTGGACGGAAAAGTCACTGTCCACCAGAATGTGGTAGTATGGAAAAGAGTTCAGGGAGTCCTGAGGAAGGATAGTGAAAGTATGTTATGCTCTTTCCCAGGTAAACTACTGCTGACCAGTCTCAGTCACAGGAATAGGAAAAAAAAAAAAAAAAGGATTGTGAGGGTTGATTATACAAATTAAAGGAAGTAGAGGTTGAGAGGGGGAAGGGTGGGATGGAGAGTGCCTCATAGATCCAATCTATCAAATACATGCCCTTTATGAACTTCACAAACTCCTCTCTGGCAGACCCTCATTGGGAGCTAGCTGTAAAAGGAATTCCTTGTCATGGGACCAGGTAAACAAAACCCTCCACCCCCTTAGCCACCAAAAAAGGGCCAAGTACTCTCTCCCTGCACTGGGCATTGGTCTCACCAGACCACACATGTCCTCATTGCTCTAGTATGTCATCAGGTTGCTTGTTAACATTCTCTTGCAACCATCGTAGTTTTTGGTGGTGAAAGCCAACCTGCCCTTTTCCTCCCCCATAAAGGAAATCATACTCTAGAGGGCAGGAAATAGGAAAAGCTCATGACTTTCTTAGCACCATTTCCTAAATCTCATCTTCACTTTCACCTTCATGCACCTGTTCTGTTAGATCTCAGTTCAATGCTAGGAAAACTTTGGTTCTTACCTGAGGTCTATCAGTCTTCAGCCCAATTAGCACTGCCCCTTTGACCTGTGCTGTTACCCTTCTGTATTTACCTTGGCTCTCTCTGTTTCATTAAAAGGGTTCTCCACATACCACTACAAGGGCCTCTGACACAGGGTGCCACACTGTTGTATCTGACAATCTGATAACTTCTTCTATATCTAGGCTGCTGATTTCTGACCAAACCTCTGTACTCTTCAGTAAACACCACTGACCTGGTAGCCTCAAGTCTTTCTCATGTAGTAATTTCTGACATCTTGTAATTTGAACTCATTACAAAGTATGGAGAGCCAACGTTCTTGGGAATTATCTGGAAATCTGTGGCAAAGTTGAAGAAGTGAGTAGATCCTCTTGCATAATTTAGACATGCTCTTGTATCCTTGACCCTTGTGTTTTTGTGTTTTCTATGCCGTTACCTGATTAAAAAAAAAAATTAAGCCTATCCCACTGCTCTACCCAACACCCTCCTCCCAGAGAGGGCTGAGGGCTAGAGCCCTGGGAACTGTCTGCCCAGTAATCCTGTTACACCTCTCTTCTCAACTCATTGTCTCATTTTCCACAGCATCTCTTCCTTCCTTCCTTCCTTTCTTCCTTCATTTCTTTTTCTTTCTTTTTCTTTCCTTCCTTCCTTCCTTCCTTTCCTTCCTTCCTTCCTTCTTTCTTTCTGGCAAGGTAATTGGGGTTAAGTGACAACACCATTAGTAAGTGTCAAATATCTGAGTCCAGAATAGAACTCAGGTCCTCCTGACTCTGGGGCTGGTGCTCTATCTACTGTGCCACCTTGCTGCCCCCACAGCATTTCTTTCAAACCTTTTCATCCTTCCTCAAACATCCCATGACTCTCCTCCCTCCACTCTCTCAGCTGAGAAGTTTGCCTCATATTTTACAGAAAAATTTTAGGCCTTTCATCAGAACCTCCCTCTTCTCCCCTCTTCTCAGCTCCTATCACACAAGTGCCTTGTGCCACTATCTCTTCCTTCATCCCCATCTCACATGATGAAGTGGCCTTATTCCTTACCAAGGCTAACCCCTCTACTTGTTCAACTATTGTGAGGGACTGTCTGATGTTGACTGCTGCCAAGTGAGAGTTGTGGCAAGATTGGGGTAGGATCTAGGTATTAGGAAGTAACTGGAGCTCACGCTCCCGAGGCAGGGGCTGTGGTGGGCGGAGTTGTGGTGAACTGGGATGGGCTGGATACGGAGAAGTCCTGAGGCAGTGGGCAGTGCTATGCGAGATAAGCTGGGGAAGGTACAGTATACAAGGAAGTAGCTGGAGCACGTGCTCCTGAGGCAGGGGGCTGTGCCATGTGGGAGTGGGACGGCAGAGGATGAGTTCCCTTTGCTTAGTCCCCTCCCTAAGTGCAACATCAACCCCAGACACCTCCTTCTTGTGTCCTTCCTGACTTCCTGGGTCATGTACCTTCCCTTTGTGTAGCACTGACCCCAGACGCCTCCTCCCGGTATCTGGGCCTGACTTCCTAGGTCACATACTCTTTGTCTATGCACTAATCCCAGACGCCTCCTTCCTGTATCCGGTCCTAGCCTCCTATGTCACTTCCTCTCCCTTGGTGCGCTAAACTCAGACATCCCCTTCCAGTATCTGACCCTACAATCATTGACTAGTAGGCGGGCTGAGGAGGAGGGGCTAAGTAGTTACTTAGGAACGGTCGTGGTCGGAGCACGCTCTCTCTTTGCTCCTGCTCTGTTGCTCTGGCCTTCCTGCTTGGCCTTGCTGTGATGGCCTCTGAATAAAGCTCGGGTGTTGGCACCTCCTGGTCGGCTTGTCTCTGTGTGTTTATCCGGGTAGGCTCCGAAGACTGGTAAGTATGACTCTGGCAGCCTGCTCCTTATAGGAGGAGAGTGCACGGCGCGGCCGGCACAAACTATTCCATCCCATCTCCTCCAACAGATGGCCCCTTCTGTCATCCCCACTCTTTTACTTCTCCCTCTCTACTGTCTCATTTCCTCCTGCATACAAACATAATCATGATTCCCCTATTTTGGAAAACAAAACAAAATAAAGCAAAACCCTTCAGCTGATTCTTCCTTCCCTGATAACTATCTAACTATGGTCCTAAATCTCTTCTTCCCTTTATAGCTAAACTCCTTGAAAAGGCTATCTATAATAGGTTTCTCCACTTTCTCTCTTCCTCACTCTCTTCTTAAGCCCTTATAGTCTGACTTCCAACCTTGTCATTCCACCAAAACCTCTTTCTCCAAGGTTACTAATAATCTCTTAGTTGCCAAATCTAGTGGCTTTTTTCTGAATCCTCATTCTCTTTGCAGCCCTTGCCACTGTTGATCACTCACTCTCTCCTCCTCAATATGCTCTTCTCTCTAGGTTTTTGGGACTCCACTATCCCCTGGTTTTCCTCCCACCTGTCTGACCACTCTTCCTTCTGTGCTGATCATGTCCTTGAGGTTCTGTCCTAGGCCCTCTTTTTTTCACCCTCTAAACTATTTCACTTTGGTGAACTCATCAGTTCCCATGGATTTAGTTACTATCTCTATGTTAATGATTCTCAGATCTACCTTTCTTGTCCTAATGTCTCTGCTGACCCTCAATCTCACATCTCCAACTTTCTTTCAGACATATCAAACTGGATGTCCAGCAGATCTTAAATTCCATTCCTATCCTCCCTATTATTACTTCCCTATTAGGGCAACATCATCTTCCCAGTCCTTCTGGTTCACAACCTAGGAGTCATCTTCTACCCTTCACTATCTCTCACCTTCCATATCCAAGCTGTTGCCAAAAACCTGTTGATTTCACCTTTGCAACATGTCTCAAATACTCCCTTTCTCTCCTCTGACATCACCACCATTTTAGTGAAGGCTCTCATCACTTCACACCTTGATTACTGCAATACCTGTTGGTGGGTCTGCCTGCCTCTTCCCACTCCAATCCATTCTCCATTTAGTCACTAAAGTGATTTTCCTAAAATCTATGTCTGATCATGTCATCTCCCTACTCAATAAACTCCAGTGGCTTCCTATTATTGCCTCCAGGAACCTATGAAAAAAGCAGTGGAGAATTCTTACCTATATCACCATGTTGAGGGAGAGAACAGGAAGAAGAAACACAAGTAAATATCTGGACCTATTTGATTACTCTTTGTATAGACCTTTCTGTACCCAAAAACTCATTATGTGAATACATAGGCACCATCAAATGAGAAGTGATCTAATAATGTTCACTGGAAGAAGGGATGTGTAGTATGGTCATTGGTGGTCACTAGGGAACAATGAGGCAGTCATATGTAGACTTGACATGCACAACAGAAGTCTGCTATCTTTCTGGGACCTGTTAAGCCTACTGAACACTACTAACTTCTGGTGATTCATGTGGGGACAAATAATATAACCAGAAGGAACCTGGAAGGCATTGCTAAGGCCTACAAAGAAAACCTCAGAGATACAAGAACCATTTTCAACAATTCTGCTCAGTAAAGGTTACAGAATCTCAGAATTGGAAGTGACCTCAAAGGCCATCTGGTCCAAACCATATCTGAACAAAAACCCCCTCTACAATATTCTGGGAAAGTGGTTATCTATCCTTTTGATGACTTCAGGCGAGGGGATATTCACTACCTTTGAAGGCAGTCCACTCTATTTATGACCAGTTCTAAATGTTGGTCCTTATTTCAAGGTGAAATTGGTCTCACTACTTCTATCCATTGCTCCTAAATATGTCCTCTGGGGCAGGTTTAATCTCTTTTCATATACCTCTATTCAGATTTTAAAGACAGTTATCATGGCCCTTGCAAATTTTTTCTCCTCCAGGAGAAATCTGTTTCTCCAAATAATTCTCACATGTCATGATTTTCAAGGTCCTTCACCTTCTTGGCCACCTCTCTACCTCATAAATGTCATTTGTAAAATGTGGTGCCTAGAGCTGTTGGTCGAGATGAAACCTAAACATGAAAAAATTTTAGAAGGAAGTTTATTAAGTCAACAGCAAAGGGGAAAGCCAAAAAAAAAAAGTATAACGTACTCCCCCAAGCATCTATAAATTTTATGTTATACAGAGTTCAAACAAGGACAAGGAAATAGCTGCCGCATGTAGGCAGTTTCCAGACAAGACACATAGATTGCTTAAGATATATATCAGCTGGTAATTCCAAACATTTCAATGAGCTTTGGGTGAAGTCCAAGCATTCCAATAAAGGTTATCATAATAAAAGGTTATTAAACTATAAAGTTATAAAAGGTGATTACAATGACATTTTCCTACAATTTCCCTTTTGGCAGCTTCTAAAGCCCAATATCCTTATACTAGCAGGAGCACAATTAAAGAAGCAAACAGCTTGGTTAAGGTTTAAAAGGAAGTTCATTAAAATAATCTGAGTCAATGGAGGCACCCTCCCCACTACTTATCTTATCTAGATCTTGATAGAATTCCTTTAAGTAGAGATAGGGGCCAAATTGGTAGCAAACATTTCCAGTCTAATAGTTTGGGTAATCAAATTGAGTAAGCATCAGGGCTGTAGGTCTTAGATCAGGAAACAAATGCACTGCATAGGATAGGGAGATTTGCAAGGCAATGAAAGCAATTACAGAGAAGAGAAGAATGCATATGGCTACAAGTATTGCCAAAAAAAAAAAAGTTAAAAACAGATTTATAACCCCAAGCTTCCATCAATGTCATAAAAGTTTAATAAACTTAGTTAAGCAGAATCATAATCTCATACACCTCCTAAGGAAACAAACCTAATTAAATAGACACTATAGGTCATCTAAGTCAGGTTACAGATTAAACTATATTTAAAGGGTTCACAATTGTCTGATTCAGAGGAAAGATTTATATATGATCAAAATAATAGAGAAAACTCAGTCACAGAAATCCTCCCTTACATGGTTAGCTAAGGGAGCTAATAAACAATATTAATAGAAGACAGACTTTAATTAAGCAAAAGTTGTAGGAGGAATCACTCTGTGCCCCCCAAAAGTAAAATTAATAAAAGGAAATCAAATATGAAAAATTATTTTCTATGCCTATATATTTAATCACACATTTATAAATTGATGTGTCTACATTAGAATTTGGGCTTATGTCGCTGCAGAAAAACATAAACACCAGAAAACACTAAAATAAGAGTAATATAATAATGATCATCAATATTAAATAACATAAAATCTCTTTGTTCCTGATAATCCAATCCAAATGTCCATTTAATCAACATATTTCATCTTGAGTCTTAGCTGTCCCATTTAGCTATCTGATCCTTGGAAACATCTTCTCTTGGAAATTCTGGAATAGGCCTCATTCCCAGGGTAGTTCTGAACAAGTGCTCCTCCAAGTAAATCCACTTCCCTGGTTCCAACTTACTTGCAGAGATTCTTTGTGTAATGCTACAAAACCTGCCATTAATAAAACTTAATCCAATTCAGTAAGGCCTGGTACACTCTTAAATTTGGTCTCCCAGTAAAGTTCATATGGTAAAAACCAATTTAAATTTTATGGAAGTTAATCTTATTAAGAATATCAAATTAGGAACCCATAATTCCCCTGGAAGTTCAGAGAATTTCAGTTTTTACATACCATTTCCTATTTCTATCTTTACCTGAACTCTGTGTGTGTGTGTGTGTGTGTGTGTGTGTGTGTGTGTATAGATATAAATACAGTCACAGCATCTAAAAAAGAGGTGATATTGTACAGACCTGATACTAAACATAAACGCATAATTATTGACAAGGGGATGGATGGCAAGCCTAAAAACTCATTTACCTAGTTGCTTAGGATAGGATGTTGACCACAAATTCAGAAAAGTAGAATTAAAAATAGCAAGGGTTATCATATTTGTATCACTTTATAGTAACTCTGAGATTTTTGAGTATTACAACAAAACCATTCATCATATATTAAAAAAAAAAAAACCTTTTACAATTCATCTACCCTGATTATAGAAATTTGCTGTGAAAGGAAGAAGGAGGGACACAGTTATAATAATATCAAGATTGCCCATTCGAGGGCATAGACTAAACTAACATAAGCATAATGGGGAAAACTCCTTAGCTCTGTTTTATTCCAGTTAAAAGTCACAGCAACCTTCATTTTGGAACAGCCAATCTATGGAAAAGTTCTCCATTATTCACAGGGTATCATAGCCAGGCTCAAAATTAGCCAGGTGGGAAATTTTCCTGTTCAGAAAGGAAATAGCATAATGGGAAAATTGAGTCAAGAGGATTCTGCCATCCCCTATGCAACATCATTTCCTCAACCTTCCTAGGCACTTATAGCAGTTCTCAGATCACACTCCCTTTGAGCAGCACTTAGCATTTCCCATGAATAGTAGATTATTGACTTAATAACACTTCAGACATCATACCTGAAATCAAAACTCAGAAAAATATAAATTAAAATAATAAATAAATATAAAATAAATAAATAAATAAAATATAAAATCCCAAGAGATTTTATCTCAAATAACAAGTGTCACTATTATTTTCCTCATGTTGTTGCAATAATAGTGAACAATAAGCATATACAAGCCCTTATCTTATCCATTATTCTAGTATAAATCCATTCTAGAGCAGAAATCAATCATTAGGAATTAAAAATTCTTGATTTAACAATTTAATTAAATTAGTCTTAATTTAATTTAATTAAAAATTAAGAAAATTATCACCTTCTGTGATTATACACATACATGAATATATGATAGTTCACTCAAAACCCATAAAAACACTGGTTACTTACTATCAGCCTCCAGACTAACAGAAGTCCATATCTGAAGGTACTGAATATTAAACCCTAAGGCAAAAATAAAATCTTTATATCTATAGTCTGTCAATACTAAGTTGGGTCAAAGGTATTTAACTTCAATACATAATATTCCAGGTGCTCTTTCATAATTTTCATAAGTAATGATCAAATGATCTATCAGATAAATATTATTCTTTATAAAAATAAATTTGTTAAGTCCTTCCACTTTGGCTATGAGTGTTTGTGATGGAGAAGGGGATCTCAGTTTCTCAATAAACCATTATTTTAGAACTTCATAACATTTATTCAGTAACTTCTATCCTATGAACCTGCCCAAATAAGGCCCCAAAGAACTTCACAGATAAGGAGAATTTGCAAAGTCTGTGGTACTTTTCCCAAACACTAAGTAGTTATTATTCATTTTAAAGGAAAATATACCCAATTAAATACTTGACAGTCTTTTTAAGCATTACAACAATAATCTCTAGTAAGTGATTGCATAAATTCATTATTTCACAGCATTCTGACCAAAAGATGAGTTATTTTTCTAATGCTACAATTGTATCACCCTCTGCATATCATTTTTCAAGTTAATAGCATTTCTTACATAATAATTTCTCAAAAATCAAAATATAAGAAAAATTAGAAACCTAACAGCAACGTAAGCAATATTATATATTTTAAAAACATAACACAAAACTTATTGCCAGTCAGATAATATCAATTCAATTGAATGTATTTCCAAATCATCTTACATAGAAAATCACATCATCCATCTATCAATTTGACATTCTATACTAATTGCACTAGAAAAAAAAACCAGTATAGAGTAATTTTGGAGCAATTACACTTTTAATTCTTATTTATGCAGTCTTTAAGCATATCAACTTAATGCCAATATCAAGTGTATTTTTGTGTTTTTACTAAGTTCTGATCTACCTACAGAGGGTCAAACATCACAATTATCCTAACAGGAGAATACATGATACTTTAAATGAGACTACGTTACAATCTAGTTTTAGGACAAACTCAATCAAATCAAATCTATATTTACATTCACAAATGTATCATTCAAAATCCCAATTTTTCTCAAGGGCCATTAGCTGTCAGCACTTCCAGTTATAGGGCTCACTGCTTTCAATTAAGCTTACTTCCAAAGATTTATGGTGACAGCCTCACATTCTTATCTCCCTCTTTTTGGGCTCATGAGTCTAAAGATTGGAACATATCCTTCTAATAATCCTTCAAAGGCATAATTTTAGTAAGCTATACTCAAATAATTCATGCTGCAAATTTATTTCTATTGTTTCCATCCCATAAACAGTGTTACTTGATAGAATACTGTCTACCTTAAATTGCTAACAAGCATAAAAAGTTTCTCATATCTTTCTTACCTTAATGAGATTAAAAAAACAAAAAACAAAAAACAAAAAACTCATCAAACCTCTCTTTCCAGAACTCCAAATACTTCTAAAACCTCCCTTCACACAATAAAAATAGACTCCACTTTTCTTGAACTTTCCAGTCATTCTCCTCTCATCCCTGCTTACTTAAACTTTCTTTTTCTTGCTTTTTTTTTAACTGCGGTGGACTTTGATTAAAGCCCTACAAACTTCAGTACATTTCATCTTTATTCAACAATCATATTTTAGTATAAAACCCCACTGAATCTAATCTGTAGAGATTTTCTTACTGTATTAATTAGTTGCAAAGTTTTTACTTTTCTGGTTACATAGTCTATTTCAATTTCTTTACATGACTTTGCTTCTAATTTACATAAATAATTGTTTCCTTGATTCATTCACAGAAGAAAATACAATGGTAAGATAAATCATCCTCCTAAAAGTAAATTTTCATCTGATAAGCCCTAAAGACTACTACCCACCCCCCCTTTCTTTGCTTAGTATTCTCTAGGAGGTGAAATCACCTTCTACTAAAATAATGAATCTTTCTCCTGGAGAAAGGGTAATAAGGAAAAAAAAGGTCTTGAGTGCTGTTTAAACATGATTTCAGTCCTAGGGAGTCCCAAAAAATCCACTGAAATATTTCAGTATTTACAAAAGCATTCAAACCATGATTCAGAATTTGCAGTAAAGAGATCACATTTCAGTTACAAATTTACTCTCTAATCAGTTTGTATTACCATAAATTTCCACAAGCCAGGAAAAGGATTTCCTTTCTTTCTTGTCTGATTTTATTTCTGCAATCTCTACCAGACCAGAGTTGAGACGACAGAGATAGTATCTCACCATTTTATAACCTTATCTCTCACTGAAAGTCTGATCAAAAGGTCAGTGGAAGTAAATCTCTACTTATAGAGAAGGAGAGTATAACATCAGAATTGTAGTCTTCACCACCATTCTAAGCTCACTCCCTCTCTCTTTCTCTCTCTCTCTCTCGCTCCCTCTCTCCATACATATATATATATAATATATATATATATATATATTTTACATCAGTCTTTATGGCTTGATTAGGTTTTTCCCTTCAAAATCTCCAAGGTAAATATAACCTTATGCTTGCAGAACAGCTGAAATGGAAGTGATATGGTCTAGAGGTTGGGGTCCTGGCACCCCAAAATCACGATACCTGGGTCCTGCCCGAAAGAATTTGACCCAAGCCTTCTTGCAGCCAAAAACAAGGTTTATTGAGGAATCCCCATATTAGCTAGACTCTTAAGGAATCTGAGCATCTATGGGCTATTGGCTAGATTGTAAAAATCTGAGCATCTTAATGGAGATAAAATGGACCTTATATACAGAAAGACTATGGGAGAGTGGCCAAGTAGTCCATGAGGTAATAGAATTCCCAAGGGTGGGAAATAGAGCCTAGGTGGGACCAAGGGTGGGAAATGTCCTGAGGCCATAGGGAGGCAAGACAATGGAGGGAAGATTGGGTGTAGCTACAATGAAAGACCAGTTGATGGGACTATAGCCCCCAGAGATTTGGCTATGTGAGAAAGTACAGAGTCCATGAGGTAACAGAATTACCAAGGGTGGGAATAGTCTGGGGCCAGAGTTTTTCCTTTCTGGGGCTCAGATTCCAGCCCCATCAGAAGCTCTACTTTTTCCTACTTTAATACCTTATTCTTATCTCTAATAATCATGGGAGTATTGAGAGAAGTACAAGTAAAGAAAGAAACGGAGAGAAAAAGAGAGAGAAAGATCTGTCAAAGGAGTAGCTGGGTTCTAGCCAATTGTACTTCCCCCAGAGCTCTCTGGTGATTGGTTCAGGTCAAGTTGGCTAGACTAGTTCTAACCCTTCTGAATCATTCCCTGGGCTAAGGCCAAACATAGCCACTTAGCTTTCTTGACACCTAGAGTCTTTAGTCCTAAAACCTAATCCAGGACTTGTGTTTGAATTGAACTCTAGGCTACTCATCAGATTCTTGCCATGCCTGATTTGATCCCAAATAAGTTGGTCCTACCCACATTCAGTCCTGAGATCATGGAGACTTACTTACCATCTGAGGTCCAGGAGAACCTTCAGGTTGACTTGGGCTATCAGGGATCCCACTTGTGACACCAAATTGTTGGTAGAAAACATGCCCAAACCTGAGAAAAAAGACATTTGGCAAAGGAGAGGGCAGAAAAAGTGTGGCCCACTCCCCTAAGTCTCTATAAGGTTTATATTATGTAGAGTTTAAACAAGGGTACAGAAACATAATTGCTGCATGTAGGCATTTTCCAAGGTGCAAGGATACAATCACTGCATGTAGGCAGTTTCCAAATAAGGCATGTGGGTTATCTGAGATGTACAACAACATATGATTCCAACATTTCAATGAGCTTTGGGTGAGATCCAATCATTCCAATAAAGAATATCACAATAAAACATTATTTTAATATAAAATTATAAAGTTACCACAATGAAATTTTTGTCACAGAACTAAATAAAATATTTCAGATATGGTCTGACTTGGGCAACATGGTGTGGGACAATCACCTCCTTAATTCTAGACACTATGTCTCTTATTGACATAAACTCTTTTGGCTGCCATATCCCACTGTTTACTTATACTGAGCTTCTAGTCCATTCAAACAAGTAGATATACTACTCTTTGGCCATGGTTCCACATCTTACTCTTGTGAGTTTGATTTTTTTTTTACATATTTCATATGTTTACATATTTCTCTTTTAAATTTCATCTAGAACTAGTATTGCAACCTGTTTGAAATCCACTGTGTTAGCTATCCTTCCTATTTTGTGCAATCAGCTCATTTGATGAATATGCCATCTTTTTCTTTATCCAAGTCAATTAGGTGAGGAATCAAGGATTATCTAAGTCAGAGCTGTCAGACACATAAAATAGGGAACCAGAATAAAATGTAATTGGGAAATATTTACAAAATAAATAAAAGTACTATAGAACATAAATAATGTTAATATGTGGTTTTCTAAGCCAATATGGTACGTGTAGCAGGGATCTTTATGTAAGGTTCAGTGACTCCCCCCATTTCTATTTGATTTTTACACCACTGATCTAAGTCATCAATAAAAATGTTAAGCAGTATAGGGTCCAGGAGAGACCCCTTAGGCATTCTACTAGAGTCCTTGCTATAATTTGAGTTTGAAAATTAACTACTCTTTGGATCTAGCCATTCAACTTGTCTCAAGACTACCTAATTTACTTTCTCCTAGCTTACTTGCATTTCTCCTTCTTTTGCATAAGAATGGCATGAGAGATTTCATCAAATGCTTTGGTAAAATCTAGATAAACTGTATCTATAGCATACCTCTTATCTGCCAGTTTAGTAACCCTGTCAAAAAGGAATTTAAGTTAATCTGGCATGACCTGTTCTTGATAAAACTTCCATTTCAAATGCTCACTAAACATCTGTGTAATAATATATCCTAGAAGATTTTTTCAGAAATTGGAGTCAATCTCACTGGACTCTTCCCCCCCCCACCCCCGTTTTTTTAATCAGGACAATGTTTTCCTTTCTCTTATATTCTTCTTCTATTCTCCATACTCTATTAAAAATTACTGACAGTGGTTTAGAAATCACATCTGTTTAATAATCACATTCAGGACCCTGGAATGTGGTTCATCTGGGCCTGGTGATTTGAATTTATCAAGGGCAACCAGGCACTCTTTTACTATCTCCATACTTAAATGGGGTTTCAACTCACTATAAAACATTTTTTGCTTCATCCTTTGTAGTCCAAACACCCATCTCCTTAAGCAGAAAAAACAGAAGCAAACTAAGAGGTAAGAATTCCCATCTTCTCTCCCTTATCTATTATCATTGTTCCATCCTTCCCTTTTTTGAACCTCTTCTTTTCCCCAATATAGCTTTTTTAAAAATACCTTTTTGTCATCCTCAGCTTTCAACAGCTCATTTTGAATTTTAGTATCCTGGGCTACTCTTACAGGATCATGTAGCACTTGTATGTATCTTCTACTGCCTTCTTTAAGTCTAACTTTAATGAATGTATATTTTAAAATCAATTTTATTTTTACTTCTACTGATAAGTACATGCATTCAGGTAGATGAAAAAGAACATTTGCTTGGGGATAAAAAGGACTCCATATGTGTGATTTCATCAAGTGTGTGGAATTCCTAATATGGAAACCCTCTCCACCAATAAAGATATGCAACTTTTCTATGAGTTAGAGTGGCCCAGGGCCCTTGCCCATATTCATACAATCAGTGTGTGTCAAAGGCAGGTCTTCCTGACTCCAAGCCTTATCCTCTATCCACTAAGCCATGCTGCCTATTTAGGAAAAGAAAAAAATGAGCATTCAAATTAAAATCAAATGCAAAGTTTGGTGATTATTCATGTGTCTGTCATTTACATTATTTGTTGTTGTCAGTTCAGTCACTTCAGTTGTGTCTGACTCTTTGTGATCCTATCTGGGATTTTCTATCTGGGCAAAGATACTAGAGTGATATGCCATTCCCTTCTCCAACTCACTTTACAGATGTGAAAACTGAAGCAAACAAGGTTAAGTGACTCGTCCAAGGTCACACAGCTAGTAAGTGTCTGAGGCCAGATTTGAACTCAGAAAGATGAATCTTCCTGATTTCAGACCCAAGACTATTGACTGCACCATGTACCTGCCCTTTATATTATTTACCAACCATTAATCTCCATCCTAAATAATGTTTGTATTTACTTTAATGTAGTAATATTTGCAATTTCCCTAAATTTTTCCTAATCCTTCTCTGACCTTCTTTATATTGTGTATATTATAAGTTGCTTTCATTATTGTTGCCTTTATTGACATCATTTTGGTCAATATGAATATTGTTCTTTTTTTGGCGCAGTATCATTTTATAATGCTTTCTCATATTTCTTTGAATTCTTCATAATCATTATTTCTTATGGCACAAGATTATCTCATCAGATACCTATACTATAATTTCATAGGTTCATACACCTAGTTCTAGAAGGGACCTCAGAAGTCATCTAATCCAACCTTCTCATTGTATAGATGAGGAAACTGAGGCCAATGAAGTTTAAATGACTTGACCAAGAATCAAAGACTGAATTTAATGGGAGTTCTGGAAAGATAGCAGAACAGAAGTTCATGAAAGGCTTAGCTCCTCAATCCTGCCTTCCATCACATGATGTATAGAAAACTCCCCTACAAAAATAAATACTCCAGTGGATCTGGGATCCTATTAATATGGGTTCTTCCTCCACACTGCAGATCAATACCTATATATGCCAGTCCATCCTGTATGATTCTGTCTATATCTTTCTATATAGTCATGTAGGAGGCCCAAACAACATGCTCTTTGACTCTTATTGTTACATGCGTTAAAGAATTAACCCAGAACTCTGTAATTTCTCCTTAATCAAAGCATTTCTGTTTCTTATACAAGAGAAAAGCTAGATTCACACACTAACTGGGCACCATGGCCAAACCTCTTTGTCTAGGCTGAATATATCTAAACAATTAATAATGTTTTGAAAATACAGAAAAACAAAATAAAGATGGTACAATTGATAGGTGATAGGGAGGTACAATGTTGGGAGTTTGATAAGTCTTCACAATGCTAGTGACAATGTCTAGAGGTTAGGGGTGCTGGAATCCCAAAATCATGACACGTGAGTCCTGCCCAAAAGAATTCGATTCAAGCCTTCTTTCAGTCAAAAACAAGATTTATTAAAGATCCGCCATATTAGCCAGACTCGTAAGGAATCCAAGCATCTGTGAGTTATTGGCTAGATTGTAAAAATCTGAGCAGTGGCTAGATTATAAGAATCGGAGTAACATAATAGAGATAAGATGGACCTTATATACAGAAAGACTATGGGAGAGATCTAGGAGTGGTCAAGTAGTCTATGAGGTAATAGAACTCCAGGGGTGGCCAAGGTAGAATGGAGCCTAGACAGGATTAAGGGGGGAAGGAAGCGGCCTGGGGGATATAGGGAGGTCTAGGCTAGGTTAAGGGTAACAGAATTGGGAGATTGGGTGTAGCCACAATGAAATGCCAGTTGATGGGATTATAGCCTCAGGCAAATGCCAGAGATTTGGCCAAGTGGGAAAGTCCAGGGTTTTTTCTTTTTGGTGTATAGCTCCCCACCTCATCACTAGAAGAGCCATTCAGGCTTAGTGACCATGTGGGAGGGTTTGAGGAGTATTATGAGAAAGGTAAAACATTAATGATAATTAATAATAGCTAGTTAAACAGATGCTTTTCACTGTTCTGCTTGGAGCCAGGAAAATTTCCCTTGGGAAAGAAATGTTCTTATAGTCTTTCATGAGTAGCAATGTCTAGCCAGTCCATGGTCTTTTGTGTAATTTCAAACTTTGTAGAAACACAACAAAAGAAGACAGACCTAACTTCCTGTTTCTACGCATGGATACCTGTCCCAGTATTTGGTGCAATGGATCACACAAATGGTTTTCTTACTCAAAACATATTCTAAAACTCTCAGACATTTCCAAAATAGGTAAAAAAAAAAAAACCAGCTCTGGAAGATAAAAAGTGACAAAAGCCACTGTTAAGAAGCTTAAAAGTAGTCAGCAAGGAGGTTTTCTGGAGTCTCAAAGCTCTTTGCCCAAAGACCTAAAAATTGCTTTTATGTTCTTGTCCAAAGGGCCCCACCTCGAGGTCATTGATTGGTCTACTTTGGGGCAAAGTAAACTCAAGCTGTCCCAGGTCTATACCACAACTTCCTTATTTACAATAGTCCCAGGTGTTGTTGTTTGAATAATGAGGATTAACTCAAGCCTCCCCAGTGCCATTAGTATATTGACTCACAAAAACAGTAAAGGAATATGAGGGCTGACCATTGGTTATCTTTACCATTCATTATGTGAGGGCAGCTAGGTGGTGCAGTGGATAGAGCACTGGCCCTGAAGTCAGGAGGACCTGAGTTCAAATGCGGCTTCAGACCAAATACTTGATACTTACTAGCTGTGTGACCCTGGGCAAGTCACTTAACCCTAATTGCCTAAAAAAAAAAAAGAAGAAGAGAACATTCATTATGTGATCTACTACTACTACTACTAGCTAGCATTTATAGAGCCTTACTATGTACCAGGTACAGTGTTAAGAAATTTATAATTACTATCTTTTCATTTCATCTTTTTTATGGTCCTATATTTCTCTAACATCTTTTACACTTTTCTGATTGCATAAGTCCTTTTGTAATTCATTGGAGTCTGCTCACTTCCCACTTAGTGATTCTCAGTTGCCCTTTGGGTGGCACTCAACTCAATTCTTCATTAAAGAATAAGTGAACATATAAATGAATAAAGAATGAAAATGAAAGAAAAGAAATGAATGGCCTTTAAGCACCAGGAAGTTAATGATAAAAGAAAGGCTCCACATACAACAAATCATGAAGTACTGTTTGTAGTAGCAAAGAACTGAAAACAGATGTCCCCATCAATTGAGGAAGGGCTAAAGAAGTTGTGGTTCACTAATGTAATGGAACACTACTACATTGTAAGTTTCAAGGAAACTTGGGAAGACTTATCTGACTAATGCAAAGTGAAGTAAACCAAACCAGGAAAATAATAGACATAATGACAACAGGGTAAATGGAAAAAGCAACTACAAAAACCAATTGAAACTGAATGTTGCAAAATTATAATGGCCAAATTTGATCTAAAAGAACAACAATAATAATAACTTTATGTAGCACTTTAAGGTTTGCAAAGCACTTTACATACTATCAAATTGATCCTCACAACAATCCTGTGGGAGTAGGAATTATTCTCACTATATAGATGAGGAAGCTGAGGCTGAGGGAGGCTAAGTGACTTGCCTAGTCATAGACCTATTTTCTCAGGTAGAATCTATTTTCTCAGGTAGAATCTGAAGTCAAGTCTTCCAAACTCTGAGTCTCAGGATAGAACAATGTATAAGTCAGAATTTTTTTTCAGTACATTGGATAGTTTTACGGAAACTTTTTTATTTTTCCTCTTTTTGATTGTTACAATGGTTGGCTTTCTGTGGGGAGGCATTTATAGAGATACAATGGAAAATGCAGGTGATGTAAAAACAAAAGGTATCAATAAAATTTTATTTAAAAAAGAAAAAAAAATAACCTTTCAGATCAGAAAAAAAAAATCTATAAGGATTAGATACACCTGTGATTTCACTGGTACAAGGAATTCCCAGGGAGGAAATCCCATCAGCTATTGCAGGTTTGGGGCCTTCTTTGCAACTTAGTCTTAAGAGTTCCCTAGAACAGTAGTGTCAAACTCAAATAGAACCAGATCCCTCCAGGCCCATATTGACTTAGAAAATCATAGATTAACATTATCTATGTTGTATTGTATTTTTATTTATTTTGTTAAACATTTCCCAATTGCATTTTTTTTCCACAGATACTAGAACACTTTTAATTAGCTTATGTCATGAGAATAGATAAAGACCCACAGCAGGGTCTTCCTATAATCCTGTGCGGCAACCCCAAGATACTTTCTTTTAAAAAAATTGCGTTTTGGGGCAGCTAGGTGGCGCAGTGGATAGAGCACCGGCCCTGAAGTCAGGAAGACCTGAGTTCAAATCTGGTTTCCGACGAAACACTTGACACTTACTAGCTGTGTGACCTTGGATAAGTCACTTAACCCCAATTGCCTAAAAAAAAAAAATGCATTTTAATATAGTTCCCACTGTACTTTGGAGTTCTGGCTGGCTAGCTGACCTGAGTTTGACATCTCTGACCTAGAGCACTAAGAGGTTAAGTGACTTCCCACTCACTTCTACTAGCTGGTATGTGTCAGGAATGGGATCGAATGTAGGTCTTCAAGGCTGGCTGTCTATCCACTACTGCCTCAAGGACAAAAATGACAAGAAAATGAGCTAGCATCAGGAAAAAAAAGTGAACATTCTTTGCCACATCTTGCCCCAGGCATAGAGACCTCTCAATTATTAAGGTCTGACTGACAAATAACTGCCTCAGTAGCCCTGAGCAGGGAGTTACCAACCACTACTACTAGTTTCTTCTTCCTTTTATCTTTACTGTACTAATAGAGCCGTGTCATCATTCCTTAGAGGATAAAAAGCTGCTTCCTCCCAAGGGATTTAATTTCCTCCTCTTCATGAAGAACCTCTTATCTCTTGCTTAGTTCTGAGTGGGTCTTCTTTTTCTCCTCTATGTCACCTTCTCCCACCCTCCAACCTCCTGATTAGAGTTGGGATCCTTCCTTTTCTCTTTAGATCTTTTTTCTTCTTTGCTTTCACATCAAAATATTTTTAAGGTGTGATGGGGTCTGGTCCATGCACAGACCCCATCAGTTTAGTCAGCGCATGCAACTTCACAACATAGAAAATGCACAGGAACTTGCTTCTGGGAGAAATGTGGTATTGGTATGGGAAGAGACTATGGAGTGTGTGTAGACCATTCTGTAACAGGTTCTCATTGGCTAACCAGAAGGTGGAGAAGGGGTAGCTCTTTGGTAGTCAGAAAGAAAGAAGTAGCTGAACTATGTTAGCTTCAGGACTTCCTCTTTACCTCATTTGGGGAGTCTTTGGCTCCTGGGAATACCATGGTAAGGTTAAATTCCTTAGAGCCTTTCCCCTTCTGAGACCATACGGCTCTAAGAAACAGGCTCTGATCCTTGGTCTTTTCAAAATTTTATTTTCCCTGCTCTAAGCTGAAAGGTCTGGAGAGCGAGCCAAAGAACCCAGGAGTTGGAATCCAGGCCTGGCATTGCAGCCGGCCCAACATGCATGCCCTGAGGAGCATGGAGTAACCTCAAGAGATGTTATGTCCTTTGAGACTTCAGACCTGTGGCCACAGAAAGAATCCTCTAGCAATGTTGCAAAATCTGGACTTGACCTACATGGTATTGATGTAGGTAGCAACGAACTTAAGTTGAGCTTACTCTTCCCCAGGAAGTGTGGGGGAAGTATATGCCTTTCAGTATTAGAGGAAATGTTTATATATTTGTTCTTGCTATATTTTCAAGTAAATTGCCCCTTATAAAAACTAATTGATAGGCAGTTAAATAGAACTAGAATAGTCCCTTTAATAATGAAGGAAATGCAGCCAGTGTGGGCTTAAGCGAATGACAGTAGGCAAAGAGAAAATCCTCACTTTTCAGATTACCCCTACTAAGGGGAGATATACTCATTGCAAAGGGATATCAATTCTCTGATAACCTGGGAAGTGGAGAGATATTTTCCCATCCCTTTACCATTCTGGGGGGGGAAGTAATCCTGTTTGTACCTTATGCATAGAAAACAATTACTTATCTGAGGCAGAAAAACATCATACGCATGATACAGGTCACTACAAAATTCTAACACTCTCCATTTTTCTCCAAACAAGAGCCCAGGTCTTTTGTATTACTTACTAAGAACTCCTTTGGCTAACCCTCTAAGAGAACTACTTTAGCAATTCTGGAATGACTAGGCACAGCCAAGTACATTTTAGGAAGTGCACAGACAAGCTAAAATATATCCAAAAAAGGATGACCAAGATGGTGAGATAAGTGGAGACCATGACGAATGAGATTCAGTTAAAAAGCTAGAGATTGAGTGACATTGGTGAAGACCCCTCATAAAATTTAAACTTAAATGAGTAAAATAAGGTAAAGACCCCTAATAATAATATATGTGTACCCAGGTCAGGAAGCTTGTAAATAGCCTAGATAGATATATTCAAATTGTTGCAAAAGATAAGTATAACTACAAATTGTTCCAGGATCTGAAATGAACAAAACAGGATGTACTAAGAGGTTACTTGGAGGGGAAGGCAGGTGAAAACTATGTAACAATTCTGTAATTTCCACTGTTGTTGTTGCCGTAGTTTTGTCGTGTTTAGATTGTGCCCTCTGAAGCCCAGCCAATGGGATAAGAGGTAGGGGGCTAGGGAGGGGTTGCGGTTAGAACCTATAAAAATGCTTGCTTGGCTGACGTCACCTGCAGTCTTGCATCGAACTGCCTTTTGGTGCAAGTAGCCCTTTCTCGAGATCGAAATTAAATCCTTTCTACTTTCTACCTGGAGAAGCCTCTGAATTAATTTGGGTAAGGGTCATCGCTGTCCCACACAAGATCATCAACCTGGAGAAGGGAAGACTTAGGTGGGACATGTTAATAGTTTTCATGTATTTGAAGGGCTAGCAAATGAAAAAGTTAATTATATTTGCTCTGCTTATCTCCTGAGGACAGAATTAGGAACAATGCCTATAGGTTTCAGAGAGTTTAGGTTTGATATAAATTTAGTATAAAGAAACCTCTCAGGTGCGCCAACAGGAGCTGGGACATTCACTCTACTCTTACCCATACTAAGCATTGTGGCATATGAACATATTTCAGTGCTGGGGAGCCTGGCTATTAAATAAGAGTGGCTCCGTTTCTTCTTACTAATTAGATCATTAACAACCCAACCCCCACCCCCATAGCCCAGGTACAGTGCTAATTACAGTAAATGATAACCCCACCACCACCAAAGGGCACTCAGTGTACGATATGAATCTTCAAGTATGGGACAGATAGTTTATTCCTACTCACAAAAAGGAATGATAAGCATAAAATAATCAGCTCAAATTAAGAGAATGATTAGAATAGAAATCAGTAACAATTTATAACTCTAGTTAGAATGTGTTGGAAGGCTAATTAAGCTTCATCAGAGCATAAAGAAGTTTTGCAAGACTGCTAATCAGGAATTTTATATTTCACCTTGCATTGCATTGTCTAACCACTATGCTTTTAACATGGGCCATACTTGGGCCAATTCTCTTGTTAGCAACCATCCCTTCTGAGTCTCCCCCTGCTATTAGCCACCACCAAGTTTCAGGGACTTCTATCATGCCACTATTCAGTTCCAACAATGATGTGACCTCTGAACCTTTTGAACTCACAAAATCCTCCGGACATACTCTGCTTGAAGTATCCAGTAACCTAAGGTCAGAAAAGAATAAACACAGAGGGGCAAAGGCAACCAGAAGCCCTGGTGTAAGCCTGCCTAGCCGAGTTTATATTCCATGTGGACCCAGCAGCAGACAGCGAAAAGAGCACCTCTGATCCCCCATCCTAACTTACTAGAGAGCCAAAGCAGAGAACACAACAGTGCTTGCCACATGGGAGAGTCAGAGCTCAGAGGGCTGAGCCAGAAACGGCTTCTTTTAACAGACACAGCACCCTGCTGCCCCTCCCTGATGCTGTCACAAGATAGGGGAAGGACTAATAGATAACTCAGGGTTTTCTACATAATTCTAAATGGCCATGTCCTTTTAATGTACCATATGGCTAGAAGCATCCAGGAACTCTGTCATCCCCAAAAGTCCAAGCAATGAGTCACCATAGCCTTAGAGTCTCCAGAAGTTTCCAATGGATTTCTGGGTGAATATTCCTGTAATGTCCCCCATAGGCTCATTCAGCCCTAACACACAAAAAATAAAACAAACAAAAAAAAAACCCCAACTTACTAATAGTGAGAGGTATCCAAGGTAGAATTAGCTGCCTTGAGAGGTAATGATTTCCCCTTACTTGAGATCTTTAAGCAAAGTAAATGGCTACTTGTATGGGATGGTGTAGAAAGGATTAATGAAAACACAGGATGTGAGCTTACAGCCAAGAATAACTTACCCAGGAAAACTGAGTACAATGCTTTAGGTGAAAAAATGGATTTTTAATGAAATAGAGGACTTCCAAGCATTCCTGATGAAAAGACCAGCGCTACAGAGAAGCTTTGAAGTTCAAACACAGGAGTTCAGAGAAACATAAAAAGGTAAACATGAATAAATGATGATAAAAGACTAGACAATGATAAACTGCTTACGTTCAAATATGGGGAGATGATATATGTGTCCCCTCTGAACTTTAACATAAATAGAGTTCATAGAGGGAATCCAGTTAGACAATGCCTGGAAGTGGTTCTGTTATATCTTGATGTTCTTAAAGGAAGAATGGAAAGAGAGGGGAAGAAAATACACTGAGGGGAAGGAGGAGGGAAGGAAAATTAGGAAAAGTTATCTCACATAATCAACGTACACAAATAAACATTTATATAAACAAGGAAGAAGAGGTCGGAGGGAGCAGCTAATAACTTGACCCTCACTCTCATCTGTTCAAAAAAAGGAAGAATACACATACATACAGTGGGGTACAGAAATACATTTCACTGAACAGGAAAATAGGAAGGAAAGGGAAGAAAGGAGGAGGAGAAATTTGAGGTAGTCTTGATTAAGGGAGGGATTAGTTCTAAGTAGAACAAACTTTAAAGATATGCAAAGATGTACAAAAAATATTTCAAAACTACTGCCACCTCTTTTTGAGGTGGCAAAGAATAGGAATCTGAGGGGACCCCTATAAATTGGGGAGTAAGTGAATAAGTTATAGTATTTAAATGTTATGGAATGTTATCATGTTGAACTCTTATCAGCATAATGACCAACAAGGATTCCAGAGGACTAATAATGAAATATGCTACCCAACTCCAGGGTCCTATGGCTCAAAGAAAGGGAGGAGTAGATACATCTCTAGCATCTCCTCCTGCTCTTCTCCAAGGGAGACTTAATTCCTGCCAGGAGGGGAAAGAAGAAGTTGAAACAGAAGCTGGCCATTCGGCTTTCCTTAGAGAGAGAGGATATTAGGCTAGAATTATATCTATCTGCTTCATTAAATATTATTAGTGTAGAGAATGTAGTTTTCAGGTTCAAGCTAAACTTCTGATTGCCATTTCTTAATGGAGGAGTAAACCGAGGTCTATATCCAGAACTTGACTTCCTTCCCACCAAATACCAGTTCCACAATGAATGCACATAACAAAAAGCAAAGAAACCCACCCATCCAAGTCACCTGCAAAACAAAAACCAGAGAAAGTATACATATGAGAATAGAGAGGTAAAGGATTCAGAATGAAGAATGAGACAAATTTTGGGGGGACATGATCAATGTGGAAATTTGTTTTGATTAACTATACCTGTAGGTAAGGGGTTTTGCTTTTCTTGTGTTCTCAGTTGAGGGGCAGGGTTAGTGTAGGAGGGTGAGAAAGCAGAGCTTGGCTAATTAAAACAAATTAAATACTTTTCAAAAAAGAAGAAAGGATTCATGATAAGATCCATGAGTTAGCCACATGACCTCTGAGTCCCTTCTGTCTTTTGGATTCTGAGGGTCTTCCAACTCCAAACCTGTGATAATTAAGTGCCAAAATATACAGATGGTAACTTATCGCCAGCTACCATTAAAGAATGTGTCCTTTTCCCAACTTCTCCATTTTTATGGATGCTACCACAATCCTAACATTCACTCCAGATCAAAACCTGATTCATCTTTGGCTCTTTCCTTTCCCTTACTCTGCATATCTCATCAGTTGACTATTCACACTGCTGTCATCCTGTTACAGGCTCTCAGCACCTCTTCCCCATTCTAATAAGTGAGCTTCAAATCATGTTTCTGAATTCAACGTAGAAGAATGGAAGGAGAGTATGGAAGTAATTTTGGATTGATTTAATATAATTAAAAGTAGAACACTAAAGCTTTTCAAAAAGGAATTAGAATACTATTATACCAAGTCTATCTTAATCACTGGCTGTTTAGCACATAATCCTATTAAATCTTATATGCAATATGGTTTAATGGACAGACAACCAGCCTTAAACCAGGGAGACCTGAGTTCAAGTCCCACATCTAACACGTACTGGCTGTGTGACCCTGAGCAAGTCATTAATGTTTCAATATTCTGAGAAACTCTCTAAGACTATAAATTGAAAAGAAGTACTGGCCTGCAATGGTAGAAGGAGTTTCTGAATCCAGGGAGTTCTGTAGGCCAAGGAAATTACAGGCCTAGTCCCAACCTCTATCCCTATCCATATCCCTACATATAACATATTCATAACCCCCTAACCTTACCTTTCAAGTACTCTTCAACTTGAGACATCTAGCTTTGGAATACCCTCCTTATTATGTTCTAAGAGGCAGAGTAGGAAATCTATATTAAAAACTGATATTCTTAGAGCTTTGTTTCCTTATAACCCTAATCAAATAACCACTTGCATTCCCATGGGCAAGTGGTTACCTGTGGAACTGGGATAATCAGATATACCCATGCTTACTAGGTACATTACAAATTAGTGTTATCCAGTTTCAACGGGACTTTCACTGAAATAATGTAATACTTTTATTCCTTTTAATTGTTTCCCTACCTCAATACCCACAGAAGCTTTTCCAAACCTTTTTTCTTCTCAAGCCTCCCAGACTTCTCCCACTGCCCCCCCCCTCAGCTGAGGTCCTAGCCACTTACCTTACTGAGAAAGTTGATATCATTCCCCATGAGCTTTCTCTTTGCCCCTTCTCTTTATCTCGAAACACCTCTCCTCTTTGCCTCTATTATCTGAAAATGAAGTAGCCTTTCTCCTTACAAAGGTTCTATATATACCATTGATCCTGTTCCCTCCCATCTTCTCTAACAGATGGCAACCTCAATCATGACCTCTCTCTAATCTTCAATGCTTCCCTGCCTACTTGTTCCTCTCCTACTTTCTTCAAATATGTCCAAGTCTCCCTCATCCTTTAAAAAGAAAAGAAAAAAAATACCTTCAATAAACCCTTCAATCCTCTGAAGATATTGTCCTACGTCTTATCCCATTCCCAGACAAAACCCTAGAAAAAGCTGTCTATATTCATTGCCTTCACCACTTGTCCTTTTACTCATCTCTCCACCCTTTGCAATTCTCAACCTTCTGGCTTTAGACCTCATCACTCAACAAACTGTCTTCTCCAAAGTTAACAAAAATCTTTTTAATTGCCAAATTTGTTGGCATTTGCTTAAGTTATCAAATTTTTCAACCTATCAGATGCATTTGACCCTGCTAACTACTCTCTCCTCCTGGATAGCCCCTCCTTACCAAGTTTTTGTGACCATTTCTCCTAACTGTTTCTTCTCCATATCTTTTTCTGGCTCCTCATCCACATCAATTCCCCTAACTGTGGGGGTTCTGCAAAGTTCTGTCTAGGATATTTCTTTCTTCTCTCTCTACACTCTATCCTGGTGATCTCATCTGTTTCCATAAATTGAATTTTCATCTCTATACATATGACTCACAGATCTATATATCAAGTCCCAGTTTCTCTCCTGAACATCAGTCTTGAAAGACCAGTTGCCTTTTGGACATTTTGATCTAGATATACCAGAAACACCTCAAACTCAGTATATCCAAAACAGAATCTATTATCTCCACACTCCCATTCACCTCCTCTTCCAAACCCCTATTTCTTTTTAAAAGTGTTTTTTTCTTAATATAATCAATGACTCCCCCAGACCCACATTTCCATATACAAAGTAGAACAGAAAAGGGAAATTATATGTGAAGTCACAAATCTATATATGTACAGCTTGCTTTAAAAAAAAAGTTGTCCGGTTTGTTTCCTTCTGAATTTCCTTCTGTTTTCTTCAATGCATCTTTAAAATATTGACTATTCTTTCTTATTTTTTTAGCAATACAGTTGCTAACTCCTCTCTCCTTCCCAAGTCCAACCCCTCAAATTTAAAAAGCCACAAGCCTTGTAGCAAATATATATATGAATATATGTGTGTGTGTATGTGTGTATATATATACATATGCATAGTCAAGCAAAACAAATCTACACATTGCCATGTGTTTTTAAAAAGTGTATGTATCATGTATCATAGTATACCTTGAGGTCAATCACCCTCTTTCAGGAGGTGAGTATCAAACTGCAATACTAATCCTTTGGAGTCCTGGTTGGTTACTGAATTAATTAGAAGCCTGATTAAGTCTTTTTTTTTCCTTTTGTTTTAAAAAAGTATTTTTTTTTCTAATTACATGTAAAAACAATTTTTAACATTCATTTTTAAAAATTTTGAGTTCCAAGTTTCCTCCCTCCTTTCCCTGTCCCCATCCCAGACAACAAGCAATTTAATATAGGCTATACATGTGCAGTCATGTAAAACGTATTTCCATATTAGTTATGTTGTGAAAGAAAACACAGACCAAAAAACAAACAAAACTAAAAATAAAGAAAGTTTTTTTTTAAAGTATGCTTTGATCTGCATTCAGTCTTCATGAATTTTTTCTCAGGAAGTGGATACCATTTTCCATCATAAGTCCTTCAGAACTGTCTTGGATCATTGTATTGCTGAGAATAACTAAATCATTCATGGCTGATCATTTGTCCAATATTGCTCTTTCTGTTCTTTTGGTTTTGTTCACTTCTCTTTAAATCAGTCCATGTAAGGTTTTTCTGAAAGCATCAATGCTGTAGTGTCCCAATTTTCCCACATTCCCTCCAACATTTGTCATTTTCTTTTTCTGTCATATTAGCCAATCTGATAGGTGTGAGGTGGTACCTCAGAGTTGTTTTAATTTGTACTTCACTAATCAATAGTGATGTTGAGTATTTTCCCATATGCTATAGTTTTGATTTCTTCATCTGAAAGCTGTCTGTTCAAATCCTTTGACCATTCATCAATTGGGGAATGACTTGAATTCTTATAAACTTGACTCAGTTCTCTATATATTTGAGAAATGAGGCCTTATTAGAGAAAATTGCTGTAAATTTTTTTCACAGTTATGATTTATACTGGCCGCACGCCGACCTTCTGCCAGCTGTATGCCGGTACCCACTCCTTCTATAAGGAGCACACTACCAGAGTCTTACTCACACTCGAGTCTTTGGTCCTCTGCCAGATAACCACACAGAGACGAGCCATCGGGAGGCGCCAACACCAGAGCTTTATTCAGAGGCCAACACAGCAAGCCATCATAGCAAGCCCAAGCAGCAAGGCCAGAGCAACAGGGCAGGAGCCAGGAGAGCGCGTGTGTTCTGACCACACTCGTTCCTAAGCACCTACCTAGCCCCTCCTCCCCAGCCCGCTTACTAGCCAATGATTGTAGGGTCAGATACCGGAAGGGGCTGTCTGAGTTTAGCACACCAAGGGGGAGGGAGAGACGTAGGAGGCTAGGACCGGATATAGGAAGGAGGGGTCTGGGATTAGCGCATAGACAGAGTACGTGACCTAGGAAGTCAGACTAAGGAGGTGTCTGGGGTCAGTGCTGCACAAAGGGACCCAGGAAGTCAGGAAGGTCACAAGAGGCATCTGGGGATGACGTTGCATATAGGGAGGGGACTAAGCAAAGGGAACTCAGTCCTCTGCCGTCCCACTCCCACGTGGCACCGCCCCTTGCCTCAGGAGCTCAAGCTCTGGCTACTTCCTTGTACCCAGCTTATCTCACAAGCACCACCCATTGCCTCAGGGCTTCTCCTTATCCAGCCCATCCCAGTTCACCAGGACTCTGCCTACCACAGCCCCTGCCTCGACTTCCAAAATACCCAGATCTTACCCTACTCTTGCCACAGCACACAACCTGGTAGCTGCCAACATCAGACAGTCCCTCACAATGATTACTATATCTATTTCCTTTATCCTATTTTTTCTTGTTTATCCTTCTCTCTCTCTTTCATTTCACCCTGTCCCTCCTCAAAAGTATTGTTCTTCTGACTACCATCTCCCCTAATCTGCCCTCCCTTCTATCAGTTCCCTCACCCTTCACTTTTCCCCTTCCCTTCCTATTTTCCTGTAGGGTAAGATAGATTTCTATACCCACCTGAGTGTATATGTTATTCCTACTTTGAGCCAATTCTGATAAGACTAAGTTCAAATGTGTACATCTCCCCCCTATATTCCCCTCCACTCCAAAAGCTCTTTCGAGCCTCTTTTATATGAGATAATTTACCCCATTCTACCTCTCCCTTCCCCTTTCTCTCAGTACATCCCTCTTTCTCACCCCTTAGTTTTATTTTTTTTAGATATCATCCCATCATAGTCAACTCACACCTGTGCCCTCTGTCTATGTACATTCCTTCAGATTGCCCCAATAATGATAAAATTCTTAGGAATTACAAATATCATCATCCCGTGTAGGAATGTAAACAGTTTAACCTCACTGAATCCCTTATGATTTCTCTTCCCTGTTTAGCTTTTCATGCTTTTCTTGAGTCTTGTATTTGAAAGTCAAATTTCCTATTCAGCGCTAGTCTTTTCATCAGTAATGCTTGAAAGTCATCTATTTCATTAAATATCCATTCCTCCTCTCCTCCCCTCCTCACCCCTTCACCCCCACCCTCCTCCTGAAGGATTATATTCACTTTAACTGGGTAGGTGATTCTTGATTGTAATCTTAGCTCTTTTGGCCTTCAGAATATCATATTCTAAGCCCTTCAGTCCTTTAATGTAGAAGCTGCTAATACTTGTGTTATCCTGACTGTGGCTCCACAATATTTGAATTATTTCTTTATTGCTGCTTGCAATATTTTCTCCTTGACCTGGGAGCTCTGGAACTTGGTTATAATATTCCTGGGAGTTTTCATTTTGGCATCTTTTTCAGGAGGTGATTGGTGAATTCTTTCAATTTCTATTTTACTCTCTGGTTCTAGGATATCAGAGTAGTTTTCCTTGATAATTTCTTGAAATTTGATGTCTAGGTTATTTTTTTTATCCGGGCTTTCAGTTAGTCTAATAATTCTTAAATCATCTCTCCTCAATCTATTTTCTAGGTCAATTGTTTTTCCAATGAGATATTTCACATTTTCTTCTATTTTAAAAATTATGTTTGCTTCTTGATGTCTCATGGAGTCATTAGCCTCCAGTTGCTCCACTCTAATTTTTTTTAGGCAATTAGGGTTAAGTGACTTGTTCAAAGTCACACAGCTAGTAAGTGTTAAGAGTCTAGTCTGAGGCCAGATTTGAACTCAGGTCCTCCTGACTCCAGGGCTGGTGCTGTATCCACTGCACCACCTAGCTGCCCCTACAATCTAATTTTAAGGAATTATTTTCTTCAGTGAGTTTTTGTACCTCCTTTTCCATTTGGCCAATTCCACTTTTTAAAGGAATTCTTTTCTTCAGTGGATTTTTGTGCCACCTTTAGCATTTAGACTATTCTGTTTCTTAAGGTGTTATTTTTCTCAGTATTTTTTTATGCCTCCTTTTCCAAGCTGTTGACCCTTTTTTCACTATTTCCTTGTATTACTCATTTCTTTTCCCATTTTTTCACCTTCCCCTTCTATTTGACTTTTAAAACCGTTTTTGAGCTCTTCCAGGTATCCTTTTTTTGGACCTCTTTTTGGGGACCTGAGGTCAATTTACATTTTTCTTTGAGGCTATGGATGTAGCAGTTTTGACATTGCTGTCTTCTTCTGAGTTTGTATTTTGATCTTCCCTGTCACCATAGTAATTTTCTATGGTCAGGTTCCTTTGTTGTTGTTGTTTGCTCATTTTTCCAGCCTATTTCTTGATTTTTAACTTTATGTTAACATTGGGTTCTGCTCCGGGGTGGACGGAGCACTATCTCAAACTTCAGGTTTTTTGTGCAGCTATTTCAGAGCTCTTTCTAGGAGGTCTGTAAGTTTTCAGTTCTTTCAAGGAGCTACGATCTAAGGAGAGGTACACTTACTACTCTCCTTTGCTCTGGCCTGTGCTCTGGTCTGTGAGTGACCACAAGCACTCTTTTCCACCCTGGAACTATGACCAAGTCCCTGCTCCCCTGTGGCCACAAGCTCTAGTGTCCTAGTGCTCCTCCTTTTGTGACCTGGCACCATATATGGCACTGCACAGTCAATGACATCCGAGGATCCTCTGTTACCTCCTTCTGACCAGTTGTCCAACCCCAACCCCCTTACTGTCTGTGGGCTGAGAGCTCTAGAAGGCACTGCTAGCAATTTAGTCATACCCAAGACCTGCTTCTGACTTGCTGGGTCATGGGCTGTGTTGGACTGCGCTCCACTCTCACCCCAGTGACACAGACCTTTCCTACTGATCTTCTGAGTCGTCTTGGGCTAGAAAATTCTTTCACCCTGTCCATTTGTTGGTTCTGTTGCTCCAGAATTCATTTGAAGGCATTATTTGAAAGTTGTGTAGAGGGGAATTTAGGAGAGCTCAGGGAGTCCCTGCCTTTATACAACCATCTTGGCTCTGCTCCTGATTAAGTCTTTCAAAGATACTTTACAATGTTGCTGTTACTATGCTATTGTCCTAGGTAGAGTACTGTTGTCCCTATTTCTGTAAAAGGCATCTTTATTCTTTCAGTCTCCTGGGTTCTTAACCTTGCTATTTTCTTGGTCTTTCATCCCACTCATCCAATTATGCCATTTTTTCCTCCACAAAGCCTCTAGCATCAGATCCCCTCTCTCTAATCACACAGCCACTACCTTAGACCCTCCTGACTTCTTACCCAAATGATTTCATTATTTCTCCTACTCACAGAATCCCTCTCTTCAAGATGCCTCTTAAGCACCACTTTCTACATGAAATCTTTTTGGAACCCCTGCTACTGCTCTCTCCACCAATCTTTTATTTAACTACTTTATATTTATTTGCTCTCTTTGCATTTCTTCAATATATACATTCATACACACATACATACATTTATACATATATGTATACATGTGTGTGTGTGTGTGTGTGTGTGTTGAGTTCACTATAAGAACGTAAAGTCCTTGGAGACTGGCAGACATCGTAGAGTAGAAAGAAGCAGTATAATTCAGATCTCTTCTGTTATTATTCCAACAGAGATCTAGGATGTGTGTCGGATAGAGCAGTGATTAGGAAATCCAAAGAGAAACCACAGTGAGTCATTTTTTTCAGCCCAGGTCAGCTACAGGAAGACAGCAAGAGACCTGTGAGGATTGGGGAGAAGACCCAAACAAGATGGCCCCAGAAGAGCCTTTGAGCATGGGGACTGGACTGGAGTCTGCAGCTGTGTCATTCTGACCTTTGAGCTAGGTCACTGATACAGAGTGGACTGAGTATGGCAAGGAGAGGGATAGTTGATTGGTATCCAGTTCAGACCTGATCTAAGGCGGTATACTGGGCAAAGAACAGGAACAGAAACAAACAGTGAGTACTCTCACCTAAGAGCAGGGTCATGGATCCACCCCACAAACCTGGCCCTTTAACTGAGTAACTGAGACAAGGAGCTGAGACCAAAGCAGGAAAGGAGTGAATATATAAGAAAGGGAGAGGGGCCTGCATCTGGTCACCCTGCACCTAGAGAACCTCCCAGCTAGCGCAAGGGGCTGGTGCCAGTAGCAGTCTTTTGTTGCTATTCTTCAGTCATGTCTGACTCCTCATGATCCCATTAGGAGTTTTCATAGCGCTGAAGCGGTTTGCCATTTCCTTCTCTAGCCTGACTTCAGGCCTGGCACTCCATCCACTGTGCCACCTCGCTGCCCCAGTAGCAGTCCACGGGAGCCAAAGACTCTCTGCAGTTATGCCACTCAGACCCAAAACCAAAACAGGGCCAAGAGCTTGTAAAGATGGGCAGCAATCAGACTCAACCCTAGATCAGACCACTTAGGAAGCACTGAAAATTTGCACATTCCCAGTCTGAATCACTCCTGAGATCCTTGAAGAACAGAGCACTCACCAATTGGAGAGAGAAGCAGCAGGACCCCAGGAATACAAATCAGGTCAAACAATGCCCTGACATTCTCCCTAGAAATGAATAGATTCTGGGCCTAACACAAAGTCCTAATTTGAGGAGATCAAAGGTTGGAAGAATGAATAATTTTTAAAAGGATCCCATGATAAAGAATTGCTATAGTGCCAGGGATGCCCAGGACATAAACCCAGAAAAAGAGAATAAATCCAGACCATCTACAAACAAAGCCTTAAAGTGAAACATAGCTTTGAGGGACAACTGGAATTCTTAGAAGAAAAGACATATGAGTTGGGTTTTTTTGAGAGTTTAAAATCATATTATAAACTAAATGAGAGCATCAGAGAAGAGAATTAGATAAGAAATGAAAGCTTTGGAGAAAAGACTTAGGAGAATTAACATCTTAGTACAACAGATGTAAAACCTTTCCCAAGCAGCAGAGTCCATGAAAATTAGAATGGAGTGAATAAGTTAATGACTGTGAGACAACATGAAATATTAAAAACAAAACCAAAAGACTAGAAAAAATAGAAGAAAATATATGGTATCTCATATTTTAAAAAACTGACTTGGGAATCAGATTAAGGAGAAATAATTTTAGTTATTGGGCTACCTGAAAGCCACAAGAGAAAAAGAGAGAGTCTAGATATCATATTTTTTAAGATATCCTATTTTAAGAAATCATGAAAGTATTTTAGACCTTTCAGCTCAGACTTGTCTCTCAGTTTGCCCAGCCTGCTCTTCTACCTACTCTTGCTTCACGTACCTATGGCATTCTTGCTCTGCTCACAAACCCTGGCTCTCCAAGTCACCCACCTGAAGCAGCTTTGCCTTTCATCCTTAATGGGGATCCGCTTCACAGACAAAGAAAGCTCCATCCTCTTCCCCGAATTATTCTCTGGAGTCAGGACCAGTAAAACAGTGCAAACAATTTTAGGGGCTCTTAGAGCTGGTAAAAGCCAAAGTAGTGAATGCACCAGGCCTCACCGGTTTGGAAGACAGAACCTTGCAGAAGGAGAATCCTAAACACTTTGTTGTCTTCCTCATTCAGTACCATCATATCTGACAATTTTAAAAGAAAACACAAGTCTCCTTCTAGACAGCTGGGGTGGGGATTTGTATAAGAATATGCAATACAGGGAAGCTTGGAAGCTTGAGGGGAAATATTTTATTTAGGGGAATATTTATTGAGGGGAAATATATTTATATACACTGCATGTATTGGCTTTCTTTGCAGCATGGGATGGCAGCGTAAATGCAAACTTGGTACAGTAGTGAGCCAACAAATACAGATAACCTAAGCCTGCTGTTTCTATGGCTTCCAAATTACTACGGAAAACACATTCTGAAATGTAGTCTCCTTATTGACACTTATATTAAAGACTCAAAAGAAAGGAATTTCTCTTCAATGGCATTGAAACACTACCTTGTGTTAAAAAGAAAGCTGGACTGTGCTGGATTGGAGACAAAGAAGCAACATATGGTGAATGTGTGGTAGCCTTTGCAGCTGTTGAAGGAATCTTTTCTGATTCTTTTGCATCGATATTCTGGCTCAAGAAAGGTTTAATGCTTGGCTTAGCTTTTTCCAATGAACTTATTAGTAAAGATGAGAGTTTATACTGTGGCTTCCCCTGCTCAATGTCCAAACAACTATTAAGCAAACCTTCAGAGGAAAAAGCAAAATGAATAATCATCAATGCTGCTAGAATAGAACAGGAGTTTCTAATTGTGACTTTGACTGTGAAGTTGATCAGAATGAATTGCACTTTAATGAAGCAGTACATTCATTTGTAGCAGACAGACACGTTGGAACTGTGCTTTTGCAAGATTTTTAAAAATAGATTTTATTGATATCTTTTGTTTTTTTACATTTCCAAATTTGTCACGGTATCCCTCTCCCTTCCCCCTCCCAGAGAGTCATCCCATTTAATGACATTTTTAAAAGAAAAAAAAAAGAGGGGGAAGAAGAGAAAAGAAATCTGCAAAACCAAAACATTGAAAAGTCTGAAAATACATGCAATGTTCTACACTTGTGAGCCTCCTTCCTTGACAAAGGAGTGAGGCTCATATCTTTTTATAAATCTTCATTGAGGTCATGCTTATTCTCTATCATTTTGCAAGATAAGTTTTATTTTGTAGTTGTTTCCATTCACATTGTTGTAGTAATTGTGTGTATGTTTTCTTAGTTCTGCTTATTTTATGCTTTATCAGTTCATGTAAGTTTTTCCACGCTTCTTTGTATCCACCATGTTTGTCATTTCTTACAGCACAAGAATATTCCATTACATTCATGTACCACAATTTGTTTAGCCATCTACCAGTTGATGGGCATCTTTGTTTCTAGGCCTCTGTTTAGCAAATTTTTTTAAAGTAGAAAATCCATTTGACTTTATGGAGAATATTTCGTGAGAAGGGAAAATTAATTTCTTTGAAAAGACAGTAGGGGAATATCAGAGGATAAGAATGATGTCAAGTCCAGCTAAGGATTCTTTTACTTTAGATGTAGATTTCTAGATGAACTGAAGACATGTTATTATTTACTTGGATTTTTTTTTTCCTTCACCAGAAAAAAAATGCTTGTGTTACTTCCTTGAGTTGGTTTTTTTTTTGTTTTTTTAGCATTAATTTTTTTTTAAATGTTGATTATTTATTTAATTTTAACTTTGTTTTTCATTTTGAGTTCCAAATTTTCTCCTTCTCCTTAGCCACTCTCCCCTCCACTGAAAAGGCAAGCAATATATCTACTAAACATGTGAAACCAGGAAAAAAAATTTTAAATATAAATTTTACTGATGTTTTTACATCTCCAGAATTGCACCCAGTATTACTCTCCCTTCTCTTTCCTTCCCCTCTGCTGTTTTTTTGGTTTTTTTTTTACTTCTAGAGACCTATTAGAGGTACATAGTGAAATATCCATTATTGATGTCTGAGACAGTCATATAGCTACTTTAGAAAAATCTTGTTTAATGTTGCAAGTGTCATTGCTTAGGATGTGGTGGAACTTGGGACATGAACTACCTGGATTCATAGATAGATAGATAACTTTTTCAATTAAAAATCCAATGCTTTTACAAGAAAATTGATCTCAGATTACTTTCTATTTTTTAATTATAATTTTTATTTTCCTTTCCCCCAGTTAAAAAAGAAAAACAAAAGATTTGTAACAAATATGTGTAACAAGCAAAACAAATTCTCTCACTAACCTTGTCCAAAAAAAATTATCTCAATCCATACCCTGAAACCTTCACTTTTCTCTTGAAAGGTAGGTAACATGTTTCATCATGAGCCCTCTAGAATTGTCATTTGTCACTATTTTGATCAGAGTTTAGAGGATTTTCTGTAGCTTTAATGCCATGGCCATTTTGGATTTAGAATGTGGAGACCCCTTAAGCTAGTTTAATACAACAAGATTAAATGCCAACTTTAATCCATCCAAATTAGAAAATCGCAACCTCACTGCTTACTCCAAAGCAGATTTTAAAAGTTTAATTTAAATGTTTACAGTTTTATGTTTGCACTTTATATAAAGTTTTAAGCCTAATTTTTAATATTATAAAAATTAAATCATGAAAGAAAACTGTCTAGATCTCTTAGTATCAGATGACAAAGTGAAAATAGGAAGAATTCCAGTCACCTCCTGAAAGCAACTCCAAAATGGAAGCTCAAGAACATCATAGACAAAATCCAGAGCTTCTAGGACAGAGAGAAGATGCCACAAGGAACCAAAAAGAGAGAGTTCAAGTACAGAGGAGATGTAGTCAGGATTGCATAAGGTTTGGGAGTTAGCTACCACTATGAACGATCAGAGAGCTTGGCATATGATATATCAAAATTCAAAAGACTCAGGATTATAACCAAGAATAACTTAACCAGAAAAACTGACTATAATACTACAGAAGGGAGAAATGGATATTTAATGAAATAGTGGACTTTCAAGAATTCCCAATGAAAAGTTAAAAAAAAGCCCAGAGTTGAGTAGAAACTTTGATATACTAACATAGCAGCAAAGAGAAACATAACACGGTAAAATATAAATAAGCAATTGTAAGGACTATAAAAGGATGAAGAATCTATATTCTAATGGGGGAAATGATACAAAGGTATCCTCAGTAAAATGAAAATTTTAAATTCTTGAGGATAGGAATTGTTTCATTCTTTTATTATATTTGTATCCCTAGTGCCTAATATGGTGCCAGGCACATGGTAGGCGTTTTGATCAATATTTGTTGATTGATTGATGAAAGAGATAACAATTAAGTTTACCAAAGGAAAATAAAGGCATAGTCTGAATAGCAAAATGAACCTGAGTATATTAGATGGAACAACACTAGGGTAAAGAATTAACAAACTGATGATCTTAATTATCACTTTATGAAATAGATATGTTCCTGAAAAAATTGTGTGTATAAATAGAATGATGTTCTCAATTCTATTCAATTTAGCTAATTTGTTAAGAGCCTTTTATACCTTATGCTAAGCATTGGAGAAACAAAAACAAATAGTTCCTGCTCTCAATTCAATTCAATTTGATAAGCATTTGTTAGTCACATATTGTGTCCATTTAAGGTATTATAGAGCTACAGAACTAACTAACCTCAATGTCACCCTGTTTTCACAAGCTCCTTCCCTAGATATCTCTGCTATGGTGATAAGAGACTCCCAGAGTTCACCAATTTTTGGAGATTGGATTTCTGGGACCATGTTATAGAGGCTTCTGGGAGAGAGAAGGACAAGAACAGCCATTGTTGTTTTCCACTAAGCAGGGTGGAGTGGGTGATCTCTGGATGCTGTATCCCTTACTCTTATATGCTTACCTTCAATTGTAGACAATTGAAATTAGAAGCTGAGGAAAAGCTTTCTCTCCTCTGTCCAACCCCCAGACAAGAGCTAATGATAAGATTGTAGAGTAACCAGAGGGATTGTGCATTTCCCTTTATTTGCCTGTTAAAGGATTATCTCAAAGCTGGTGTCTCCATTAAGTCAGACAGTTTCTTGCCCTTTTGGGAGATGGCTCAGCCCAAGAGAAGAAACTCATCTGGCTTGGCAGCCAGTGGTGCAAGCTGCTAGGTTATTCCCATCCAAATGAACTGTCCTCCCTGTTGCTCACTCTCCTTTCTTGTTCTCATTTTTATTCCTCCATCCTTTTATATTTGGGAAAATGTGACTGCTGCTAAATCTGTCTGATGTGAGCTGAGATTTGGAGAGAGGTCTGGATCTTTGTAGGATAGGAAATATAATCCTGCTTCAATGAGACTGAGGCATGATGAAAAGAAGAGCAGACATTGACTCCGTATGGAAATCCTAAACACAAATGTCCTCATACTGAAATGATACCTACCCCTAGACGAGTGCACATTTCTATAAACAGAAGAGCCTATTAGCACAGAAAGAGTAATAATATATTCATATATACTCCTAGACTTAGTAGAGCTAAACCTTTGAGGCAAAATCAAGCCAAACCTAGAAAAGGAAGATCTGCGCTACTGATGGGGTACCCATCTGCTAAACCTCCTCCTGCAAGAAAAACATTGTTTAAATACTCATTCCTTAGAGGTGGGTGGTGTTGAAAAGGGTGGGGGCCTTCCCCTAGGATAAGAGCTCTGTCATCCTACCCTGCTGTAGCCTACCAGACCTCAAGTCCAGATTACTGGTAGGACACTCCTCAAAGGGAATCACATCTCTATAACAATGTAACATTGTGAAATCCTTTGAAATCCTACACACAAAATAATCCCTTCCCTCAATCAGCTCTCATTGTCCTAAGAAGACAGAAATTACAACACTGACAGAGAGAAACCGAACATAATGCAAACATGGAAATATTAAAGACTTTCTGCAGGAGACTGAACCTGAGAAAATAGCCTTGAATGATTTTTAAGAGTTGGACATGAGAGATGAGTGATTTCTAAGTGTGAAGGCTAAGCTATGTTAAGACTCAGAGGTGGAAGATGAAAAGACAATTTTAGGGAAGATTAAATAGGCCAGTTTGCCTGGAACATTGAGTATATGAAAGGGAAATAATGTGAAATGCAATTGTCTGGAAAGGTAGACTGGATCCATTCTATAAAGGGCTTTATATGCCAAGAAGAATTATTTGTATTTTATCAGTGATAGATGAGAGAGAGCATTTATTAATTTCTTAAGTGTTTAATATGTGATAATCCTGCGTTAAGTGTTAGAAACAGAAAAATAAGTAAGCAAGACAGTACTTGCCCTCAAGGAATTTGTATTCTAACAGAGTAAGACAACACAAAAAGGGAAGCAGTAAAGATAGGGTTGAAGGGTACATTTCCATGTGGAGAGGCCTGAGAAGTGATACAGATACCACATTTGGGAAAATATGAGATGAAATTTTGCTTCTCAGAGCCTGGCCTTCCAGGGGATAGAGTTTAAGGTTCCAGTGGGAGAGAGGCGAGGACAATGGTCATAGAGTAGGTGACATATTATGGAGACAGCAACTGATGTGGAGTTTTATTCTGGGGAAGAGAAAGTGGAAGCTCAACTATCAGAGACTGGATCCAGTGAAGTTGCTTGAACAGGGCAGTGATATCCTCAGACCAGCACTTTAGGAAGTTTGTTTTGACAGGTACATGAAGGATGAATTAAAGAGAGAGTAGAGAGTGAAAATGGGGAAACCAATTTGTAGGCTATTACAATATTCCAGGTAAGAAGTTGCTGTAGGTAGGGCTCTAAAGTCAGAATATTCTTAGTTCAAGTTTGTTTGGGATAAAAGGAGGGACTTGAGAGTCATTGAACAAAGGATGTTTACTGTGTTCAAACACAGCAGGAATATACATCAAGGACACAGCGGCACTTAGCTTTTCTAGGAAGGACTCCTTTCTCCCACCTCCATGTGGAAAAGCATCTGGTCAGTACATCATCAGGGTAGAGTGACTCCTGTGGTCTGGACCTTTCATGCCTCCAGGTCAGGAAGCTGCATTAAGCAAGCTGGAGCCAATTAGGTTGCATGGAAAGAGAAAATCAAGGTAATCAAGAGAAATCAGAGAAGTCAAGGATGCTGAATCAAAAAAACAAACAAAACAAAAATTAGTCCTATCACATGCCACCCCTTGCTGGCAAGGCCCTAATTTTCTTTTTTTTTCCTAATGATTTTCTAAAGGACTTTCTATCATATAAATGACTGGACAATCCTCCTATCTTGTGCAGTACTAAGGGACAGAAAAGAAAAAAAAATCCAAGACTAGACCAAAACCCAAACCAAAATGTATAGTAGAACAAAAGCCAAAAATCCTGTCTTCCTTTCCCTATTCAGAAAGACTAAGTCTCAAAGTCTCATTCTATCCCATATGATATGTGATGCCATATCTCTGCAATTCACAGGGGGTATCCTAATGCAAAATGGTGGTGATAAGTCAGAGCAACACCAAACACATAGCACAGATGATGACACCTTCAATGTAGCTGAAGATTTCTTTTCCTAATGTGAGGTGGTAATGATCAGGACCAGTTCCAGGAACATTAGGTCCTCTGCATGGAAACTTACAGCACATTCAATAATTCTTCCTATATTACAGTTATAATCTGTAGTAAAGTGGCAGATTAGTGGCTGCTAAAGTCCAGTTGTATATACCTCTTTTGTGGCAAATGGAATGATCTATTAATTAGAAAAATGGCATTCCTCAGTAGCCAGGTCCTTATAGGTGGGAGGCCACTGGGCCAGTGGAAAAGGCAGGTTCTAGGATCTGGACTGGTGACCTCAGTCTCTGGCATAGTCATGTGTGTGTGTGTGTGAGTGTGTGTGTGTGTGTGTGTGTGTGTGTGTGTGTGTGAAATGCACTAACACCAGAGGGATCCAGGAAATGTACCATTTCCATTTAGCAATAAAAGTCCCCTTTGCTTTTCACATCTTGCTAGAAGGACTATCTTGTATCACCCAACTCATAATAGGCAACTCTGGACACAGGGTAATTACAACTAATACTCAGTGACTACAACTAATACCCGGTAAGAGGAAAGTAACTGATTTTCAAAAACGCAAGTGACTTCTCTGGGGCACTTAGAAATTCAGAAGCCTAACAGTGCCTTATTCTGGCTACCTAGAATAATTTAGTGCTTGCCAAAGGTTCCATCCAGCTGGGTCTCTATAGACAGAGACTTTCAGAAACATGGATCTTGCAGAATCATAAGGACCCAAAGGAAGACACTGCTGGATAGCCTGCTTTACATCTTCCAGTGTTGAAGCCTGTTTTGGGCCCAACTTGAAAGACTTGGACTTGTGGGTGACTTGGTAAATTGGGGCCATCAGGATAGCCAGGTGAAGAACATATGTTTTTCAAAAGCTAAAGAGTCCAATAAGTCTCTGGACTTCCTTATTAGCTCATAGGGAAGCAAGTATCAATAGTTTATTCTGGTTATGTCTGAAATCCTCTGGGGTTTTCCATTCATTGTATTTCCCAAAAAATTAACTAATCAGACCAGACCCTGGATTTCCTTAGGGTTGATTTTCCAACCCTTGTCCCTCCTATGGGCCACCATCTGATCTTGGGCCTTTGCCACAGTGGCCTAATCCGACCCAATCAACAGTATCTCATGAACATAATGACGTATACCTTCTATGCCTTGAGAAAGGGAGGCTTCTTTTAGGTCTCTGTCTACCCAAATGTGGCAGTATAAAAGAGTATTCAGATAGTCTTGGAGAAGGGTCAAGTATATTGAATTCCTGAGATGAAAGCAAAGTATTTCTGACTAGTTTGAGCCATAGGCACAGAGAAAAATGTATTGGCAAATTTGGTAGCCCTATACCATTCCAGGCCTGGGCTACCTGGTCTACAGCAGCTGTAGACATAGGAATTACATGAAATGGATCAGGTAATTCTAGGAATTTCCATTTGGCCTTATTCACAGTAACATTCCTAGAGATTGCAGGAAGGGCCCAAACAAGTACTGAGCCTGTAGTACCTCTCACCTCCAAGGACAATCTTCTACAGCCTCCCAGAATGAACCAATTAAGGCAGGAGTTTGGAGGATATCTCAGGTTTGGGTGAGGCTGAAGGGCTTTCTAATACTGAGGTGCTTGATTTCCCTGTATATATGTTTTACTAGCTGGTGTTTTATATGCTAGTTTTACTAGTACTCTCATGGGCTGGCCATCATTTGCTTTCTTGTCAACACCATGTTTCAGGAGCCATATCTAAAATTCCCTCCTATGGATGGTATCATCCCCCTCTACCTACTTAGCAGGGCAAGTGGGTTGTATGACTCTTCTGCCCATTTCTAGAATGACTATTTGCATGGATAGTAATATTAACCCAAGTAATAATTGTGCCAATCTCCAGCTCAAATTTCACCAGTTGATTAGAGAGGAAAACCAACTCCATTTTGTATCATTGACAACACTTTGTACAGCTTCTGGAGTTAAGGCTCATTTTCCCGAGGCTCATTTTCCCAAGTTTCGTTTTCCCAAAAGTGACATGATTTTGGAGAAATCATCTATTATTGTGTCACTGTTTTACAGGATGCAGGTGGATGCAACCAGAATCCCCCAATACTAGAAAGTCCCTAAATCTAGTAACTGTACTTTAAAAACTCTTATAAATCTCCCTTTAGGATCCTTCTACCTACTGAGGGACCCTAGACCAAATTTGTTCTGCAATTGCATGCCTTGCCAATAAATCACATAGCTCAGATTTTATTTCCTCAGTTATGATAAAACTGCTTTTGATGATTTTGGTGAAGACAGTCAGGATGTTGAGAGAGGACTCTAGCCCCCAGGGATGGCCTTTTTGAGGGATTCCTTAGGGTGCTGTAGTTGACTGGAGGTTGGACTTCCACTTGATCTCAATTCCCGAGCTAAGGTAAGCCTCCACAATGTTGGGGAATAATAGGATACAGTCATAGCATACTGAAGAGAACCCTTCCTTCCCCACCTGGTTGTGCCAGGAATGACCAAGAAGCACTCCATTAGCTTATGTGAAATTTGGTTTAAAACTAAGAGATTCAGCTGATAATTGATTTTGGCCTCAATTTGGTACCTTTGAATATTGTAAATTAAAGGATCTAAGGCTAGCTATAGGAAACAAACAACCAAGCCAGATGGAATTCTGATTCTGTTGGGCTGTCCTTTCTGATGGCATATGCCCTACATACCCACAAGTATTTTCTCTCTATTCCATCTTGCCTGTTCTCCTGCTCCTTTACAACCCTCTCCAGTTACTCTTTCTTCTTATGCTATTGCTGCCTCTTCTTCCCTACCCTTTGTGCCCCCATCTTATTTTCCTCCTGAATTAACTGGAAATTCAGTTTCTCTTGAGTAAGAGGGGCCCACAACTGGTGTTTTACTCTTCAAGAAAGGCTTATACATAATGCAGCACAGCCTGGTCAGATGGTCACAATTAGGAATCATCAGCCTTTCAAGTCCTCCTGATCTTTCTACCTAGAGAAGGGATACTCCCAAATTTGATGAAGATCCAGAAACAGTTATAACCTAATTTCAGGACATCTCTAGGGGTTATAATCCCATCCTGGGGGGACATGGTTGACCTGATGGAAACCTTACTCTCCCCCAGTGAAAGAACTGCCATTATTGAAGCTGCTAATTAGCAAGCGGCAGTTGGGGATCTGGTCCTGTGGGTCTCTGAAGTTACCTATTACAGGACCTGTAATGGAACCCCAAGAATCCTGTTGATTACACCATATTACTTCAGTATAGGGAGTCCTTAATTAAAGTCATGGAGACTTGTGCCATCCACACAAAATTGGAGTAAGTTCCCAGAACCTCTTCAAGAAGAAAATGGAACCCCTAACTGCTTTTAAGACAGATTGTGTAAGATTGCTAAGTGGTAAGCAAGGTTCGATTCACTCAATCCAAGAGATGTGAGAATTAATTTGGCCTTTATTATCCAATCCAGGCTAGAAATACAAAAATATTTTCATAAAAGTTGTCCTCATTGACATGAAAAGGGTATTGATGAGCTTAAGAGCATTGTCCAATATGATTATAAAGTAAAGGCTAATGAGAAAGAGAAATCTAAGTCCAATAGCCAAACCACCATTTTTGCCCCTGCATAGAATGTATCAGGAACTTGTGAGTCACATGCATATTTTTACTACCACAAGAAGGACCAAATTGCCTAATTATGTAGAAAGGAAACATGGGACTTTAAAAGTAAAAATAATGGTGGGTCTAAAAATGCACATGGCAGTTCTGCTGCATGAAGGTGTGGGAGAGTGGTAGGGGTTGTAGATTTTGGAGAGGATTCTTTTGTTTTCCCTGATCCTGATGTCCTTACCCCAGCCATCCTGGTTCATGCCTCTCTCCACATCAGTGAACCCCATGTCACCCTAAAAGTTGGTGATATACTCTATGATTGCCCATTAAATACTAGAGCTTCTAATTCAGATTTAATGAGTAAACCAGTCTCTAATTATACCTCTGTTGGGTTTCTGAATGTTGTAGGGGTCTCAGGAAAATGTCAGAATATTCCAAATTTGTCTCATCACATGGTATCCATTGGTCTGCTTTCTGTTGATCAGTCCCTCCTCATGCCTAAATCTCCTGTAAATCTTTTGGGGCAAGATCTTCTTTGTAAACTTAGGGCCACTATTTCATGTTCTTCCAATGGATCTCTGATTTTGCAGCTCCCTCTTTTTGTTCCCCATATTGTTTTAGAATGCTCAAGAGACTGCTGACAGTAGTCCAGGGATTCCATCTGACATCCCTGATTCTCTATGCGTGACTTTATTCTCAGATGTAGGTTGCCTAAAATCTTCTGTCCCCATTGTCATCAAGAAAAGGAGATCACCAACCATCAATTCCTCAATATCCTTTGTCCAGGAAGGCCTTTTAAGGTATTACACCCATTATTAACTCTATGAGGGTTCAAGGTATTATTTTTCCTATATTGTTCCCCTTGTAATACTCCTATCCTCTCTGTTAAGAAACCCAAGCCAGGCCTTGATGGTAAACCTGTTTATCACTTTGTGTAAGATTTATGTGCTGTTTATGCTTATGTTATGCCTAGATACCTAGTAGTTCCCAATCCTGCTATCATCAGTTCCTCAATTCCCTGTGAGGCTACCTGCTTTACTGTGATAGATTTTTACTCATTATTTTTTTTTAAACATTCCATTCACCCATACACACAGTGCCTGTTTCTCTTCACCTGGGTAGACATACAATGGACACAGACTCATTTACTTCAAAAGCATATAGAAAGTCCTACCCTGGCCTCTCAAATCCTACAAGCAAGATTTAGGTCTCATCACTTTTTCTTTTTTTTTTTCTTTGTGTGTGTGTGTGTCCCATCACTTTCAAGGGCTTATATTTAATCCAATACAATGATGATCTCCTACCGGCAGCATTTGTTACCTTCTTCTTCAACTTCCTCAAATGGGCCACCAAGCCTCTAAACCAAAAGTTCAGTGGTGCCTTCCATGGATAGAGTATCTTGATTTCATTTTATCTGCTGGTATCCTCTCTGTTTCACTTAAGAATAAGCTGGTCTTAACTAAGATGTCTGTTCCCACCAATAAAAGACATACCATCCTTGGAGCAAATGGATATTATTAACAGTGCATCCCATCCTTTGAGGAGATCGCTAAACCCCTAATTTCTCTGTCTACAGACTCTGTTCCAGAACCTTGGCAGCCTGACCAGCAACATCTCTCCCACCTTGCAGATCTCAAAAAGCCTTGGACTTGGTAAGAAGGGTTTGAGTTGCCCTAGGCACCACCTCACTAGCTGCCTATGTACGTGCCTATTGTCTCACTTGTCAAACATCTAGTGCCACTGCCTACTGTGGGTGCCCCCTAGCTTATGTGCCTCCTGAGCATTAATTTCATTTGTATGCCCAAGTCTGGCTACTTTAAAGTCTTTCTAGTTTTTGTTGACCAACTCACTCAATGGGTAAAGAAAGGCCTTTCCTGGCTCTCAAGCCACAGCTGGATTTATTGCAAAGGTTCTCCTGAAAGAGATTGTTCCCCACTTTGGCCCTCTGGCTTTCACTGATTCTGATGGGGCACCCATTCTACTGATTCTATCCTATCCCAGATTTACTCTTTCCAAGTGGTAGTCCTCAAATTTTACACGCCTTACCACAACCATGTAATGTCAGGTTGAGCCTATGAACAAGGAGCTTAAAAACTGTGACTGGCAAGTTATGTGCTGAAACCCTCTAGTGTGGCCTGATGTTCTTCCTCTGACTTTGTTCTGTCTGTGGAGCAGACCAGGGTGGGAATTACATATATATCCTTTTGAAATGCTTTTTGGGCAACACCACCACTCACCAAAACCCAAGAAGATCTCCTCCTCCAGTACACACATCTTCATTAGGAAGAGATAGCACTGTTGCTGCTTCTACACAAAAGATACAAGCCAGGCTGCAAGAACTCCACAACAATGGAGTAACAGTATAGACTGGACCATTGGACTCTTAACTCCATGATTTTGATCCTGGAGATAAGGTCTACATTAAGAATTTCCAGTGGACTAATAGGACACAACTGACTTGGGAAGGCCAATGCTACTGACCACTCCAACAGCAATCAAGATCAGAAAAAGGGACTCTTGGATACATTGTTCCCACATGAAACCTGCCTCTCATGTTGCTTTATAATGTTTTTGCTCTGTTTGATTTGTGTGCTATTCCAACTGTGGCCTTTTCTTTCCCAGCACAGTCCTCTCAAGACCACTGGAGGAGACAATGCTATCATCAGTCTTCATGGTGGGATAGGTTATGCTTTATATCATTGCAAAGTTATTGGGCCTCACAGATATTCAGTTTGCCATCACATACATCAGGGAGACCTTGAACCATGGAAGGTCCTTCTCATTACAGAGACTGAGCCCATTCTGCAATCCTCCAGGATTGCCAGAAGTAGTTTGCGTATCTCAGGAGGGGGTGGTGAACCTCTTCAACTCGTGATCCCTTTTTCTCCTGGCTAAATGCTTTCCAATATACCCTGAGAAAAAATTCCAACTTGATGGCTCCCCAAGCTATTACCTCTGCTGAATTAGAAAATAGTAGATTGCTCATACAGTTTAGTGACTCCACCACAGCTTAAGAGAATTGGAATATTGAACTACCTATATTAACCCCTTTGCTTTCATTCCTGATATGTGTTATGCAGAAAGAAAGGATTAATGCCACTTTGGGCCTGGGTGATACAGTGAATTACATTTGAACTGGCCAGTATTGCTGCACTTAAGTACAGCACCACCTCTGATAACAAACCACTCCAAATTATGTTTTTCTTGGCAATTTGACATGCGATGGCACTACAGTCTGTAATTTTAATAATAACCTTTCGTCCCTGGGATATCACCCTGCTAAGATCCTTCAGCAAATCCAACAAATTAAACAGCAACACCACTTACCCAAGTGACCCCTGGTGGAATCCCTCTTCTTGGTTGATTTGGTTGCAGGGAAATGGCCTGGCAGTCACCCTTGGAAAACGGTACCTTATTGCCTTCTGTCTTATAATTCTTTTTAGGCATTGCATTAGTTGCTGCATTAAAGACTATTCCAGGCTAGTCCCAGAGAGGCTTGTGCTAGTCCGCACTGCTGACTTATGACCATGTTAAAAAATCTCATAAAATTAGTTTACAGGTACTGATCCTTGGGAGGTTAAACTTCCAGGGATCAAAGGCGGGGATTGAAAGAATAAAGCCAGTTCTATTTTGTATCATTGCCAATACTGTGTACAGTTGCTGGAGTTAAGGTTCATTTTTCTGAATTAAGTTTAGTTTTCCTGTTAAGTGACATGATTTGGGGGAAATCATCTATTATTGTATCATTAACTGTTTTATAGAATACAGGTGGATGCAACCAGTCAGAGTCCCTGACCTCTGGAAAGCCCTATATTTAAAAACAGTAACTGTACTTTGATAAAAACTCTTGTAAATCTCTCTTCAGTGCCCTTGTGCCTACTGAGGGGCCCTGGACCCAATTTGTTCTGACTTGCCAATAAATCTCAAAGATCAGACTTTTTTCCCCAGTTATTATAAAACTACTGGAGATATTAGCTCACACATGTAAGGTTGTGTGGTCACAACCCCAACACTAAAATCTGAAAACATTCAGTCAGGGGAAGATCTACCCAGAAAGCAGGATGTAAAGGCCTCTGAGACAACCTGGGTATTGGATGTGGCAGGCTTTGGTGGGACAGCGTAAATACAATCTATACTATCTATTTCCTTTAACAACTTCAGATTCCCGTTTTTCAGCGGGCTGCAAGGGAAATTCATTTTTTTAAGGCTAGGTAGAGATAACCCTGGGTAGCTAGGTGGTGCAGTAGATAGAGCCTCAGATATTACTAACTGTGTGACTTTGGACAAGTCACTTAACCCTGTTTGTCTCAGTTTTCTTATCTGTAAAATGAGCTGGAGAAGGAAAAGTCGAACCACTCCAGTATCTTCGTCAAGAAAACCCCACTCAGGGTCACAAAGAGTCAGACACAATTGAACAACTGAAAACAGATAACTCTACATTTTAGCCACCCAAAAAGGGACAAAGAGCATACCCCCTCTGTAAGTTCTAACAAATTTAGTTGGCTCTGTAAAAGGTCTTCAGGGAGTTCCTCCAGGGCCTTAATAAAAAGATTTGTTCTGTGAAGTTTGGATTCAGTCAAAGGGCAGAACTTGAGGACTTAGAGGGTCACATGTGGCCTACAGGCTGAAGGTTCCTCACCTCTGCCCCAAAGCAGAGAGCTTTTCTTTTTCAACATGAAGGTCCTGCCCAAATGAACTCTACCGAAGCCTTCTTTCAGCCAAAGACAAGATTTATTAGAACATCTATCATGTTGGCCAGACTCTTAAGGAATCTGAACATTAGTGAGCTATTGGCTAGATTATAAGAATCTGAGCATCTGTGAGCTAGTGGCTAGATTGTAAAAATCTAGCTATTGGTTTATTGGCTAGATTATAGGAATCTGAGCAGTGGCTAGATTACAAGAATCCTAGCATCTTAGTGGAGACAAGATGGACCTTATATACAGAAAAACTGTAGGAGGGATCTAGGAGTGGCCAAGTATACTGTCTGAGGTAATAGAACTCCAAAGACCTGGACCACGTGGCCAAGGGAGAATGGATCCTAGCTAAGATTAAGGGTGGGAAATGGCCTGGGGCCATAGGGAGGTAAAACAACGGAGGGCCAGGCTAGGTTAAGGGTAACAGAATTGGGAGATTGGCATAGCCACAGTGACAGGCCAGTTGATGGGATTATAGCCTCAGGCAAACGCCAGAGATTTGGCCACATGGGAAAGTCCAGGGTTTTTCCTTTCTGGGATCCAGATCCAACCACATCAGGAGCAGTGATAAGATAAACCTGGGGCTTTCCTACCACTGGTAGAAGTTCTTTGTCCCAAGTCTGTTCTCTAGTGTCCTTGTTTGTATTCCCAGAAGATATGGACCTCTGGGTCAGAGACCATAGTAGGGTAGGTTCTTGGCTGGGTCCCCTTCAGTCCCCATGTTCAAGAGAGATCTCATCATTTGCATAGCCACCAGCTCCATTAGCTGTCCCTCTACTTCATTGCTCCGTTTCTAGCCTGACTATGCTGGCGATCCAACTTCTATAGCACAGTCAACAACATCCAGGGAATACTGGCTTTGCTTCTCTTTTTACCCTCCTTGAGAAGCTGCTCCAACATCCACCAAGCTAATCTATCTGCCTGAGCTGGAGCCTGCTGCTGGTCCCACAGAGAGGACTCACTATACAAGATCAAGAGGGCTCTGGCAACAGGAAGCCAGGCAATGTCCTGCCATCTGATCAGATGACTTTTCTCTTTGGTATTTGCAAGGCTCTTCTCCCAACTTAACCACAATGTGAAACAAGGGGTCAATTCCTCTTGTCCCAACCTGCCATTATGTGGTCTTAGACAGCCACCAAGTTTGAAAGGCCTGGGCCTTTTTTGCCCCAAGTCCAGGAAGCTATGTCAAGGAAGCTGGAGCCAATCGGGTCTCATAAAAGGAGGACGCCAAGAAAGTCAGGGAAGTAAATGGACGTTGAGTCAAGAAAACATGGAGTCCTATCACAGAGGTTATTATGGAGTCCAAAATTGTCCAACCTACGATCAAAGGATCTAGGAGAGACCTTTAAGCCCATGGTACTTTATTAAAGGGTCCATGTCCCCCTCTAACGTAGTAGACCTCAAATCTTTCTCACAATCTGAGATGACCCCTTCCTATAGTGCGTAGTATCCAGACAATACAGATGAAGCAAATTAAAAATACAGAATCTCATTGGTGACCGTCCAGGAAGATCTGCACAAAATACAGAATCCCATTAGTTGACAAATGGGCCAGACCTATCTTGACCTTTCATGAGGTCCTACCAAACCGACGAACAGACCCATAGGTTGCGCTGATAAACAGATGTCAAAACATCTACATGGGTCCATAGCCTGGTAGAAAGGCACGAAGCAGGCTGGGAATCAGGATCATTCATTGGCCAAGCGCTCATGGTCATGTCCCCATGTTGGACAATAGAGAAATGATGAAGGATGGAGGGACAACAAAAAAAACTGAGGGACTTTCCATGTAATTGAGTAATTGCCATGCTAGCCTTGGTCACCATAACAAGGCAAAAACAAGGGTAGAGGTGCTCTAGTTAACTTCATATGGTTAAGCAAATGAATTTACAATCTGCAGTTCATAGCTCTGGGGCCTAATATATAGAACTTATAAATACTACCCTTATGGAATCATATCAAACTGGTTAATACTAATTGGAATAAAATAGGGGTCCAATTAATCATCTATTTATCATCTATCACATTATAGGAGCCCAAACTAGGACAGTGGTCATAAGAGTGGAGCAAAGGGGATGGATATAGATATGAGCAATTTTGTGGGATGAGAATTAATAACACTTACGTATAAGTTAGGTGACAGAGCATGAAAGGGTGAGGAAAAGAGAAGAGTAAAAGATGAATTACTGTCTAAAACTACAGGAAAAGAAGGTCAAGAAAGGTAAGAGACTGAGAAAAGGCTATTAAATTTAGGTCTTGGTTAGACAGGAGAGAGCAATTTCAGTTTGCATGTGGTTGAGAAGTGAGTATAAGAGGTAAGGAAGCTGAGGACACCAGTATTAACTTGCATAGGTGGCTTTTTCTTAGAGTTTGGCTTGTGTAGGGAAAAAATAGGAACCACAATAATTTTGCAACATCTCTGATAGACTAACAATGTAGAAATCTCCCAGCTACCTGGAGGCCTAATAGCAGAAACTAAGGAGAATAGATATAGTAAAGTGAATGGTCTCAAACACTGTTCTAACCACTACTTGTTCTTGGAGAAGAGATCCATCAAGCCAGCTTGCCTAAAAGAACTTTAACAAATTGTAAAAGTATTTGATCTTTTCTCCTTCTCTCTGGCTCTTGGATAGGCAATGCTTTCTTATAATAAATCCTGCTATTTTCATTCCAAATACTCTCCTCAAATAATTCCCCCCTCTTTTTCTACCCCTCCCTCTCCTATGAAACGCTTTATTTATCCATCCAAAGTTGCTGAAGAATGCTACTGCTTGTGTATACTAAGAGGGCCTGAAAAGTTAGAAAAAAACAAATTTGTACCCTAGAAAGCTGAATGTGCTATTCATCAAGAGCAGTATTCCTTATTGTGCTAATAAATTGCTTTCAGTTTGGCCTCCTATCTTTGACCCACTGTCATTGGACCTTACTGGTGTGTATACATCTCTTCCAAGAGGCCTCATTCTTCTAAGTCATGAGAATTTCTCTGACACTATGAAAGGGAGAAGAGACACTGGATAACAGAATCAAGTAAAAATTGTTTTATTGTTACTTTTGTTTTTTATACACCTTTCCCCTTCTCTACAAAGTGTGCATTGTTATAGTCACTGGGTATATTGTTTTTCTTGTCTACTTACTTCACTGGTTTCTTCTGCATCAGTTGATATAAGTTTATCCATTTTGTTTTGTATTCCTGGTGTAAGGGGTCAATTGAAAAGGAATTGCTTTTGTCATGTAAGATAGTTTCTTGATGAATCAGTTAATTAGAACTAGGTGTGAACAAAATGTGGACACCTCTTTTTTTTATTAAATTAATTTATTTTGATTTTTCAACAATTACTCCATAAGCTTTTCCCTATCTCCCTCCCCAAGACTATGTGCAATCTGATATAGGCTATACATACACATTCTTATTAAACATATTTTCACATTAGTGATGTTGTAAGTAAGAATTAGAACCAACAGGAGGAACCACCAGAAAGAGGAAACAAAACACAACAGAAGAGAAAAAAAAATAGCAAATAGTATGCTTCGATCTGCATTCAAACTCCATAGTTCTTTGGATGTGGATAGCATTTTCCATCATGAGGCCTTGGGAGATGTCTTAGATCCTTGTATTGCTGAGAAGGGTTAAGTCTATCAATATTAGTACCTAACTGATTACGTTATTCCCTTCTTGAGCCAAATCTGATGAGAGTAAGGTTCAAACAATGCTCCCTTCTTTCCCTCTGCTGTAATAGGTTTTTGTGCTTTTTCCTGTAATGTAATTTACCCTTGTCTGCCTCCTCCTTTCCTTTTCTCTCAGTACCTTTTCTTAGTTAGATCAGATTAATCCACTTACTTGGATCCATTTAACCCATTTGATTAGATTTTTTTTACCATTACATCAAAGTCAATTTATACCCACCCCCTTTATGTATACCCCTTTAACATGGTGTAGTAACAATACAGTTCTCAAGAGTTACTAGTGTTATCTTCCCTTGTAGGGATGTAAACAGTTTGCCGTTATTAATAATATGTTGTTTCTCTCTTATGTTGTTTCTTTCTGTCCTGTTTACCTTTTTATGTCTCTCTTGAGTCTTGTATTTGAAGATCAAATTTTCTGTTGAGCTCTGGTCTTTTTATCAGGAAGGTTTGAAAAGTCCCCTATTTTGTTGAATATCCATCTCCTCCCCTGAAAGATAATGCTCATTTTCGCTGGGTAGTTGATCCTTGGTTGTAATCCAAGCTCCTTTGCCTTATGGAATATCATATTTGTAGACACCTCTCTTGAAGCAAAGAAAGATATTTAAGTTGGGTGAATTTGAAACTGACTTCAACTATTCCAATTGGTTGAAGAACTTGGTAATGCCCTGCAGGGCCTGTATAAAAACAGGAAGCTATTTAAAAATTCTCTAAATTTGAGTGTCTAGTGGAGGAAAAGAGAGATTTACTCCTCTGGGGCCAGGGACTAGACCAGTAATTTCACTGATATGGCTCAACACTTTCTCTACAGTTTATGCACTGGGAGATTAAATGCCTTGCCCAGGGCTACCCAGCCAAAAATGTGTCATTGGTAGGACTTGAACCTAGGTTCTCTTTAGGCCAGCTCTTTGTTCACTATGCCATGCTGGTATTCTTCAACATTGACTCTTTCTCTTAAAACAGGTCCAGATTCTATTCCCTTACCCCCACCTGTGAAAAACCTTCAGGATGCCCAGAATCGATTTCACCTTTTGGGTATTCATAATAAGCTCTTTACTGTTTCCATACTCTCCACTCCCACTCACTCTTTAACCCCATTGTCTTCACTTTACTTCTGCCCACTTAATAAAAAGCAAGCATTTTCAGGGAGGACTTGTTTTGTTTTGTTTGTATCCCCAGGGTGAGTCTGATGCAAAGTGTTGTTCAGTTGTGTATGACTCTTGATGACCCAATTTGGGGTTTTCTTGGCAAAGATACCAGAATGATTTGCCATTTCCTTGTCCAAGCTCATTTTACACATGAGGAAACAGGCAAACAGGGTTAAGTGAATTGTCCAGGTTAACACAACTAGTGTGAGGCCAGATTTGAACTCTGGAAGATGAGTCTTCTGGGCAAAGTAGGTAGTTCTTAAATGCTCATTGATTACTATTATTAGCCATAGGCTGGGAAGTACTTTCTCACAAGAGGGGCTCTGGCTCTCAAAGATTCCTAGATCTTAATTTTTACAAGCACTTAAGGAGATCATCTGGGGCATCTGGGTATATAGATGCCTGGTGATCTAGTCCCATGGCCTCTGCCTGGATTCAGATTCGGGGCTACTTCCTAGGCCTGTTCTCTAGACTGTCAGGGCGATACCTCAGTCAGATTTCCAGCAGGTGAAGAGTTTAGAGCTCTACTCCTTGAAAGATGTGGCGTTTGATATACTTGTCTTCAAGAAGTTTAAATTCGGTTGAGACTGAGAAGGACGGCTGCCTGCACCTTTTCTAAAGATCCCAGGGGCAAACCTTTTAATACAAAGGTTTTGAAAATCCTTGTGTGCGTGTGTTTTGTTTTTCCACAAGGAAAAGTTGACTAATAGATTCCCTTCTAGCCTTTTCTACTCCGTTATTCCTAAAATTCGTCCCTAGGATTTTATTGCAGGATGAAAAAAATTTTTTTTAAAGAAACTCAACATTTTTTCTTGATAAACTGTTTCAACCCATGCTAGGAATCGAGGCATTCTTAAAGTGAATCTCTCACAGCGTTAAGTGCAATCAGCATAAAAGAGGATTGACTCAATCCATTCATCTACTCACTCTCACTCACTCTCTCGCTCACCCAGCTTTGTAATGGTTTACTTCAAGTTCCACCCACAATTCTCCCCACCTTTTCCATTCATTATTCTTGTTAAAAAAAAAAACAGATTGTAAAAATCCGTGGACCTCCTGCCTTGAAAGAAAAAAAAAACCACCACCTCTGTTTTTCCCCTTAGAAAGGTCTCAATTGTCTCCTCTGATCCTTCCACTCCCGAACTCCTTCCAGACCTTTATTCCCCTTAAAGCAAAGGTTCTCAACCTGAGATTCCATGTACTTTATACACGCCTGCAATTTGAACACTGTATTTCAGTATACGCAGTTGGTTTCTTTTGCAATCCTATGCATTTTAGTTTATGCATCTAAATGCAAGCTTCTGAGGTGGCAGTCCACAGGCTTCCCCGGATTGCCAGAGGGGTCCGTGACACAAAAAGATTTCTTTGTCGTTCCTTTTAACACAGAGCCCCAGGAGGTCGTGCCCCCACTCTACCACGCAAAGGGCCAGGAGAGACTTATCTCGGGCTGTTACTTATTAATCACTGCTCCCGGTAGGGAAGGTTGGGGGGCGGAGGGCGCTCCGGCGGAGGGAGGAGCACCGCGGGAGGCGGGGGAAGGTGCTAGGTGGTTGGACGCAGGGAGGGCGCAGGCTGGGAAGAGGGAGGGCGCCACTCAGGCCGGACCAATGCAACAAACAGAACCCTCCACCCCCTCCGCGGTACGAAACCGCCACCAACAGCCCAACCGCCGCCGGAGTTCGGCGGAGGGAGGCGGGGCCTACGCCTCCCTCCGGCCCCCTCCCTCCGCCCCGCGCCCTCTCGCGGTCCTCTCTCCCGGGGCGAGCCTAGGTAGTCCCGGGCAGGCTCCGCCCCCTCGCGAGAGGCGGCGGTCATTGGGCTGCGGGGCTTTTTTTGCGGTCGTCCTAGTTGCGAGGAGAGGGCGGAGTCGGGGAGGAGGCCGCCCTCTGAGGGCGGGGGAGGCGGGAGGAGGTGGTGGTGAGCGGCCGGTCCGGGAGCGGAGCCGGAGAGAGGGAAGGGCGAGTGCCCGAGAGAAGCCGAAGCCCGGGAGGGCTCCTGGATCGCGGCGGCCCAGGGCGAGGCTTCCCGCCGCCGGCGACGAGCGGTCCCCGCTGACTCCTCTCCCTCCTTCCGGCCGGGCCACCAGGGAGGCGGCTTCCTCTGCGCCTCCCTCCCGCTCCTCCCCCCCCCAGTCCAGAGAAGGAGGAGGAGGAGAAGGAGGAGGAGGACGGGGGCGGTGGTTGGAAGGAGGAGGAGGCGGTGGCGGGCGGAGACCGCGCTCCCCCTTTTCCCTCGGCAGCGGCAGCGGCAGGGACAGGACAATGGAGGTGGCTGTGGAGAAAGCAGCCGTGGCGGCAGTGGCGGCGGCTGCGGCCGCGGCGGCGTCGGGGGCCCCGGCGGCCGCGGTCCCGAGCGGGGAGAATGAGGCCGAGAGCCGGCAGGGCCCGGACTCGGAGCGCGGCGGGGAGGCGGCCCGCCTCAACCTGTTGGACACTTGCGCCGTCTGTCACCAGAACATCCAGAGCCGGGCGCCCAAGCTGCTGCCCTGCCTGCACTCCTTCTGCCAGCGCTGCCTGCCCGCCCCCCAGCGCTACCTCATGCTGCCCGCCCCGCTCCTGGGGGCTGCCGAGACGCCCCCCCCTCCCGCCGCCGCGCCCGCCGCCGCCGCGCCCCCTGGCTCCCCGATCTCCGCCACCCCCCCCTACAGCACCCAAGGTGAGCGAGCCCCTTTCCTGCCGCGCGCGCGCGAGGCCCTGGAGAGGCCGAGCCGCGCCGCGCCGCGCGGCGCCGCTAGCTGGGGGAGGGGAGAAAAGGGGCGGGGAGGCGGGGGACGCGAGCGAGCGGACGAACGAGACACACGGCGTGTGAGTGTGTGGGTGTGTGGCGACCCTGCTGTCATGTCGCCGCAGGGGAGGAGGGAGAGGGAGGGGAGAGGGTCTGTGTGCAGGCGTGTGACATGCATGGAGGGCCCTGCGCGCCTACTGCGCTGTGTCGGCTTCTCTGCAGGCAACTTGGATGGGCACTGGAGACTTTGCGATCCCGCCGCCGACGCCGGGAGTGCATGCCCGGGACCGCCCGCTGCCCCTCCCGGGCCTCTCCGTGCGGGGACCCGGACTTGAAAAGTCTCTCTCGAGTTGCCCGCTGCATTTTTACTTCCAACTTTCCTCTGAACGCCAGCATCCTTAGAGTTCTTTCTCACCCGCTGGTTGTTCGCCCGAGGCTTTTGTCCGGGTCTCTGATTGCAGGACGTAGGAGGAAACCACCTCATTTTGCTCGTTTTTGCTTTAATGGTTGAAACGATTAAACAGCGCTAGATTTGACGTTTGTTTTCGTGGTTGGAGCTTTGAGATTTATTTCTGTGTCCTGGGTTGGATTCCTTGCAACAAAGGGACAGAATGACAGGGCTTTATTTTTCCTCCTGTAAAGGGACTTATTTTAACGGGGTTGGATGTGGGAGAGGGAGGAGAAAAAGGAACTAATCCTTGAAAAAAGTAAGTTTGGTAGGACAGGCTTTTTTTTTGAAGTATGCATGTAATGAGAACAGCTGTGAGTGTTGAAGATACACTTTCTCCGTGGTGGCGTTGGGGTTTTGTTTTTGTTTTTTGTTTTATTGTTTTTGGTTTTTTGTTTTGGTCAGTGTAGTACGAGAATCTTAACAGGTAACTTGACGTTGCTTTTGGTATCAGATCTGAAACATTTTTAAAAGTTAAAAGCAAAATGTTTTTAGATATTTGAATGTTTTATAGTTTTAGAAAGCTTTTTGCATTTATTGTGCTTTGTGTTCTGTTTGTATTTTTCTTTAAAGATTGTGAAAGCAACATTAAGGAAAATGTTTACTGCTTTTCAAAAAGAAAATAATTTTTAAATTCCCATTTTTGGAGGAGAAACTACTAATTGTGTTTAGTAGTTTCGGGGCAGTAGATAAAGCACTGGGCCTGGAGTCAAAGACCTGAGTTCAAATTCGACCTCAGACACTTAATAATTGTGATCCTGGGCAAGTCACTTAACTTATGTCTGCCTCAGTTTCCTGTTGTGAGGATTAAACCAGATAATTATAAAGGACTTAATGCTATATAAATGTTAGCTAATAATTATTCTAAACATTTGCTAGTGTCCCTCCCCTCCACTCCCCATTGTACTTTTGTGTTTTTGTTGTTCAGTCGTGTCCAACTCTTTGTGACCCCGTTTGAGGTTTTCTTGGCAAAAATACTGGAATGTTTTCCTTCTCCAGCTCATTTTACAGATGAGGGAACTGAGGGGAAACAGGGTTCAGTGACAAGTCCAGGGTCACACAGCTAGAGTCTGAAGCAGGATTTGAACCGCCACCTAGCTGCCAGATGTTATAGTGCCAAATTATAACTGAACTTGGTTTTAGGGATGAAGAAGCTTTTTAGTGGAATAAATGAACTGTGGCTTTAACACATCCATTTAGTTTATTCATTATGTTATGAACAGTATCCAGTTCACCACCCAGTAGTGATTCAGCCAGTCTACCTATTCAAGGTTTATCCTGACTACTGTAAGGGCAATTTTAATGACTAAATTTTGAGGGGGAAAAAATTATCTTTTTTTCAAATAGTGTGTTAGTCAATAAAACTGCTTTTAAAGAAAGAAATGTTTTCGTGAAACTGTTTGAATCCCTAACCAGGAGATGACCAGCCTTCCATGGTCTAACCTGTCTGAACCTAGAATTAAAATGTTCTAAAAATTGTAGTGTTGATTGGTGTCATGCAAAGAGGTCATGCATTTGGAGTCAGAGGTTCAAATATTGAGTCTACCTGTGTGTGATCTGGGATGAGTCTGTGACCCTTTACTTATCTGAAAAATGAGGGAGTTAGACTAGATGGTATCTAGGTGGATGATATCTCGCCCCCACGTAGAAACAGTACATCTTCAACATTTCCAGCTATTCTCATTACATGCATACTCAAAAAAAAAAAAAGCCACTCTCCTACCAAACTTACTTTTTTCAAGTTTTAGTTCTTTTCTCCTCCCTCTCCCACATCCAACCCCATTAAAATAAGTCCCTTTACAGGAGGAAAAATAAAACCCTGTCATTCTGTCCCTTTGTCCCTAATGAAGGGAGCAAGAACATTGCAAGGAAACCAACCTAGATAAAGTCTCCTGGTCTAAATTGGTGGGTTCTTTGGACTTCAGACAGGTAGGCCAGATACCACTTATATTGTGAATCCCAGATTGTAATTTAAATGAAATATGAACATAACTTTAAAGGTGGGTTGAGAACCTTGACCTTGTTTTTTCCTTTTCTGTACCTAGTACCCACTAATCAAACAAGTATTCAGAAGGACACACAGAGAATTTAAAGAGGTTTCAGCACGTGAAATTATTAAAGCTCTGCTTTATCATATATAATCTCATTAAGTGAAATATAACTTAGGCAAAACAGTCAACTCCTTGTGTAAGTTATGTGATTTGGGATAATTTATAATCCTAGGGAAATTTTTCTTCCTGAAGCAATTATCTTGTCTAATTTCATCTTAGCTCACTTTCCTCTTTTTGATTTGTTTTGGAAAAAGAAGCTAATTTTAATAATGTAAATTATCAGAAAGATAAATCTTGAAAAATTGCATACAATTCTAAAGCAGAGTAGAATAGACTCCTGGTTTCATGTTTCGCTATGTTGGCTTCTTTAAAAGAGGCATTGTGGTGCAGTGGGGACAAAAACATTGAATTTGGAATCAGATTATAGGATTTAGTGATCCTCTAATCCAAACCCTTCATTTTACAGTCCAGGAAACTAAGTCAGAGTGTATGATTTGCACAACATCAGACAGGTGGTAAGTGGTTGAGGTAAACAGAAGACCTAATTTTAAATCTCTGCCCTGTAACTGTGAAATTAACAGTGTCATTTTCATGTATGAAAATAGCTCCTAAATTTGGCGTTCATTGAGTCTTCTGTATTTCCCTTTAGTTAAAGTCAAATATTTACTGAGTATCATGGGAAATATAGAAATATTTAATAGTTAGGTGAGACTAACCTAAATGAAGTAGGTCATGCCTTCTTTAACCCTTGTTTTGCCCCATCTGTATATAAAATGAGAGGTTTGGGCTAGTAGTAGCTTTCAGCTCTTAACAGACTATCACTTAATAATTCTATAATCATCACTAATGAACAGTACAAGAATTTTTACAAATTTTACAAGAGTTCTTGAAAGCAGTTGGAACTAGGCCAATAAAGTTGCTAAATTGTGCGTAACCTTTGACTCAGATACAAGTACTAGGCTGCTATCCCAAAGAAACCAGAGAAAGAAGAAAAGGACCCACCCATAAAAAATATCTATAGCAGCTCTTTTTGTGGTGGCAAAGAACTGAGAACAAATAAAGGGAGTCTATTAGTTGGCAGAACAAGTTATGGTATATGAAGGTAATGCAATAATAGTGGAATGCAGTGGTTTCAAAGCAAAATGTGTGAAGGCTTTTATGAACTGATGCAAAGTGAAATGAGCAGAAGCAGAACAATTTACACTCTAACAACAAACATTTTAAAGACTAACAGCTTTGGAGGACTTAACTTTAATTGACCACATTTTAGGATCTGCAATGAAACATGCTTCTCATCTCCTGACAGAAGTGTTGTTCTGAGGGTGCCGTAAGTTGAGACGTATTTCATGGACAAAGCCAACAAGATTTGTTTGCTCAACTATACATATTTGTTTAAAAGGTTTTTTTCTTTTTTCTTGGAGGAGATGGAGAGAATTTATTTTTATTCATTTAAAATCTGAAACTAAACTAATTGACTACACAGAAAAAAAAGGTAACAGGCAAGGAAGGGATCTTTATTGCTATCATGTTAAATTTAACATACACTTTAAAAAATTGTGACAAGTTTCATATGCAGTCCTCTTTTCTGTTCTTTGAATTGAAATGTTCAAGTTTTATGTCTGTTCATAAAATAAAATTAATAGTAGAAAATTTAATTTTTTAACATTTTATTGATACTCCTTTTGTGTAACTTCCTGATGACTCCTCCCACACAACAGATTTCATAAAAAACTTAATCAGTGGCCAAGCAAAACAAATCAACACACTGACCATGTCTGAAAATGTATGCCTTATTCTACAGTTGTCACCTTAATAAAAAAAAAAATTTTTTCACTATTAGTCTTCTCAAGTCACTGTCAGTCATTGCATTGCTCAGAGTTCTGAAATTTTTCAATATTTTCCTTTTTAACTGTTAATACTATACATTGTTCTTAGTTCTGCGTATTTCATTCTGTATCAGTTTGTACAAGTCTTAGTTTTCCCTCCTGCTTCTTCCTGTTTGTCATTTCGTATCACTCAATAATTTACTATGATATACCCCAGTTTTTGTTCAGCCACACCATTCCCCAGGTGATAGGCACCTACTTTTTTACTTCATTTCTTTGCTACTATATAATGTGCGATTCTTAATATTTTATTATATATGGGGTCTTTCACCTTTAATACCAGGATTATATGCCTAGGTTTATTGCTGAGTCAAAGGCCACATGAGGTTCCTCGAACTTTAATTCCAAAGTGTTCTGCAGAAATTTTTTGCCAGTCCTCAGCTCCAACATCAGTGCATTGGTGATCCTATCTTCTCATATCCCTTCTAGCATTAGCCATTTTCATCTTTGCCAGTCTAACATGTCTGACATAAAACCTTCAAGTTTTTAATATACATTTTTCTTAATTTGGAGAATTACTTCATATGGTTGCTGATTGCTTTCATTTCTTTTAAAGACTGCCTGTTCATAACCTTTTAACCCTTTTCTATTGGTCAGTGGCTCCAAAATATTTCTTTTGCTACAAATATTTTTTCCCTTTTTACTTTATCTTCTAATTCTAGCTGCACTGATTTTCATAATGTAAAAGCATTCTATCTTTTCACTCAGAATTTATCACTTCTATTCCTGTTTAAGACTTATAGGCATTTCTAGAAGGTATTTCTTTCACTCTTAGCTGACTTTTTAATGTGACCTTTTAATTATTTAAGTTATGTGTCTATTTGGAGTTAACTGTGCTATATGGTGTAAAATATAAATCTAGTTTCTGCTAAATGTTTAACAGGTGACTCCAGCGTTTTTTAAAAAACAAGAATTCTTTGCCTTCATTAGTAGTTGATTTGCTTGAGTCTGTGATACACTTTGCTATGTTTGATCACTGCTGGACATTTTTTGCCTATTCCATTCCCTTGATCAACTTTTCCAACTTTTAAATTAATACCAAGTAGTTTGATTATACCTTTATAATATAGTTACAGGTGGTACATAGAATAAGAGTGCAGGGTCTGAAGTCAAAAAGACCTAAGTTCAAATATGACCTCAGACACTTAATAACTGTGTGACCCCCACTCACTTAACACTTGTTTACTTCAGTTTCCCCTAACTGTAAAATGGGGATAATAACAATACTTCCTGCCTAGGGTCGTTGTGAAGATAAGATGAGTTATGAAGCAGTATAATGCTTGGCATGTAGTAGGTACTATATAAATGTTAGCTATTATTATTCGCTATTAGTTTGAGATCTGGCAGTGCTAGGTCCCCTTCATTCCCTTTCTTTAAAAATTAAATTTTTGTTATATTTTTTAATCCCCTAAATTTCCCCTTGTATCCCTCTCCCCTCACCGAGAGAGTTCATCCCAAGGAATAAAGATTATTTCTTGAAAGAAATAAAGAAAAGAGAAAATCAGAAAATGTAATAAATACATGAAAATATATTAGATATTTCACACTCAGACTTCTCATTTCTGCCAAGGTGTCACATCCCCTTCATATCTCATGCATTATTTTGCTTGAGATTGTTTCGCTTTTTTTTTTAATTAATTTATTTTTAGTTTTCAACATTTACTTCCACAAGATTTTGAGTTCCAAATTTTCACCCCAACTTGCCCCTCCCCCCACCCCAAGATGGCATGCATTCTGAATACCCCTTCCCCTAGTCTGCTTTCCCTTCTATTTCTTCCCCCCTTCTCTTATCCCCTTCCCCTTCTGTTTTTCTGTAGGGCAGGATAGATTTCTGTAACCCATTTCTTATATTTCTTATTTCCCAGTTGCATGTGAAAACTTTTTTTTTTTTTTTAAATGTGTCTTTAAAACTTTTGGTTCCAAATTTTCTCCCTTCCTCCCTCCCCACTCACCCTCATTGAAAAGGCAAACAACTCAGTATAGGCTATACATGTGCAGTTATGCAGAACACTTCCATAGTAGACATGCTGTGGAAAAACTAACTCTATTTCCCTTAATCTTACCCTGACCCACCATTTATTCTATTCTTTCTTTTGACCCTGAACCTCCTCAGAAGTATTTGCTTCTGATTACCCTCTTTCCCAATCTGCCCACCTCTCTATCATCCCCCTGCTCTCTTGTCCCCTTCCCCTCCTATTTTCCTGTAGGGTAAGACAGATTTCCATACCCAATTGAGTGTGTATGTTATTCCCTCCTTAAGTCAAATCCTATGAGAATAAGATTCACTCATTCCCTCTCACCTTCCCCCCTTTCCTCTCCACTGTAAGAGCCTTTTTTGTTTTTTGTGAGATAATTTACCCCTTTCTACCTCTTCCTTTCTCCTTCTCCTAGTGTAATCCTCTCTCACCCCTTAATTTTATTCTTCAGATATGACCCCTTCATCTTCAACTCACATTGTGCCCTGTATCTATCTATCTATTATCTATCTATCTATCTATCTATCTATCTATCTATATATGCACATATAATTTTTTCCTTCCAACTACCTTAATACTGATAAGGTCTCATGAGTTACAAATATCATCTTTCCAAACACGAATGTAAAGAGTTCAACCTTAATAAGTCTCTTATGATTTCTCTTTCCTGTTTATATCTTCATGTTCCACTTGAGTCTTGTGTTGGAAAGTCAAATTTTCTTTTTGGCTCTGGTCTTTTCATCAAGAATGCTTGAAAGTCCTCTGTTTCACTGAATGACCATTTTTTCCCCTGAAGAATTATACTCAGTTTTGCTGGGTAGGTGATTCTTGGTTGTAATTCTATCTCCTTTGCCCTCCAGAATATCATATTCCATGCCCTGCGGTCCCTTAATGTAGAAGCTGTTAAATCTGGTGTCATCCTGATTGTGTTTCCACAATACTTGAATTGTTTCTTTCTGGCTGCTTGTAATATTTTCTCCTTGACCTGGAAACTCTGGAATTTTGGCTACAACATTCCTAGGAGTTTTCCTTTGGGGATCTCTTTCAGGAGGAGATTGGTGGATTCTTTCAATTTCTGTTTTGCCCTCTGGTTCTAAAATATCAGGGCAGTTTTCCTTGATCATTTCTTGAAAGATGATATCTAGGCTCTTTTTTTGATCATGGCTTTCAGATAGTCCAATTTTTAAATTCTCTCTCCTGGATCTGTTTTCCAGGTCAGTTGTTTTTCCAATGAGATATTTCACATTGTTTTCTAATTTTTCATTCTTTTTGGATTTATTTTACAGTGTTGATTTCTCATAAAGTCACTAGCTTCCAATTGCTCTATTCTAGTTTTTAAGGAAGTTATTTTCTTCAGTAATCTTTTGGACTTCCTTTTCCATTTGGTCAATTTTGCTTTTTCGAGGGCATTTTTCTCCTCATTGGCTTTTTGGACCTCTTCTGCCATTTGGGTTAGGCTCATTTTTAAGGTGTTATTTTCTTCAGTATTTTTTTGGGTCTCCTTTAGCAAGCTGTTAATTTGCTTTTCATGGTTTTCTTGCATCACTCTCATTTCTCTTCCCAGTTTTTCCTCTACTTCTTTTACTTGCTTCTGAAAATCCCTTTTGAGCTCTTCCAAGGCCTGGGACTGATTCATATTTTTCTTGAGGCTTTGGATGTAGGAGTTTTGACTTCGTTTTCTTCTTTTGGTTGTATGTTTTGATCTTCTTTGTCTCCAAAGTAAGATAATATAGTCTGACTCTTTTTGTGCTGCTTGCCCATGATCCCAACCAACTACTTGAGTTTTAAACTCTTTGTTAAGGAAAGAGTCTGCTTCCAATGTGGAAAATGTACTGGCCCAAGCTTCGGGGGTTTGTACAGCTGTTTTCAGAGATACTTATAGGGACCTGTAGATTTTCAGTTCTTCCAAGGTGGTGTGATAAGGGGTGAGGTGTTTCTCTCCACAGGCACAACAAGCTCCAGCACATCAGTGCTCCTCGGCAACCCAGGACTACCCCTCAGAACTGTGACCCAGATCCAAGCCCGGGCAAGGCAAGAGATTCCTGCCTCCGCACTGGCAAAGAGATCCCTGCAATCCCCCTCTGATCAGCCACTCGATTCCCTCTCAGTCTGTGGGCCAGAAGCTCAGGAGACAGCCGCTACCCTTGGGGCGGCTGAGACCTAGCTCCTTCTCTCACCTCAGTCACAGACTTTTCCCACTGACCTTCTAAGTTGTCTTTGGCGTTAGTAGGTTGAGAAGTCTGAAGCCGCCTCCAGGTTCACTGCGGGCCTGCTCACCAAACTGCGCTCCTCTCCCCGCCCGGTGTGATATACCTTTCCAGTCAGCCATCCAGGTTGTCTTGTCTGGAAATTTGTTTTGCTGGGTTTTTTTTTGTGGGTTCAGCTGCTTTAGAATTTGTTTGGAGCCATTTTTTATAGGTATTTGGAGGGGTTTGAGGGAGAGCTCAAGCAAGTCACTGCTTTCCCATAGCCATCTTGATTGTTTAGCTTTATTATTGAAGTGTTCCTCCTTTTTTTGACCTCAAAATGCTGCTTTGATTTTTTTCTATTCTTATAATCTCACCTATAAGCAAGTGTATGGTAGTGTGAATAAAAAGAGCACTGAATGGAAGGTCAGAAGAGGGAAGCTCCAACCGTCATAGTTTATCTTAGAATTGAGATTTGGAAGGAATCTTGCAAATTCTAGTTCAACACCCTTATTAACTGAGTGACTTGTGGACATTCTCCTCATTTCTCAAATGAGGATTATAATACTTGGTTTACCTACCTCACTTGGGATATCATTTTTTGTAAGCTGAGTATGTGTGCTATTTTAGACTCCCATCTCTACACTCTAATCTCATTATTGAACACTAATCTCATATTTCTAATGGCTACTTACACAGTCCAGCCTCACCTCAAACTCAACATAATAAAGGAAATTAATTTTAAAAATGTAAGTATACATGTAAATCCATTGACAAGATGAGAACTTTTCCAGAAAAAAAAGCCTTTTAATAACAGACTGATCTCCTCACCAAAATAGCCTATATCATAACAGCTTCAAAACCTCTTGTTCTTTTTTGGTCCTTCCCCTCCAGCCACCATGTCTGGTTGATTGTTTGGAATGACTGGCACTTATCCTTTTTCCACTCTTACTAGTGTGTTAATCTAGGTTCCTCATCACTTTCCACCTGTCTTTTATCTGATTTGGCCAGATTAATTTGTATAAAACTTTGCTTTGACCTTGTCATTCACTCTTTTGACCTGTAGTTTGGAAGTCTTAAGACCCTTAGACTGGAATTCAAGGTCATCTGACTTCCCATTGTTGTTTAGGACTTCCCTATACAAAACTTTTCTGATCTAATCAAGCGGTTTACCTGTGCCTTTCTCCATCCATGCTGTTTACTTACATTTTTTCATTCAAAGCAAGGCAATAAGCATTTATCATTTGTTTAGTCATCTCCAGCATCATAATGAAACAGTACTCCCTCTTCTGTACCTCTCCAGATTTTTACCCTCTCTTAGTCATATTTTCTTATCTTACTGACCACTCCAACCCCAAATGATTTTTCTCTCCCTTTAGAAATCTATTCGATGATTATAAGAACTTCCCAGGTCTTAGTTTTTGTTTTTTCCTCTGCTGCTTCTATGGGGCTCTACCTTTCCCCTATCAGCAACAAACATTACAAAGGGCATAAAGCTAAGGCCAAGAGCAGACACTCTCATTTAGAATTAGTGGTCTTGTCATTTGAATCCAAAAGCATTATCTCTGGTTATTTAATTCACTCCCCTCATTTTACAGATTAATTGACCAATCTGAAGAGATTATGGTATGCCCCAGATCACACAGCTAGTTAGTGGCCTAGCTAGGATTAGAACCCAGATTACTTGATTTCCAGTCCACTGTAGCACATTGGCCTTTACCAGAAGTTGAAGATTCAGATGCCAAGATACAGTACAGGCATTTTGAAAACCAAAGCACCACTGACTGCTAGCTTTTTAAGTGAATTATTTGTGGTGACATGGTATAGTGACAAGATAACTGATTTATAAGCAGAAAGAGTTGGTGACCTCTTGAGTTTTAAGTCTGATCACTAGAAGCCCAAAAGTAGAAGGTAGGTGACACATGTCATGGATATTGTGGGATAGACTTAGGCTTGAAACTTATCTCTTCTTCTAACTAGGAATATCAGTTTTATCAAGTTACTTGAGCTTGATTTTCTTTCTCTATAAAATAGAAATGAAATAAATTGTATTGCCTACTGCACAAGATCATCAAATTATGTTAAAGATTTTAGGATGTGTCAAATGCTTCATAAGCCTCAAAGCCCTATATAAAATATTTTTTTAATTAGTAAAGTTTTCTTAGTGTACAGATCCTCTAAAAGTTAAGCATAAAATAATGATTGTCGCGGATGGTCACCTTCAAAGAAGGTAGGGTGTTTTAGTTCTCCTACAAATGTTCTAAACTGTAGATCTGACCATGTGGTTTCCATTCCTATCCCACGTGCTTGGAATTCATTCACCTATTAAATTCACCTCATAGTGGATTTTAAATTTCTATTACTCTTTCTTTTCTAAATACATCTCATTCCCCATCTGTCACCAGAGAGCCTTCCCTGGTACCAAAGAAGAGTAGAAACAGAATTGTTTGGCAGAATATACCAATATAGAAGAAAGCTTGATATTCAGTATTCTACACCCATAATCCCCCAACTCTTCAAAGAAAGGAGGAGTTACATTCTCATTTTTTGGGGCTCAGCTTTGACATTATCATTTCACAGCATTTCAGTTTCTTTGGTTCTTTCCATTTACATTATTGTGTACATTGTTTTACTGTTTTTGCTTCCTCACTTTGTTTCAGTCATTTTCATGTCTTTCTAGGGCTTTTATATTACTATTTTCTTAAACAGTGCAGTAATAATGTTATTATCTTGAGCTGCTGTAGTGGATTTTCTCATCAGACTGGTTATGTATTCATCATGAAGAGATATTTTCACATTTTAACAAATGAGATAATAAACATTTATGACAATTAAATGTGACTGTTAAATTTCAGGTTTATCCAAAATCTTTCTTGATTAAAGTGTTAAAACATTTTTGTGGAAACTAGTTTACTAAAATTACTGAAATAGAAAAGTATAGCTATGGTACTTTCATATAAGATCCTTTATGTTCAATTGCAGTAAGCAACAAAACATACAAGCCAATTGTAAAGCATCAGATGATCCCCGATTCGAAATTTGTCCAGGTGACTCAAAATTGATGTTGTTTTGCACATTATAGTGGCACTACCATTATTTTCTTTTGTAACAAGTTACCGAGTGGTGTTATAATTTTTATTCTTTTAGATTTATTCACTAAAAGCCTGTAATAGCTATAATAACTTTTGCCTCCCAAAGTTCCAAATTTAAGTTTACATTTTGTAATTGTAAAATTTTTATTCTACTTCATAATTATTCTAAGGCTAATTATGAAAACTCTAAATGTAAAATTATAAAACTTAATTATGAAGCAGTTATGAATATTTTATGTAGGGAATGCTATAATAATTTTAAAAATTTTGTTACATTTTAAGTTCCAAATTGTTTCCTTCCCTCCATCCCCACCCCAGACTAGGGAAGGCCACTATTTCTCTTTCTCTCTCTCTCTCTCTCTTCTCTTTCATCAGTTCTTTCTCTGATGGTAGATAGCATCTTCCTAGGTCCTTTGTAGTAGATTTGAATACTTAGAATAGCTAAGAATAGCTTAGTCATTCAGTTATTCTTCAAATAATATTGCTGTTACCTGTATACAGTGTTCTCTTGGCTCTGTTTATTTCACTCTTCATTATTTCATGCAAGTCTTTCCATGTTTTTTCTAAAATCAACCTCATCATTTCTTATAGCACAGTAGTATTCCATCACAATCATACAACTTAATTCCCAAATGATGAGCATCCTCTTGTTTTCCAGTTTTTTGCCACTACAAAGAGTTGCTATAAATATTTTAGAACATACTGCTTCTTTTCCTTTATCCCTGATCACCTTGGGAAACAGACCTAATATGGTATTGCTGAGTCAAAAGATGAACAGTTTTATAACTCTTTGGGTGTAATTCCGGATTGCTCTCCAAAACGGATCAGTTGACAGTTCCATCAGCAGTGTATTAACCCAGTTTTTCCACATGCCCTCCAATGAATGTGATTTTTCTCTTCTATTATTTTAGCCAATCTGATAAGTGTGAGTTTGCATTTCTCTAATCAATAATGATTGAGCATTTTTTTCATATGAAAATATATAGCTTTGATTTCTTAATCTAAAAACTTCTTGTTCATATCTTTTGACTATTTATCAATTGGGGAATGACTTATTCTTATTAATTTGACAAAGTCCTTTATATATTTGAGACATAAGACCTTTATCTAAGAAACTATACCATTTCCCTCCTAACTTTCTGCATTCCTTCTAATCTTGACTACTTTGGTTTTATTAGTACAAATCCTTTTAAGTTTAGTCAGAATTATCCATTTTATATCTCACAATGCTCTAGCTCTTGTTTCTTCACAGATTCTTATCCATAAGTCTAATAGATAATATGTTCCATGTTCTTCTGATTTACTCATGAGATCTCCCTTTATGTCTAGGTTATATAGCTGTTTTGACCTTAACTTGAGAAATAGTGTAAGATACTGGTTTATACCTAGTTTCTTCCAGACTGCTTTCCAATTTTCCCAGTAATTTTTACCAGATCATAAATTTTTATCCCAAAAGCGTAAGTCTGTACATTTGTCAATCACAACGTTACTATAATCGTTTACTACTGTGTGTTGCACATCTACTCTGATCCACTTTTCTATGTCTTTGCCAGTACCAGATAATTTTGATAATTACCGAGATTATTATTATTACTTAAGATCTGGTACTGCTAGACCTCCTTCCTTTACATTCCCCCCCCCCATTAATTCTTCTGATGCTGTAAGAATTAAAAGAACTAATGCAGCAAATTTCATGTTACTATCTTTGATATTTAAGAAATTTCTTCTCTGTGACCCTGGGCAAGTCACTTAACCCCCATTGCCTAGCCAAAAAAAAGAAGAAATTTATTTTACAATTTTTTTGAATATAAGCATTTAGTGAAATGCAACTTGGAAGATGTTTAACATAATCTAACAATCATATATAAACCTAATTTTGATGTTTGGAATTTGTCTTTTGAACAAAAGTTTGAAATATTTGGCTTAACACCAAGCAAATAAAGTTTTAAATCTGCTTCTGTATTGAGGTGTTCCATCCCAGTATTTTGTTTTAAAACATGAATAAAGTGAAAATACTTGCTCACACAAGCACTGTTTGGAAAACAGTAGAATTTTATAAGTTCTCTTATTGAGGGATGGAAACCCATTTTTAATTTTCAACCACTTAACCAACTGACAAAAATGAATAGGTAGTTAAGATATAAAGTATTTACTTTTTCCAGGCTGAAGTGTTGCATTAAATTGTTTTTAACAATGTTTATGTAAGTAGTAACTTTTGTAAGTGTGAGAAATAATCTATGTGTGATGACTGCCTGACCTCCAAGCAGAGTCAGGGAGTAAGCCCTGGTGAGCAGCTGCTGTTGCCCACTGCTTCCCTAGTTGCCAGTCTTACTGAGGTAGCTCCTTCTACAAGTCACACTCACAAGTAAAGACTCCACGCAATAGAGTGTAAGGAGGAAGGCTTTACCCTTTCTTAAGACAAGAGCATCTGTGGAAGCACCACAGCTTGGTTTGAAAAATTCCATCTCCTACATAAGGAAAGGGTGTCTTTAAGTGGGGCTTTCTTTTTTTTTCTATCACTACTATACCAGCTACACTCTTAACACAAACTATTGAACAACTGATCTGTATTGTTAATGAGGTCATTTGAAAATCTGCCAAAGAGAAGAATAGCAATATAAATAGAAGATAAGTTTTAATCAGAAAACAGCCTTAACACTGCAAGTAGAGGCAGTATAGGATTTGTTACTGCGTTTGTAATGGTTTCTTATATTGTGATGTACATGTTTATTGTAATGTACATGCTCAGTAATCATGGTTTTCAAACAACCTGACATTTGATCTGCAAGAATCAAAAGTTCATTTTGATTGTATGATTACACAACTGATGAAGTACAATTTCAGGGGAAGGAGGGAGCTACTCTGGTGACATGAGAGTATGTGCATGTATCTGGTCATCCGTTGGGAATCATTTTGTGCTTAAATGATGAACCCTTGTGGCAATTTGGAAACAATTTGATGAAAGGTTGAAAAACTCCAAGAACATATTGCACTTAGAAGTGTTCAGACATGACTAAGTTGGAGATGTGGTTTTCATGACTACATATGTATAACCTATATCAAATTGCTTGCCTTCTCAATGGTAGTGGGGAGGGGAGGGAGGGAGAAAGATAATTTGGAACTCAAAATTTAAAAATTTTTAATTTTTTACATGTAATAAGGTGTTTAGTTTGATATGTTGCAAAATTGTGTGCATGATCATGATGGTTTTAAATTGCTACAGAAATAAACCTATAATGCTTCAAACATGCACCTGTTTGTCACAGAGGAAAAATAATATGACACAGTTGGTCTGTTATTTTTTCACTCCTTTTGGATTATTTTTAGCATGAGCTCCTTGGAACTGCATCAAGAACCCCTGAAAGGAAACCAGTAATATAAAGTTTGTATTTGTTTGCAAAGCTTAACAGTAGGTTGAACAGAAGTACAAAGACTTTTGAGGCACCTTCCAGTTCTGAGATCACAAAGCTGATTCATTGATAGAGGTTTAAACATTCAACATAACTTTCAATCTTTTACCTGGATTTGTGAATGTGAAACAAGGGAGCTTGCATTTGTCCACAAAACTGATTGAACCTGCTTCGGTAGAAAGAGTGGATGCTTCTGATCTTTCTAGAAAGAAGAGGAAATGTTTCTCAAGATTTTGCTTCTGGTCTGGAAGTCTGTCGCCTACCACCTTTTTGATCTTTTGCTCCTTTTTGTGTCTCTGTTTTATAATGAAGTGCTTCTAAGTTTTAAAAGTTTCTAGGCAGGAGTGGCTAGGTGGCACAGTGGATAGAGTACCGGCCCTAGAGTCAGAAGGACTTGAATTCAAATGTGGCCTCAGACACTTAACACTTAGTAGCTGTGTGACCCTGGGCAAGTCATTGCCTAATGCCTGGAAAAAACAAATAAACAAGCCAAAAAAACCCAGAATTTCTAGGCTTTTATATAGGAACCATGAAGAATTGAATTTGATAGACTGAGCTGAGGTTAGGAGGCTGTTAACAGTAGTACTTCAGTTAACAGTAACTATTTCAACTGTTTCATCATTCTCGAGTAGATTTGCATTTGTGTACAGAAAAATCATCCTTGAGAGTACAACTTTTTTTTTGAAAGGCTGTCATCCCTTAAGCTAATGTTATTTGTATACAAGTGGATTTCATGCTTTAGAAAACTATTTGAACTTAGAGTATATTCGTATAAATAAGAAAACACATTTGCCAATCCATTTATGAAAGTATTTCAGTGCTTAATTTTAAAATACAACCCAAATTAAAACACTGTACAGAATTAAAATGGAAACTGCCTGCCACCTAGTTCCAGTTGTAAACTGCTCAAAAGAATTTAATATAAATTGTTGTTTAATGTGTTTTTAATTTTTTTCCAGTATAGCTATATTTAATTATTTACAAATTATGTACATGTTAATTATGTTCATTATAAGATTTTGGTTGTGTAAAGTTTTGAATCCTTATTAGTAGAATTTGTTTTGCTCTAGATTCATTCAGTTTAGACATTAAAGTGACTCGACTGTTCTGCCCTTTAGATTGAGGTTTTTTGGGTGGTTTTTTGGCCCAGGCAGTCAGGGTTAAGAGACTTACCTCAGGGTCACACAGTTATAAGTGTCAATTTGAACTCAGGTCCTCCTGACTCTAGGGCCAGTGCTGTATCCACTACACCACTTCGCTGCCCCTAGATAGTTGTGTTTATGTTTTGTTTTGTTTTTTATCATTTCCAATCATGTTTGGGTTGGTAGTTACTTAATTGTAACAAAGGAAGTTAGTGATGTGGTCCAAGTTGACACGATGTAAAAGATTATCAATTTGTGCTGATTAAAATAACTTGATTACAGGGTTTTTTGGAGGGGGGTTGTCATTTCTACTTTCAAGTTACGCGGATTTCATAGTTCCATTTTGTAAAAATGCCATTGTATACAAAAGAGTATTTACCTCTGAAAAGGAAATTAAAACTGTTTGAATAATCAACAAGCAGGTTGTGTGTTACTTTACAGATTAGGATGCTGAGTTTCAGGGTCCTTCGTTTAGGAGTCAAGAATCTTAAATGTTATCGTCTCACTGCCCTGCTATGCAGTAAGAGTTATATAATTAAAGAGTTTATAGTGAAGAGGAAACCTGATTGTAATTGCTTCCTCATCTAATTTGAATTTCGGTTCAAAAATGGACCTTAAAAATGTGGTATAAGTCATTCTTTTTGGAGAGTGGGGGGAGTTACTTGGGGGCAGAAATGAACAAGGAAATTGAAGCTTAGAGAGGTGAAGTTACTTTCAATTTCATATAATTTCTGGTAGAAAGGGTATTAGAATTTGGGTCTAAACTCAAATGACCCAAGTGCAATGCAAATAAACACTTTGCTAAAAAACGATATTTTTCTTGTAAGAAGGAATCCCTGTCATTAGTATTGGCTGACCATATACTATTTAGTTGTATTACAACTGTTTATTTTATTGGAGTACCCCTAACCCTCTCCAAATTTAGGAATTATTTCCCAAAGGATAGTTGTCAAATTTTATTTTAGGGAAAGTGCAACACATGGTTCTCTCTGTTCACTCTCATCATATGTTGTAGATTCTTGACCTTTTCTCCTCTACCTCTTTTGGCTAGGCAATAGGATTGAGTGACCTGCCCAGGGTCACACAGCTGTTAAGTGTCAAGTGTCTGAGGTCAGATTTGAGCTCCGGCCTCCAGACTCCAGGGCCAGCGCTCTATTAGCACTATACCACCTAGCTGCCTCCCTTTCTATCTCTTAAAATTTTTAGTGTTAGATTAGAAATCTAACATTTAACATGAACTCTAACATTAAGTGGTCAACCTTCATTCATTTTAAATTTTAAATGCATAAGGTATCAACACTTTAATTTATTTCCTTGATCACCATCAGAATCTTGTTCATTCAGTCTCATTCACTTCCTCATGGTCACTTTTCTCCCTTTTTTCTGCTGTTTTCCTTTCTCTTAATTTAGATTTAATAATGATATGCGTAAGCATTACTTTAGCTCTTGGTTTAGCACTGCAGTCCAAAATATTGCAGGTTCTCTGTCTTAAAAACTATACCTGATCTTTTGTAGACAATTAATAATTTTTTCATTTTTGTCCTTTAAGAAGAAATTCTAAGAGAAATGTAAAAAAAAATTGCGTATGTCATTTATGTGGTTTCTTATTCAATAACTAAATTTATTTCTCCGTCTTGTAAGAATCATTAGAACATTAGAAAGGGACCTCAGACTTAATACTGAGGAAAATGGTATGGGAAAATTTCCTACCTCCTGAAATAGCCTTTTTCATTTTTGTACCACTCTTAATTATTTTTTTAAATAGTATTTTATTTTTTCCAATTATATGTAAAGACAATTTTTAATATTCATTTTTTTAAAATTGAGTTCTAAATTTTCTCCCTCTCCCCATGACCCTTCAAACAATTTGATATGTTAATTATATGCAATCATGTAAAACATTCCGTATTAGTCATGTGAAAGAAGAAACAGACCAAAAGGAGAAAAAAACACAAGTGAAAATAGTATGCTTTGATCTGCATTCGTACTCCATCAGTTCTTTTTCTGGATGTAGATAACATTTTCTATCATGAGTCCTTTGGAATTGTCTTGGATCATCTTGGTGCAATGTTGCTTTTATTGTGTATAGTGTTCTCTTGGTTCTGCTCACTTCACTTTGTATCTGTTCATATAAGTCTTTAACAGGTTTTTCCAAAATCGACCTGCTCATTATTTCTTAATGGCACAATAGTATTTCCATTCCATTCATATACCACAACTTGTCCAGCCATTCCCCATTTGAGGTGTATCCCCTCAATTTCCAGTTCTTTCCCACCACAAAAAGAGACAAATCTTAATTATTAGGAAGCTTTTCCTTATATTGAGTTGAAATCTGTCTAAATTCTATCCGTTGTTTAATAAAACTTCTGTACTTTGGCTTAAGTGGAACTTCCACATGATAGCCTTTCAGATATTTTAAAGTCCTGTCACATACTCCCAAATCTTCTCTTCAGGTGAAGAAACTTGGAGTTCCTTCAATTTTCATGTTATTGGTCCACAATTTATTCACGTTTTGGTGCCCTCCTAGTTGTTAACTTGTCAAGAAATTTCCTAAAATGTTCCCTAAAAAGATTAGTTTCAGGTGTGGTCTGGCTTACATCTGGGATTCGATTCTTCTCTTTATAATTTAGAGCTTAAGTTTTTGGCTTTTTGGTGGCTGTCACATTCCTTACTCATTGCCTTCAAGTTGCTAGATTTTTTAAATGTTTCCCAACACCTATACTCCCTTTTAAATTTTATTTTATTAGATTTGTCTCATCCTAATTTGTTGGTTCTTTTGGATTCTCACTATGATGGAGCACGTTTGCTATCCCTCCTAACTTTGCCTTATCTACAGATCTGATAAACATAGTTATCAGTGTTTTCATTCAGGTTACTGATAAGTGCTGAATAAGACCAAGTACAGATCCCTGGAATACTCTGCTAGAAGTCTCTGAATTAATATCAGTCTATTCCCAACTACTTTTTTGGATGTGGCCATTTAATAGACTCTGGATCCATCTAAGCCAGGGGTGGGGAACTTGAAAGCCTTGAGGCCACATGGCCTTCTAGGTCCTTGGGTGCAGCCTTTTGACCAGTCCAAGTTTTACAGAACAAATCCATTTATTAAGGGGATTTGTTCTGGGAAATTTGGATTCAGTCAAAGGGCCACACTTGAGAACTTGGGCCACATGTGGCCTAGAGGCTTGCAGGTTCTCCACCTCTGATTATTCTAAGCTTAGTATTTTGTGGTTTGCCTCTTGCATGATGTCCACAAGAATCTCTTGAGAGTGACTGCCTTGGTGAAAATCTGGTGTGCTTCATCTACCTAATTTAGCTGTGATGAGCATTGACAATTAAATTAAACCAGCACCTGTTGAGCACCTGCTACCTTCAGTGCATTAGGTAGGAAGATAAAGGGGGAGGAGAGCCGGGAATCAGCCCCTTGCTCTAAAGGGCTGCTTATATTGACCTGAAGTAACCAGATAAGTTAATGTAAAATAATTTTAGGAAGGAAAGAACATGAACCACTCAGGAATAGTTTTCAATAAGAGGTAGAGTGTAAGCTGTACCTTGATTGAGGATATTTTAAGAGATGGAGATGAGGAGGGAATATACATCCTTGGCTTGGAGAATAGCTTATGCAAAATCATGGAGGTGGGAGGTAGAATACTTTGTTTAGAAAACAAAGTAGGGTATTTTGACTGGAATGTAGAGTGTATGAAGAAAAGTCTAGATAATCATGTGTGTCTGGTTCCTGTAGAGTGAAACCTCCAAAGTTTATCTTAACATATCCTTTAAATTTCTCAATTCTTAGGTCATTTAGTCTGGAGCCAGTTTGTGAAGGGCTTTCAATGGAAGGATAAGAAATTTATATTTTATCTGGGAGGCAGTAGGGAGCCACTGAAAAACATATGCTTTAGAAAGATTATTTCTACAGCTGTGTGGAAACTGAATTCAAGAGAGGGGAAGCGACCAGGGAGGTCAGTAACAGGGTACTGCAATGATCTAAGCCAAGAATAATTGAGATTCTGAACTAAAGTAGTGGCAGTGTAAGCCAGCAGGGTGATGTGGAACTGGAGTTTTGTCAAAATAAGAATGTTTGTCTAGCATTACCTGTTGACACATTGATTACTATTTCTCTTATTAAATGCTCAGAAGCGTTTTAATAGTACATTCTGACATTTTCCCAGGACATTTTGCAAATCTCACTTATTTTTCTTTGAGAATCCGTACATTTTCTCTTCACTCCTGAAGCACATTTCCTTTGTGGTTTTTCAAACATCACAGATTAGTGATTCCTACAGTCTTACCTGTCATTTCTTTCAGCACCCTCATGTGTGTGTTGGTGTTTTGTTTTTTTTGTTTTTTAATGATTTGAACTATTTGAACTCTTGTGCAGCTCTCTTATGTCCTTTTGTATCTTAGGTAACTTATTCTTAAACCTTCTTTGTTCTTTCTACATCTAAAGATAATTTTCCTTGGTAGATGGAACAAAAACTAAAGTAACTTTTTTTTCTGTCAATTGTCATTCAGTCCACCCCTAGGGTTAGTCTTATTCCTTCTTTGAGCTTCCTCTTACTACCAGTATAGCTAAATAAAAACATCTTTTTTTGCCATTCCTAGCTTCTTCTGTTTCAGTGCTCTTGACTTTTTGGGTTTTTTTTTTTTTTTGGCCAGCTCAAATTTGTTGTTTTCAGTTAACAAGCTTTTTTCCTTCCCGTCACTTTCCCCATCCCCTCCACCCCTATTGGAAAAAGAAAAACAAGTAACCAGCATGCATAGCAAAGGAAAGCAACTTTCTACATTGGTCACAGTCAAAAATTGTCTCATTCTGCGTCTTGAGTCGGTCACTTCTCTGTCTTAACACTTATTTTTGCAGGAGTGCAGACTCCTGTAAATATTCCCTCCATTATATTTTCTTCCATTTTATGTGTATTTTTTAATTAAAATTCATTTTGTCTCCTCCTGGGGAGGGGGGCAGGGGAGGAGAGTTCTGTCTTTACTTTTTGTTGGTGAGGCAATCAGGGTTAAATTACTTGCCCAGTTAGTAAGTGTCAAGTGTTTGAGGCCACATTGGAACTTGGGTCCTCCTGATTCCAAGGCTGCAGCTGTATCCACTGTGCCACCTAGCTGCCCCTAAAAATTTTGTCTTCTAAAAATTGAAGTTGGCTAAACAGTTCACTGTGCATCAATATCCCTTTCTTTATATAGTGTCTTCCTTTATTCCTCATCAATTGTTCTCCACAGCAATTGTATAACCAGAAACTGTTTCTTCTCCTTCCTACACGACCCCACCCCCCCAATTCCTTAGAAAATCCTTTCTGAATGAGTTAAGGGCTTTTATCTGATAACTCAACTTTGTAGAAATTAGGGTCTTAATGTAATAATGAGTCTTGGTCTTTGACATTGAAAACAGAGGCTGTATCCTAATTTTAAATCAGATAGGGAAACTAGAGTAGTTACAAATTTCCTTGAATTGTTTGGTTTGTTAAGACTTCCAATCTGTCCCCTTCTTCACACTCAAATATCTTTTGGTGTGTTTCCTATACTCCTTAATGAAGAATTTTTGTATGAATTTCTTTTGCAAATGAACAGTCATTTTAATTACATTATTTTTATGTCTGTCATTATAGGGCTGATGATTATGTTCTATGACACTTGAGTTGTCATTGACACTGTTTGCTTATTCTAGTCCTATAAACTGTATCCCTGATTCTCATAAATGCATTCCAGGAATATCTTTATTTTTTTTGCCCCACATGCTAAATACTGTCTTTTTAAAAATTTATTTATTTTTAGGGTTACATTCTTTCTCGTGGTTTCTCCCATTGGTTCTAAACAGACTTGCCAAGGGTCACACAGCTAGTAAGTATCAAATGTTTGAGTGCAGATTTGAACTCAGGTCTTCCTGAATCCAGGGCAGGTGTTCTATCCACTGCGCCATCTAGCTGCCCCACTAATCTTCTTTACAACATGAATAATGTTCAATATGAATGTATATCTAGAGCCTATATCAAATTGCATGATGTTTTAGGTTAGAGGAGGGGAGAAGCGGGGAGAAAATTTGCGACTCATCTTACAGAAGTGAATGTTACCCACTGGACCACCGCAGTAGCCTGAGGGGCTCACCTGCAGGGATAGCAGACCCTCTATAAGACAGCTGAGCTGCACCCTGCCTGCTGAAGGTAATGGAGCATTTGCTGATGGAGAGTCCCTGCCTCCCACTGTGCAGAGAAGAGGATGCTGAGGTTGGGACCTACTTCATGAGGAGAGAGTTGCAGGAAATCGTACCTAGATTATTTCTTGGTCCGTATTCTTCTGCTACGAAAAATAAGCTCCCTGAACTGCAAAAACTTGGAATAACCCATGTCATATGCATAAGGCAAAGGCTTGAAGCCAAATTTATCAAGCCTAACTTCCCGTAGTTCTTGAGGTATTTAGTCTTGGAGATGGCAGATAATCCAGCTGAAAACATAGTGTGCTTTTTCGCCATGAGTAAAGAATTTATTGATGGAAGTTTTCAAGCAGGAGGAAAAGTACTTGTCCATGGAAATACAGGGATTTCCAGAAGCGCTTCCTTGGTTATTGCATATGTTATGGAAACATGTAGAATGAAGTTCAATGATGCATTTATCCTTGTGAAGGGAAAAAGATTCTGTGTTTCTCCTAATGCTGGGTTTGTCCACCAGCTTCAGGAATATGAAGCCACGAACCAAAACACGAGAAAGAAAAAACAAACTTAAAAAAAAAGTAATATGCTTCAATCTGCATTCAGATTCCATAGTTCTTTTTCTGAATGTGGACAGCATTTTCCATCATAGTCCTTTGGAGCTGTCTTGGATGCTTGCATTGCTAAGGAGATAGGTCAATCAAAGTCATCGCCACATTGTGACTGTTACTGCATACAATGTTCTCCTGGTTCTGCTCGCTTCACTCAACATCAGTCCATACAAGTCTTTCCAGGTTTTTCTTAAGTCTGACTGTTTTATAATTTCTTAGAGCACAACAGTATTCCATTAAATTCACATACCACCACTTGTTCAGCCATTCCCCAGCTGATGGGCATCCCCTAAATTTCCAATTCTTTGCCACCACAAAAAGAGCTGCTATGAATATTTTTGTACATGTGGGTCCTTTTCCCATTTGTGTGATCTAGGGCTAGGATATAGCCCTAGAAGTGCTATTGCTGGGTCAAAGGGTATGCACATTTTTATAGCCCTTTGGACATAGTTCCAAATTGCTCTCCAAAATAGTTGGATCACTTTACAGCTCCACCAACAATGCATTAGTGTTCCAGTTTTCCCACACTTCTCCAACATTTATCATTTTCCTGTTTTGTCATGTTGGACAATCTAATAGGTATGATGTGGTACCTCAGAGTTGTTTGGATTTGAATTTCTTTAATAGTGATTTGGAGCATTTTTCATGTGACTATAGATAGCTTTAATTTCTTGATCTGAGAACTGCCTGTTCATATCCTTTGACTGCTTACCAATCTCCAAAAATCTGACAAGATAAGCAATTCCTTGATCTCTCAGTTTGCTGATAGTATCACCAGGTACATCTTTTTAAATCCTTACAGCTATCATCATTTAGTATCATCAACTGTGACCGTGAACTTAAATTTTATCATACTGAGCTTTTAGACTCTTTACTGGTTTTTACATTGTGATTTCTAGCCAGATTATATCCTCTGTGTTGCGTATTGTTTTTTTAAATTGTTTATACCACTAATATTTTAATTTATATATTATATTATTGACTCTTGATAGTTCATTTTAACTATATCAGATATCTAGTGATTCTCATAGAAATCCTCTAGAATAGTGATCAGACTCATAGAATTGGGCCAGTAAACTGTGCATTAAGTATCCCTGCAGGCTGCATGTTGACTTTATTTTTATTTTGTTAAATATGTCCCATTTACATTAGGTTGTTGGTAATCTCTATAAGTGGTTTCTCAAAACTTAGGTGAAGCTGCTAATGGACTCCTTATTTACCAACTTCCAACGGTATTACTGTTTTTCCTGTTGCTTATATGGCTGAAAATCTACTTGAAGAGGTTTAAGTCAGAAAATTTCATTCTACTTTAGTTAACAAACTAAGTGCCTAGAGGATTACCAAAGAGAACTGAGTGGAATTCTCTCCCTTCATCTAACTAGGTGCCAGTCCTTAAGGAATAAGATACAAAAGTCATTCCTTTATCTTCAATTTTGTCATTCTCATTAGTTGGGAGTGGTCATACTCAAATATAGTAAGGGAGTAAATTTCTCCCATGTTCCCAGAGATGTCTCATACTGAAAGAATAAATATGAAAACACTAGTTTAAAATGTTAATTGGATCTCTTTGAAGTCACTTATTTCCCCAAGTTCATGAATGTACACATGCATAAACAGAAATGTTTTCCTCATTTCATTACCCTGTTCCTGCCCCTGTCCAGTGGGTACCAGCATCTGATTTTCAAGTTTCTGTCTTTACAATGGTAATACAGTCCATGTTCAAGGTTATTCCTTTCTGACAGAAGATATTCTATATGTAATGTAATAAAGTGTGTTAAGATAAAACAGAGTTGACAGTCTACTTTGTTTTCATTAATTTCAGCCTTTCCACACACATTAAGCACAGTTCCCACTGCTGACTTTTTGAAAATTCACTTCCCCAGCTCCCCTCATTTTACCTTTTTCCCCATTTATCTTCTGTTTTATCTATTATGGCTCAAAATAGAATTATTTCTGTTTTTCTCTTTCAAGTGTGATAGTCATTTCGCTATTAACAAAACCATAAAATTGCTTAGATTCTCCCCTGGACTTAGGCTGTTTATTCAAAGTTTTAAAGTTTCCTTTGGGTTTGATACCATTGTGATAATCTATATGCTGTTTGCATATCAGAAGTCATTTCAAGGTTGGTTTACCCTTCATTAAATTGTTAATGGGCTCTGAAATAGTTGGGGTTTTTTTTTTGTTGTTTTGTTTTGTTTTCTTTGTTCTTTAAACAAAAAGAACTCTGGGGGCCAATTACTATCAAACTCTACACTCCCTATAGAACTTTTCTTAGATATCTCTGAAAGAGTATGCAGTATTTCTTATCCATAGTCCATCACCTTTAGAGGGGAGGTGTGTTCATCCACCTCTGGAACTAGGATCGACTTTTACATTCAGTCTGTTGTCTTGGTGTTTTATATTATAGTACATATTATAGTCACTGAATAAATGATTTTATTGATTCTGCATTCTTTGCATTACTTCAGTTTCTATTACTTCCCCATATTCACCATTTCTTACAATGCAGTAATACCCTTATAATAATATAATTTGTTGAGTTACTACCCAATCAGTGGATACTCCACTTCTGTTAGTGTTTTGTTTTTGGTTTTGTTTTTTGCTTTTGCTACCGCAAATAGCCTTGGTGAAAACATTCTGGATTTTGTTTTGTTTTGTTTTGTTTTTTTAGGAGCATTTGTCATTGACATTCTTAGAGTTTGTGCATATTGGGATTTCCTGGTTAGAGATTATGAACATTTTAGTGAGTTTTTCTCCACAATTCTAAATTTTCTCAAAATACCTGGAGTAATCTACAGCTCAACCAAAGTATTTTGTGAGGCTGGTTATTATCTGTACCTCTTTGTATATGAGATGAGACTACAGTTATAATTTGCGGTTATCCTATTAACCTTTTTAGTATAGATATTCATAGTTTATAATAAAGTAGCAAGTATTCATACAGTAATCTGTTCCCTTCCATGACTCCCCTCCCTATTAAATTTTTAAAAAACTGCTCCAAAACAAATCCCTCACCACCTCCAGCAAAAAAAAAAAAAAAATACCCCAAAACCTACATTAGCCATGTCTAAAAATCCACGTCATTGACTGCATTTTCAGTTCGACACCTTTGTAGCAAGCAATAAAAACAGTGTTTCTTTTTTCCAGAATGACTGGACCAAATCCATACCTTTACCAACAGGAGCTCTACCAACTTTTCCCACAGTCCTACGGACATTTGTTATTTTCTTCTTTTGTTATCTTTTCCAGTCTGAGAGATGAGAAATAAAACCTGGGGGAAATATTTTATTATTTATTGTGTAATCCAAAACTATAGGTCCTACTGACCTCGGGGACTCTCCAGGGAATCCAGAGTGTTGAGTTCCCCAATAATTTGGGTTTGGACTTCGACCAAATTTTATTTAATATTTATGTTACCTCTGCTGATGCATCTTAGGCAGCTTTACCTAGAAACTGCCCATCTGCCTATATGCCCACCAACCTTTTGTCTTACGCCGTTCTTTGAGCTCTATGTAGTATGAAATGGAGAGACTCTCAAGGAAAGCTGCACCTTTTTCTGGCACTTTTCCTTTGCCAGATGACTTAATAAAATTGTTTATAAAGCTTTCAGATTTTCAGGCTTGTTCTTGAACAACTCCTCAATGTAACTTTTAATTACATTTCTCTAATTACTAGCATTTAGAGCATTTTTTTATGTGATTATTGATAATTTGGATTTCTTCCTTTGAAAACTCTTAATATTCTTTGACAATGGTTGCAATGGTTCTTTGCCATGTAAATTTGAATTAATTCCTTATATAACTTGGAAATAACGAATTATTTATCAAAGAAAATTGTCAAAATTTACTGTGTGCAACATTCTCCTGGTTCTGCTCACTTCACTCAGCATCAGACCATACAAGTCTTTCCAGGTTTTTCTGAAGTCAGCCTGTTCGTCATTTCTTATAGCACAATAGTAATATTCCATTACATTCATATACCACAGCTTGTTCAGCCATTCCCCAATTGATGGGCATCGTCTCAATTTCCAATTCTTTGCCACCACAGAAAGAGCTGCTATAAATATTTTTGTACATGAGGGTCCTTTTCCCATTTGTATGATCTCTCTGGGATATAGCCCTTGTAGTGCTATTGCTGGGTATAATCATTGTTCAGGTCCATCCCCTCATTGGTATTGTTAACCAGTCAGAGTTGATTACCATCCTGGGGAACACCTATTTGAAGAACCAAAAAACTGTGAAAAACTGAGCTGGCTGCCATGATTGTCTTTGGTCTAAGAAAGAGATGGCCAAATGCCCGTCCTTTTATTAAAATGCTGGCATCGTTAATAAAATGATTAAATTACCTAGAAATTGTGTCTCAGTCTTTTTTTAAATGTCACAATGGGAAATAGTTTGAAAAACTAGAAGGTGAGAGTGTTTGAAAGAGTATCAGAATGTATTTTGAAATTTGCTGGTACCAGTGAAAGAAATGGGAGGGAGGGACAATGAAATGACCCTTAACTCTGAGGAAAATAGGAAAGTATTTTATAGGTCAGTAGTTAATAGCCACCAGAATCATGATTGGGTGGTAGGTATGGGGTGAATAAACCTTAAAAGGGTAGTGTTACTGAGTGAGTCATGCCTGAAACCCATCTTTATGCCCTGTCAATTGTATAGAATTTTAGAATTTGCGCTTTATTTTTGGCATTAAATTCAAATGATGGTCTTGAGCTTTCCCAGTCACCAGTGGAGTGAAGCAGGGTTGTGTGCTTGCTCACATGCAGCATTATGGTTTCAGCAATGTTGTCAGAAGCTTTCAAGGAAGATGAAAATGCATCAAGCTCAGCTACTCCAATGACAGTAAATTATTTAACTTGTAAAGGCTGCAAGCCAAGACCAAAGTGGAGGTAGAGTCAGTGCATGACTTTGTTCACAAGATTATGATTTCAATATCTCTTGAAGCTGAGCTGCAACAAAAATTGAATCTCTGCTGCTTGTGCTAATTTTAGCTTAACAATTAACATGAAGAAAACATATTCTCCACTAGCCAGCACCATACCATCCCAAATGAAGAAATTTTGAATGCTGTGGATAAGTTCACTTACCTTGACAGCATACTATCCAGGGATTTACACATAGACGATATAAGGTTGGCACATGCACTGCCAGAGCTTCCTCGGTGTTTGAGAGGCTCCGAAGGAAAGTGTGAGAGAGAAGATGTATTAAGCTGCCTACCAAACAGAAGGTCTACAGAGTTGTTGTGCTGACCTCATTGTTGTATGCCTGTGAAACCTGGACAATATGCCAGCATCATGCCTGGAAACTGAATCATTTCCATTTGAATTGTCTTAGGAAGATTCTGAAGATCATCTGGCTAGATAAAGTACCAGACTCAGGTCATTTCTCTAGCTAAATAGCCACATGTTCAAACTCTACTGCAGAAGGCACAACTCTGATGGGCTGGCCAAGTTGTTGGAATGCCAAAGGTATGTTTGCCTAAAAGACTTTTATGGAGAACTCAACACAAGGCAAGTACTCACATGGATGTCGGAAGTAAGGGTATACAAGAACACTCAAGGTCTCTCTGAAGAACTTTGGTATCAGTTGTGAGACATAGGAGACAAGGTTGTTCTGTTTCTATTGTCAAATGGTGTTTGATGCCAGTGTTAATAAATCGTTATTTTAATAGGGTTATATTTCATGGGGAAAGCCTATGTAAGCAAAGTAATGAGATTTCAATTATCTATACAGTATATATACAGCTAATTAAATCTGTCCATTGGGTCTTAGTTACCCAAACTGGCACCACCAAACTTAATTGGTAGTTGCTATAAGGTGCTAGCTAGGGAAGCTAGGGTTTTCATTCCATCCCTATTCTTATTTATATTTTCCTTATGTATCTGTCCACCCTAGCTTCTAGGTAGAGACACCTTCCAGCATGATGTGCTCCCATCAAAGAAGGTGCTATGCTTTATGAGCAAAGGAGGATTGCAGTAGGTCAAAAGAAAAGTTAGAGGTACAAATTTAGAGACATCTCAACTTCAGATGTTCATATGGATTATTTGTGCCCCAGCTGTTTTAGAGCCTTCTGGGCTCATGGTGTCTGATCTGCCATAGTCAGACACACTGTACCTTGACTCCAACATAGTGATTGATGTCATTTTGGTCCTTTTCAAAAGGGACAGCAATTATTTCTAATTATAGATTGATTACCTTTAATACCATTAAACATTTTCTCATAACAAAAATGTAGTTAGGAGATTCTGAAATGAGGAGTAATAGTATCATACTTAAGATACTTACCTTAATGATGGTCAAAGGGCTAGTCTGGTAGCTCATCCTTGAAGTGAGCCCCTGCTTCCATGGGGAAGTTGAACCCTAAGGACTAGCATGTAGCCTCCAGCTCCCAGGCTTCATAGAACTTAAATAGTATTGAAAAGCAACTCTGGATCTTAGCTTGTGCACATAGCAACTGCAGCAGCTGCTGGGTGCTGTATCTCACTTCTGGAGGCTACATGAATCAAAACTTGGCAGAAAACTGACAGCTTTATCTGTATCTCAGTCTTGGCTGTCCTTGCTTACGAAGCTGCTGGAGCAAAAAGCCCTTGCTGGCCTTGTTCCTTTCTGGTTCAGCTTTGAAGAAAGCCATGCTGACATGGTGACATTATTTCTTGTTTTTGACCTAACTTCACCTCCCCCATGCTGAGGGATAGGTCATTAACATCTTATAATTTATGTCCCAGTTGTTATTTTCTTTCCCCCGTAAGACACTGAGGTTCCAACCCCTTTTTTTTCTGCTGAACACTTGTAAACCATTTTAAATAGTTAGTATTGATTCCCTGGCATGATTTCTGTGTGCTTGACATGTACATCTGGATTATAAATATTCATAGCTTTGAGGTTACTTCCAGTTCTAGATTCATAAAGTCCAATCCCTTTATGAGGAAACTGAGGCCTAGTGAAACTAAGTAATTTGCTCAGCGCCACACAAGCAGCCTCCGTCTGTGGAAGGATTCCAACTCTGCTCCACCAACTCCAGCGACTGCTCTTTCCATTGTACTTGTTCTGTTTGGACATATCCTTTTATGTTATGTCTTATACTAGGTGTACTGCTTTGGACTCAGAACATGATGGTGATAATGCGGCTCTTCTTTCTTTGATCATTCACTCTCAATATAAAACTTCCTAGTCATACTGAGCAGTCCCACTATACTGGCTTTTGGCCAGAAAAAGAGGACTTTTAGATTCGGTGTCTTTTTTTCTAATTCTTTTTATTCATTTCATTAGATATTTGCCAGACATATAAAAAAAAAAACTTTTAGACTCTGTCTCTTTTTTTCTAATTCTTTTTATTCATTTCATTAGATATTTCCCAGACATGTAAAAAAAAAATTCTCTTTTTAAAATTGCGTTCCAAATTATTTTCCTCCCTCCTGCCCCACCTCCCCCTGTTGCGAAGGCAGATAATTTTATTGTGATTTAAATATCACATTTCCATTTTAGTCATGTTGCAAAAGAAAACACAGACAAAACAATAAAGAGTAAAGTATGCTTCAGTCTTCACTAAGAGTTGGATCAGTCCTCTCCAGAGATAACATTTTTTTCATCGTGGGTCCTTTGGAATTCTCTTGGATCATTGTCTTGATAGGAGTAGCTAAATCTTTCACAAATGATCATCCTTACGATATTGCTGTTACTGTGTACAGTGTTTTGGTTCTGCTCGTTTTACTTTTGCATCAGTTCATGTAAATCTTTCCAGGTTTTTTTTGGAGACCATCCTGCTCGTCATTTCTTGGAGCTCAGTAGTATTTTATCATAATCCTATACCACAACTTGTTCAGCCATTCCCTAATTGATGGATATCCCCTCGGTTTCCAATTCTTTGCCACCAGGAAAAGAGCTGCAATGAATAGGTCCTTTTCCTTTTTCTTTGATCTCTTTGGGGGTACAGACCTGCTAATGTTATTGCTGAGTCGAAGGGTATATGTTGTTTCATAGCCCTTTGGGCATAGTTATGAATTGTTTTCCAAAATGGTTGGGTTAATTCAAAACTCCATTAACAATGTGCTTTAGTGTCCCAATTTTTCCACATCCTCTTAAGCATTTAGCATTTTCCTTTTTTTGTTTTGTCTTTTCTTTTAAATGCATTTTTATTTGTATATTTTGCTTTTTACATCACTGAAGTTTCAGGCTTTTCCATGATCTTATTCTTCATTTCTTAGAGCACAGTAATATTCCATTAAATTAACAAGCCACAATTTTGTTTTAGCCATTCCCAGTCTGTCAGCATATGCTTTGTTTCCAGTTCTTTGCTACCACAAAAAGTATTGCTATAAATATTTTGTTGCATATGCATATTAGTACTGGATTCTCAGATTTGAGGAGTATGGACATTTAGTCATTTTATTTGGCGCTGATTCCAAATTGCTTTCCAACATGTTTTTATACTAATTCACAGCTACACTCACAGTGCAGTGATGTCTGTGTCTTTCCCCCAACCCCACCAACATCTATTTCCACATTTGTCAGTTTTGCGTGGTGAGAGATTAAACCTCCAGGTTGTTTTGATTTGCATTTCTTATTAGTGATTTGGAACATCCTTTCATTGCTATTAAGTTTGCAATTCTCTTGAACTATTCATATCTTTTGATATGTTAGCTGTTTGCATATTTTGGATGCTAAACTTTTTTCTGAGAAATTTGATTTAAAAGATTCTGCATCACTTATGTAGCCACTTCCTTTATCCTAGATGCATTGTCTCCATCCCATGTTTGGTTAAAAATATCCTACATAAAATTGTGAAAGGTAATATGATCTTTAATATTAAGGTCACATTTCCATTTTGAATTTATTATGAAGTATGCCATAAGATGTTAATCTAAGTTTAATTTCTACCAGTCTTCTGTCTGGGGGGGGGTGTGTGTGTGTGTTATATAAAGTTCTTTCCTAAGTAATTTTGGTTTTTAGGTTTATTCAGCTCTGATTATTGAGTTCTTTCTCATTCTCCTTTCTGTTTTGTTCTACTGATTTATATTCTCCATATACCCCCACTTTGAGACATCTGTTATAATTTTAAAAGAAGAATGGAAAAAGTCAGCTAATTAACCAACATTAAAAGTTATATTATGTGCAACATTCCACAACCATGGTCCTATTTTTTTCATTTATAGAATCAGCCATAATAGCAGTAAATGTTCACACTTTAATCCTTACTAGTTTGATTCTCTTATCATCTTTTCTACTTACCTCCTGTTAATACTTTTTGTTCATGCCAATTATGTTTTGTGCCCCTGATCTTGATTACCACTTTACTTATTAAGATTGTTTCCTTATTATAAGCCAGTTATTCTGAACTTCAGAATTGTTCTACTATGTGCCTCAGAATGTTTCATATCCTTTTATCTACCTAGTTTTTTCCTTCTGCCCTTCTCAAGAAAAATTTGCAATTTTTCCTAGATTTGCAAGTGGGCCTGTAGCCCTATACCTAGAACAATTTTCTTCACACATAATTAGTGCTAAATATGTGCTTGTTGGGGCAGTAGATCGAGTGCTAGACCTGGAATCAGGAAGACTCATGTTCCTGAGTTAAAATTTGTTTTGCTTTTACATAATTTGTTTTTCCCCAGTTACATGTAAAGACAGTTCTAAACGTTGATTTTTTAATATTTCCAAGTTCAGATTTGGCCTGAGACACTTAACTAGCTGTGTGACTCTGGGCAAATCAGGTGACTTGCAAATGATGTTTGCCTCAGTTTCCTCATCTGTAAAATGATCTGGAGAAGGAAATGGGCAAACCACTTAAGTATCTTTGCTAAGATAACCCCAGGTGGGGTCATGAAAAGTCATAAGTGATTGAAAAATGACTGAACAGCAACAAATATGCTTCTTAGCTTGAACTATTTCCTGACTAGAACGTCTTCTCCACAGAAGTTGCTAAGCTTTTTGCCTGATTAAACCCCTACTCCCACCATCTTGGTTGTTTTTCCAGATTGGAAAAGGCTTTATTCCATAGGGAAGGTAGCTAGGTAGCTCTTGGATAGCCCTCGGCCTAGAGTTAGGAAGACCTGAGTTCACATTTGGTCTTAGATGCATAACTAACTAGCTATATCACTATGAGCAAGTCACTTAACTAACTTATTTGCCTGTTTATTCAGTTGTAAAAAAGAGGATAATAGCACACACCTCCCAGGTTTGTTGAATGGTTCTAATGCAACATTTGTGCCTGGCACTATGCTATAGAATGGCACTATATAAATCTTATTTAGTAGTAATATTATTATTATTATTACCACCACCACTGTGGAGCTGAGCTCTTTGCTCATTATTAAATTTCAACTGGGTTGTTGCATTGTATACCCAACCCATAGCACAAAGTGATTTTACCAGATCAAAGCTTTGACCATATGACTCAGTGAACTTCAGGAGTTCCCAATTGCAACTAGTATAACATATAATAACCCTCCTTTGTTAAGCTTTTACAGACATTTACAACCTTTCCCCCAACCTATTTTTCCAGTCTCATTGTACGTTATTCCTTTTCTGCATTCTTTGATCCAGCCAAATTGGTCTTCTCCTTGTTTCTGTGTGACATTCCACCTGTTATCCAGGCCTTTGCACCAGCTGCCCTCATGTCTGAAATATACTCCTCAGCTTCAGCTCATAGAATCTTCTCTTTTCAAAGATGCAGCTCAAATACCACTTCATCCATGGCCTTTCCTGATCATCTTGACTCAAATCATTACACAAGATATTTCATGTCTTTATTTTATATATACATGTACATAGTTATTTTTCCTGTTAGGATATAAGCTTTCATATGTAGGAGTTGTTCAGTCATGGTATTTGTATCCCCAGCATCTAGCACACAATCTCTGGCACATAGTAGGTACTAAATAAATACTTGTTGATTGGTTAATTTGTTCATTACACTGTTCAATTGAGAACAAAATCAATAAATGTATTAAAGCTTGTTTTGTAAATTGGTTACTAGAGATTAACTGTGTATTAATAATAGCTCACATATGTAGTGCTTTACTCAAGTCACTTCTCAGTAGTCCTGTGAGGCAGGTTAAACATTTATTAAGGGCTAGTATCTTATGCATTATGCCAAAAGTCCAAAGTCAAATATCTAGTAAATATTGTAACTAGTATTAGATCCCATGCTCTCTCTTTCTACTGTATCCACACTATATCTCCAATAGAGCCATCTTTTACTAAACTTGGGACATCAGAGATTTTTCATCAAATTTGAATCTCTGTAAATGAGTTCTATTACTACACAATGAAATCTGGGAATGGAAATATTTTTTATGGATTCAGTTACTGTTCATGCTGACAGGAATACCTCCTTTTGAGGGAGAACATTACCGTTTGGCATAGATGCAAGAAATATTTCCAAGGCTACCAAGTATTTATAGCTTTGTTCAGTCAAATATTTGTGTGTTCATTTTATAGTACCCTGTTGCAAACGTGGGGAATGCAAAGAATTTGGGCATACTTGAATAAATGGATCATCATTGTAAAATTGTCTATATAGAAAATGTTAAATCCACAATCTAAAAAGTTGTAACAATTCTTTGCTCTTTGGGTCTAGATTCATAGTATGTGGTAGAGAGATTTGTTAAACATTTAAATATTATGCAATTAATATTTATGCATCATTTAATACATTAAAATGGCTTTCTTGGAAGTGGAAGCAGGTGTGATTTTTTTTTTTTTAAGCTGTAGTATAGTATGAAATTTTCAAATAGCTGGACTCATTTGATATGTATCATAATTGTTATGTTTTGCTTTTTTCCAGTTGGGGTCATTCGTTGTCCAGTTTGCAGCCAAGAATGTGCAGAGAGACACATTATAGATAATTTTTTTGTAAAAGATACTACAGAGGTGCCCAGCAGTACAGTAGAAAAGTCTAATCAGGTGAGTGTTCTATTAAAGGTCAACTCATTTGCAAAATCCATCTGAAAGAATGTTGAGGGGAAAAAAGGTAAGGCAAAATTTTACAGTAAAATAAAAGTAGTTGATTGCAAGCATTTTAGACATCAAAGTGACTGCCTGGTGGCCCCAAAACAGACGTGGTGCATAAAACCTTTGTCAAATAGATTTTCATATAAGAGTAACCCTTATTTTAAACTTAGCTTTTTTGTTGTTCTTCCTGTGACCATGATGCATGAGACCTTAATCCAGCACATGACAGAAATTCACTGGTGAACTTAATATCTCTTCCCAGTGTGATTTTGGTCACCTGTGTTTTTAAAGTTTGACAGCAGTCTTGGTACACTTTGTCATATTGTAAATTCCATTTGATAAGTTCGCAGTCTTGACTTATACACAGAGAGCTGACTCAGGGAAATACTTCCATATCAATAACATTTTTTTCTGTTGATAAAATGTTTCATTCTTCATGGTATTATTTAGTATATACGATGTCCATTACCCATCAATATGTTTTGTTGTTGTTTTTAGAGAATATATTCATGATATCTATGTAGAGACATGTGACTTCTACGTAACCTTAAGGCTTTGGCTTCTCTGGTTTCTCCTGTATTCCTCCCCATTGGCACCTTTTCCCCCACCTTGACAGTGGAGTCATCTAGTGTGAGAGTTTGAATTGGAGAATCTTATCAGGTTCTTAAATGGATTTCATTGATATCTTTTATATTTGCATTGCTAAAGTTTCTCCCAGCATCACTTTCCTTTCCCCGTCCCAGAACTCCATCCCATATAATAAGTAATATTTAAAAAATAAAAGAAGAGAAAAATAATCAGCAGAATCTATCAATACACTGAAAAAGTCTGAAAATATATGCATGAACCACACAACGTTGTTTGGAGCAAGATTGTCTTCTCATCTCTGCTTTGGAGTCGTGCTTGTTCTTTGTAATTCTGCAACATATACTTTTGATCATTTTTTCCATTTACATTGTTTTTAGTCATTATGTATGTTGTTTTGGGAGCTCTACTTAATTTCATTCTGTGTCAGTTCATTTAAGTTTTTATATGTTCCTCTGTATTCATCTTACTCATTTTTTCTTGTACCACCATAATATTCCATTAAATTAATAAACTTTAGTTTGTTAAGCCATTCACTAGTGGAAGAGCATCTGCTTTGTTTCTAGTTTTTTGCTGTCATTAAAAAGTACTTCAATAAATGTTTTTCATGGATCAATGTAGGAAAATTTTTTTCACTTTATTTGCCTAATTCTGGATTGGTTTCCAAAATGTTTGTACTGATTCTCAATTATACTAACAATACAACTATCATCTATCTTCCCACAATTCCACAATATTGATTATTTCTGTCTTAATTTACTGGGAATAAGGTGAAACCTCAGGGTTATTTTGATTTGCATTTTTCATAAAACTGATTGTTTATGTGCTTTGACCACCTATTTCTTAGGGAATGGCTTGTGTGCTCTTGCGTGTGTATTCACACATGTTTTATGGGGGGGTGTACATACTTGTATATGTTGTGTATTTATGTTGGATACCAAACACTTTTTGGAAAAATTTGATTTAAAGATATTTTCCTCATGTATCCACTTCCTTTATTGTAGGTTTGTTAATTATGTTTGTACAGAAGCTTTTCAGTTTCACATAATTGATTTTTCCATTTTATTATACTTGCTTCTGTCTTGTTTGGTTAAAAATACATCTCTTAGGGAAAAAACATTTCATATGGAGGAATAAAAGATTTAAAATCTCAAGGATTATAAAGAAAAAAAAGTAGGAAGGAAGGGAATCTTATCAGTACTAGATAATCAAAATTATTTTAAAATTTACCTGAAAGATGTTAGAACTCTGATCACTGCAGTGAAGAGCCACAAGTTCAAACAAATGAAGAAGCCAGTCTGATTCATCTCTTCCTGGAGAGGTGATAAACTGAAAATACAAAAAGACATACATTTTCAGACATGAATAATGTGGGAATTTATTTTACCAACCTATGTATATATGCATTGAAGGTTTTTGAAGAACAGTTTTGTTTAATGAAGAAGGGCATTTCAGGACAGACAGATTAAATAAAAAGTACCTTATACTTGGAAAAAAAAATTGAAAAGGAAAGAAAATAGCAAAATAATACATTTCCTCTTACCCATTTCTAATTCTTTTTTTTTTAATCGCTTGGTTCTTATGTTTTGGGGTTCATAAGACGTTGTTACTGAGTTGCGTTCTTACTGTCTTTTGTCTGTTCCATTGATCTCTCTTTTTTTAACAAATACCAAATGGTTTTGAGTCTGCTGTTAAAGTTTGAAGGAAGTACTATTCCCTCTTCATTCCTATCATTTTTTTCATTAACTTTTTTCATAGTCTAGGTTTTTGATGTTTTTTTTTTAAATGAATATTCAAATTTTATCAGCCCTCTTAGTTTAATTATTCAGTCTTAAAAGTTCTTGATAAGATTTCTCTACTACTTCATAGTCAGCAACTCATGTTGATGCAAAATCTGCAATTATCTTTGTTGAGTGTCTTTTTTTTCAAATAATTAACATTACTACTGTAATAGTTGATGACCAAGCATTGCATGAAGTAATCTACCTTAGTTTCTTCTTCCCCCCCTTTTTTTGGGGGGGGGTGTGTGAGGGCAATTGGGGTTAAATGACTTGCCCAGGGTCACACAGCTAGTCAGTGTCAAGTGTCGGAGGCCAGATTTGAACTCCGGCCCTCTTGACTCCAGGGTCAGTGCTGTATCCATTGCACCACCTAGTTGACTTTACAGCTTCTTTTAAGAAGAAAATACTTTACACTCCTCCTTTCTTTTTTGGAGTAACTTTGAGCTTTCCTTCCATTTAACTTCCTTTTATTCTCTTCTGGTTTCATTCATAAGAAGAATATAAATACTGATATGATTTAACTCTTCCAACAATATTTCCCACTTGGTCATTGGCCAGTGATTTCACATTTGGATTACCAACAGTTATATTGGAAATTTTTTGATGGGTCAAAAATTGATCATTAGTATCTCTACCCCATTTGTCACTGCTCGGCCACTGTTAACACAGAAGTGGAAGGAGGCTAAAGAAGGCTATTTTTAGTTTTTTGTTTCATGGATTACTGTGGCCAAAATATATTGCATTAAAACATAACCAGCTTCCCTATGGTGTGCCTCTCCCGTAAGGATTTTTAATCTTGTGAAAATGAGCTTCTCTATTTTAAGAGACTTAAAAGGTGGGGAGAGAAAGCACCATGGGTGATTTTTGCAAAATGTTGACAGTGCAGGAATTTTATATTGCTTTAAAAAACCATTTTTATTGATACATTTTATTTTGATACAACAGAACTTCCCAACAAACACCTTCAAAGAACATTGCCCCAAACAATGTGGTTCACTTGTTGTCGATTAGTATTTTCCCCTTAAGCAGCTTTGTATATTTGTTAATAGAGTGGTGCTGTTGTCCTCCATAATATGGTGACTAATTGCTCACCGAACTCCTTTTATGAGACTAATAGTAACAAAAGTAATTGTATAGCTAGGATTTACATAGTCATTTGTATATGGTTTGTAAAGCATTTTGCCTATACAATCTCATTTGATCCTCACAACCACTCTGTGCTGTTAGTATCCACATTTTACAGATGAGGGTCACATAGCTAGTAAGTGACTAGGATAAGATTCAAATTCACTTTAGGAAATTCAGGTCTTCCCTACTAAATACAGGACTCTACTTGCTTATCTACCCTGATTAGAGACATATTCCTGATACTAAAACTTGGGAGAGAGTCAAGGGAACATTATACACAGTAACAGCAATACTTAACAATTATCTAATGCAAAAGACTTAGCTTGACTCATCAAGTCAGGGACCCAAGACAATCCCAAAGAACCTATGGTGAAAAATGTTATTCTCCTCCATAGAGAGAACTGATGAACTCTGGATACAACGTGGCATACATGGAATTATATTTTGTATGACCTCATGTGGAATCAAAATCAAATTGCTTGCCTTCTCAAGGAGGGAGAGAGAGGGGCAGGAAGGAGGAAGATAATTTGGAACTCAAATTTTAAAAAATGATTGCCAAAATTTTTTTTACATGTAATTGGGAAGTATTTAATGAAATATATAAAAGTAACTTAAAAGAAAAAAAGAGTAAGAGGAAAAATAGGCCACTATCACTAATGAATATTCTGGTGCATATGCTATCTCAGTTCTTCAGACAGTGTAGATTGCAGTCCCTATCTCTACCTTTCTTGATTGTGGTTTGTCCATTTCCTCTTTGCCAGATATTGACCAACTGATGTGCCTGGGATCAGCTTCGTTTTCTTTTAATATTACAGTGTAGCTTACATCAGTGAGCCTCTGTGTCTGTGTGTGTGTGTGTGTGTGTGTGTGAATTCATTTTATTTTCAGTTCCAAATTCTTCTGTCTTCCTATACCCAATGAAAAAGGAAGAAAAATGAAATCCATCATAAATATGTATACCTATCCAAATCAAATTCCCATTTTAACCATATTACAAGGTTTGATAAGAGAGAAAAAGAAGAAAATGTGTCCTTTTCCAGAAGTAGAAAGCATTTTTCATCATGAGTCCTTTGGAATTGTGGTTGTTCATTGCATTGATTAGTTCCTAAGTCTTTCAGAATTGATTATCCTTAAAACATTGCTGTGACTGTAGAAATTGTTCTCCTTGTACTGCTCACTTCATTTTGCATCAATACAAGTCCTCCCAGGTTTTTCTAAAACCATTCTGCTCATTATTTCTCATATCACATTATTTTGTCACATTAATAACTTGTTCAGCTGTTCCCAAATCCTTCAATTTCTTATTCTTCACTATGACAAAAAGAGCTTCTGTAAATATGTACATATAGATCCTTTTCTTCTTTCTCTGATGTATCTCTTTGGAGTATTGACCTAGTACTAGTAGTGGTATTTCTTTGTCAAAGGGAATACACTGTTAAATAGCCTTTTGGTCATCGTTTTCAGAATGATTTCACTAGTTCACAGCTCCAGTAGCTCATTAGTATATCTATTTTCCCACACTCCCTCTGTCATTTGTCATTTGCCGTCTTTATCTTTGCCAATCTGATGGATTTGAGATTAAAAAAAAAATCTATCACCCCCCCAACCCATATCTGCTTCCCCTTCTATTTTCCTGTAGGGCAGGATAGATTTCTATACCCCATTGCCTATATATCCTATTTCCCAGTTGCCCGTAAAAACAATTTTTAACATTTGTTTTTAAAATTTGAGTTTCAAATTCTCTCCCTTCCTCCTTGCCTACCCACCCTCATTGAGAAGTCAAGCAATTTGATACAGGTTATACATGTGTAGTCATGCAAAACACTTCCATAATAGTCATTTTGTGAAAAAGCAACTGTATTTCCCTCCATCCTATCCTGCCCCCCTTGTTTATTCTCTCTTTTGACCCTGTCCCTCCTCAAAAGTGTTTGCTTCTGATTACCTCCTCCCCAAATCTGCCCTCCCTTTTATGTTATCCCTTCTGTTGTCGTCTTCCCCGCTATTTTCCTGTAGGATAACATAGATTTCCATACCCAATTGAGTGTGTATGTTATTTCCTCCTTAAGCCAAATCTGATAAGAGTAAGATTTCACTCATTTCCTGTTGCCTCCCCGCTCTTCCCCTCCACTGTAAAAACTTTTCTTTTTCTTGCCTCTTTTATGTGAGATAATTTACCCCATTTTACCTCTGCCTTTCTCCTTCTCCTTCTCCCAGTACATTCCTCTTTCACTCCTTAATTTTCTTTTTTAGATATCATCCCTTCATATTCAACTCATTCATGCCCTTTGTCTATATATAAAATCCCTCCAACTACCCTAATATTGAAAAAGGCCTCATGAGTTACAACTAACATCTTTCCATGTAGGAGTGTAATAAGTCCCTTTTGATTTCTCTTTCCTGTTTACCTTTTTAAGCTTCTCTTGAGTCTTGTATCTGAGAGTCAGATTTTCTCTTCAGCTCCAGTCTTTTCGTCAAGAATGCTTGCAAGTCCTCTATTTCATTGAATGTCCATTTTTGCTAGGTAGGTGATTCTTGGTTTTAATCCTATCTCCTTTGACCTCCAGAAAATCATATTCCAAGCCCTCCAGTCCCTAGTAGAAGCTGCTAAACCTGGTGTCATCCTGATTGTGTTTCCACAATACTTGAATTGTTTCTTTATGACTGCTTGCAATATTTTCTTCTTGACCTGGGAACTCTGGAATTTGACTATAATATTTCTGGAAGTTTTCCTTTGGGAATCTCTTTTAGGAAGTCATCAGTGGATTCTTCTAATTTCCATTTTGCCCTCTGGTTCTAGAATATCAAGGCAGTTTTCCTTGATAATTTCTTGAAAGATGATGTCTAGGCCCTTTTTTTGATCAAGGCGTTTAGCTGGTCTAATAATTTTTAAATTATCTGTCCTGGATCTGTTTTCCATGTCAGTTGTTTTTACAATGAGATATTTCACATTGTCTTCTAATTTTTCATTCTTTTGGTTTTGTTTTACAGTGTCTTGATATCTACAAGTCACTAGCTTCGATTTGTTCCACTCTAATTTTTAAGGAAGTATTTTCCTCAGGAAATCTGAGATATTCCTCAGATCTCTTCCTCAGAGATCCTTTTGGATCTCCTTTTCCATTTGACCAATTCTGCTTTTTAAACCATTCTTCTCCTCTTTGGCATTTTGGACCTCTTTTGCCATTTGCTATTTTTTAGGCCTCCTTTACCAAGCTGTTGACTCTTTTTTTTTTTCCATTATTTTCTTGCTTCACTATCATTTATCTTCCCAATTTTTCCTGTACTTCTCTTCCTTGCTTTTCAAAATCCTTTTTGAGCTCTTCCGTGGCCTGAGACCAATCCATATTTTTCTTAGAGGCTTTGCATGTGGGAACTTTGATATTGTTGTCTTTTTCTGGTTGTATGTTTTGATCTTCTTTGTCACCAAAGAAAGATTCTATAGTCTGAGTTTTTTGCACTGTTTGCTCATGTTCACAGTCAATTACTTGACTTTTAAACCTTTGTTAAGGTAGTACTTTACTTCCAGTGTGGAGAGTGTACTGTCCCAAACTTTGGGGCTTTTGTGTAGCTGTTTTCAGAGATACTTCTAGGGACCTGTAAATTTTCAGTTCTTCCAAGGTGGTATGTTCAAAGAAGAGATGTTTACTCCTTTCCTGGCTTGTGCTCTGGTCTTTGAGTGACTACAAGCACTCTTTTCTGCCTTGGAACTGTGAGGAGGATTCCCTTTCCACCGGGGCCACAAATTCCACCGTGCCAGCATTCCTCCTCGACCCAGCACTGTTACCCAGATCCAAGCACGGCAAAGCAAGAGCACCAGCACCAGCAAAGAGATCCCTGCAATCCCCCTCTGATCAGCCACTCAATTCCCTCACCGTCTGTGGGCCCAGAGAGCTGGAATCAGCTGCTGCTGTCGCCACCCCCACCCCCGAGGTACATCAGGGCTAGGGCCAACTGTCTTTGGTGTTTTGGGGTTAAGAAGTCTGTTAACCACTATAGCTGCTAGTAATTCAGTCCCCTGAGTCCTGCTCAAGGTTCTCTTTGCCTGTGTGGCCCATCCTTAACCGCATTCTCTTCCCAGCCCGACACAACAGACTGTTTCCACCAACCATCAAGGTTGTCTTTGGCTGGAAACTTCTTCCACTCCATCTTAGGAATTTTGCTGCTCTAGAATTTGTTTAGAGTCTTTTTTTACATGTACTTGGAAGGGTTTGGAGGAGAACTCAATCAAGTCAATACTTTTGCTGCACCATCTTTGCTCTGCCCTCTAACTCTTATTCTGGTAAGTTTGATTCAGTACCCTCTATATTTTAGAAATGCTATCTTTATCAGAGAAACTTACTGCAAAGTCTTTTCCCTCCTGTTTTCTGCTTTTCTTATAATTTTAGTTGTATTGGTTTTATTTGTGCAAAACCTTTTTAATTTCATGTAATCAAAATTATCCATTATACTTCCTATGGTCCTGTGTCTCTTAGTCATAAACTCTTCCCTTATCCATATATCTGAAAGAATTTCTTCCATACTTTAATAACTATGCTGTCATTCTAAATGTCTAAATTACACACCTATTTTAAGCTTGTTTTGTACAGTGTGAGATATTGATCTATTCTCAGTTTCTGAGAGACTACTTCCCAGTTTTCCCAACAGTTTTTGTCAAATAGTGAATCAAATCAAAAGTCAAATCTTGCCCCAGCAGATGGGATCTTGGGGTTTATCAAACAGGAGGTTACTGTGCTCATTTGTTGAAGTATATCGTGTATCTAATTTGTTGCATTGATCACTCACTATTAGTATCATTGTTTATAGTATAGTTTGAAATCTTTTACTGTATATTCCTCCTTCGTTCACATTTTTCCCATTTTTTCCCTTGATTTTTTTGTTTCTCACAATGATTTTTTTCTAGCTTTTTAATTTAGTTAACATTGTCAATTTTATTGTATTTGCTTGGCCTATGTACTCATGAGCAATTTCTCCATTTATTTAGGTCAGTGTTTGTGTGAAGAATGTTTTGTAATTATATTCATGTGGTTCCTGTATGGCTATAGTTATTTTAAATGATATTTACTTTTCTTTCTCTTATTGGTAATATACAGAAATTCTGATGACGTGTATTGATTTGTTTTTATCATGTAACTTTGCTGAAGTTGTTAATAGTTTCAGTTGGTTTTTTAGTTGACCTTTGGGGTTATTTTAAGTAAGCCATCATCTGCAAAGAGTGATACTATCTTTCTTTTTTGCTTGTGATTATTCTTTGAATTTCTTTTTCTTGTCTTATTGCTGTCCCTAGCATTTCTAGTACAATATTGAGTAATAATGGTGATAGTGGAAATCCTTGCTTCCTGAACTTTAATCTTATTGGGAAAACTTTTAGCTTCTCCCCATTAGAGATGAAGGTTTCTCTTGGTTTAAGGTAGATATAACTTGTCATTTTAAGGAAAGCTCCAATTATTTTTGTACTTTATTTCTTGTTTTTAAGGTACTACAATTTACTGATAGAATCTTGTTACTGCTTGCCTTGTGATTGCCCTTGTGCTGACTCTCAACTTAAGTTCTTTGTAAAATGTATTTTTAGTTCAGTTATATAGCATCATGTCAAGAACATTAATGTTAAACAGATGGGATTAACCCATCTGGGATGGGTTTTCTGGGATAACCTTAAACTCATTACAAGAATCCAAAAGCCACTTAAAACTAAAAGGCAAAGCATTTTATTCTCCTATTTAATACTAGGCCTGACTCATTGTCTCTTCACTGTATCTCTCCTGTGTCAATCCAGTATCTCTCCAGTATCAGTACTGAAAACTACTTTACACAGCTGTCCAGTCTGTGTTCAGGACAAATAAATGATCATGGATATAATTTAGGAGGCTTTACAGTGTTCCAGAAATTGATGCAAACAGTATGAGAGAACTTAAATATCTTAATTTAGACTCTCTTCTGGACACATGACAGTGACAAACTTTAGCAAGTGGATTACATGTCCTTGTGTTCTACTTTTCTTCATATTATCTCTGCTGTTAAATCATTAAAGGAATATTCAATGATCTTACCACATGCAAAGGAAAACATTATTGGAACCTCTCTGCTGAACCAAATACTTTAACAATAAATATGTGGTCTATTCTAGAATACCATAAGCCAAATTTGTTCTGTCATTCCTTTTCATTTTCTCATTAAAGATATTCTCAGTGTGTCAGTTCTTACAAAAATGTTACAGATATAGGAGAAAGACATTTGAGTTGGTAGGTATCAATATTTCCAAGTTCTCCCTTTTTTTTGTTTTAGGTCCAAGATTTTCCCCACATTTCTTTTACCTTTTCCTCTTTCAGATATGTTAAGAGTATGATACCTCAGTTCCTTTAAAATTATCACCTCCAGTAGAGATTTTTGTAATATACCTGGTTCAGTCTAGCTGCTTTCTTTCCACTCCTTGGTTTTCTTCAGTGTCACTTCCATTTCCTTATGCAGACCATGTAGGACTGTAATTTTTATTGTTCAGATGTGGCAGCACTGCCATTATTGATGCCCCTCCCCCAAAAGTTAGAAAAATCTTAACACATTTTCTTGATTTCATCTGTTGGCTTTCTCATTCTTTTAACCTTAAGTGTCCGTCAGATACATCACTTAGTTTGGTCTTTCATCAAGTGTTTTTTTTTTCCTCTGTTACTTTTCTTTGTTTTATCAGGTGACATTGATCATAATCTCCCACAAACCTTCAGCATAAGTTGTTGTTGTTTTGTTTTTTGTTTTTGTTTTTTTTGTTGAGACAATCAGGGTTAAGTGACCTGCCCAGGGTCACACAGCTAGTAAGTGTCAAGTGTCCGAGACCAAATTTGAACTCGGGTCCTCCTGACTTCAAGACTGGAGCTCAGTCCACTGCACAACCTAGGTGCCCCATATTATTTCATCAATCTTCACAACACCTGTGTTTGTTAGGTGCTATTATTACCTGAGACAGAGACATTGAGTGCCTTTTCCAGGGTCAGACAGCTCGTAAGTATCTGAGGCTTTGAACCTGTATCTTCCTAACTCCAAGGCTAGTACTCTATCCACTGTGCTACTTAGCTGCCCTCGCTAAAAATTTTTGCAACTTTTGCAGGTTTTATACTCTATGCTGCTGATTGCCATATACTTCTTTTTGGGAGGTAATTGGGGTTGTTACTTGCCTAGGATCACACAGCTAGGAAGTTTCTGAGGCCTGATTTGTACTCAGGAAGATGTCTTGACTTCAGGCCAAGCACTCTATCACTGTTTCACTTAGCTGCCCATTTGCCATGTACTTCTGAATGGCAGGGACTCATGTGTTTGCTAAGGCAAGATTTAAAGTCTTGGTCTCATTAGGGTATATTGGTTTTCATTATTTATAACAATTTTACAAATAAGTTTAATCCTATTCCTTCATCTAGTTCTTTTTTTTTTTTTTTATTTTTGCCATCAGCAAGCTTTTAGATAGGTCATTTTCTTGTTGTATCCTACTTCTCCCATTTTACCCTTCTAGTTTGATAATTGATTTTAATCTTTGTCTTAACAATTCAGTGGTCTGATTGTATACACGTAGTTGCCCTAGATACAGACATTTGTTTCAGAAAGTACTCTCATCATGTTATGTGGCTTCTTTTCACTAAAATATCATCAGTTTAATTGGGATGTCACTTCGTAAAAATAATCAACTACTAGAACATCAGAGGCTTATAGGCCTAGAAAGCATCTCAGTCAGTGAACATTTGAGAGAGAGCAAGAACACCACCAGCTTACAATTGAAACAATTTAAGTTACTGTCTTACGGTGGAGGAAACTAGGATTGCCTCAGAAGCATGAAAAGAAAACACTTGATGAAAAAAAGTATAAAGGGGACTTGGCTCAGCAAAATGGCTTTGAACACATTTTAAGATAGTACTTGTAGCACAGCAAAAATAGAAAAGACTTTTAAATTTTGGTCTTTTTTTTTTAAATAATGATCATTTTTCACCTGTTGTAACACAGGAGGTATCCCATTTAGATTTTTCATATCCTTCTGTTGTTTACTTAAGGAATGGAAAGGCACTGGAGAGGAAAAAGGATGGGATAAGTAGCATTACTAGACCGAGTAGACACAGAAGCCCTCTGCTGTAGGCAGTTTTTTAACATTTGCAGACCTCCTTTGTTCACACATTATTACATAGTATCTCTTGAAGAGATGAATGAGAGGATAGGCCCACAATGAAAGAGTGGTACAGAATGTGGCTTAGTTGCCTGCCTTTAGGAAGTTGCACAGTTATTTTAGAGGTTTCAAGTTACACCTTGAAACACATGCTTTTCCGATTAACGTCAGTGTTCTTTCAGTGTTGGTGTATGAATGTGAGTCACAGTAACTGAATAATTCAAGTTGAGGGTCACCCAAGAGGGCAATCATGAACTCCAAGTGTATGTGAGAAGGCTGCAAATGTTAGCGACCAGGAACTTTTTGAGAGAAACTATGTTATTCAAGAGGTTTATGATCAGAAAAGAAGGTGGGGCTAGTCATATGGTAAGAGTGAAAGATAACCAGTGGATAGTCAATGTGCTTGTTCCCCCGGCATCTATACAGTGTCAAGAGAATGAGTGAGGTCCCTAGCACCTTAGCTGGGGACCCCCTATGGAGGATAAAAAGGATGATGTGGACAAGTCACACACTATAAGAGGGCAGGGTTAGGTTACAGGCTACAGTCTTAAGGGAATACCTGTATCAGTAACAGTATAAAACTTTTAAAGAAGATTTAATTTTGACTTCTATCATGCAGGCACTCCGCAATTCTTTGCGTTTTACATGATGCTGATATATTGTGGCATGGGATTGACCTCAGGTTCTCAAAAAGCTATGTGCAATGAACTGCAAGCTTGGCAGATTCTACCAGAAGTCAAAAAGACTTCAAGGGCAAGCCCTGCAATTGACTTTTTCTGTCACCCAAAGACCAACTAAGTGAAGTCTGTTATCTGTTAAGTGGTTGTCACTTCTCTCTTATGCTTAATATCACCGGGGGTGAGAGGGTTGGTGTATGTTCAGTGTACCTAGTATTTAATAAGGTGGTGTGGTAGAAAAAGAAGAGCACTGGGCCTGGAGCTTAGAGTACTTGGTTTCCAACTCTGGATGTGCTGCATGGCACTTGTATGACCTTGGGCCAGTCCATAACAATTCTGGGTCTCCCTTTACTCCTTAGTAGAATGAGTGAATTGGACTAGATGACCTTCCAAGTTGTCTTTCAAATCTTAATCTGTGATCTTAGAATTTAACAACTTTTGACTTTAGGCAAGGCTCTTATTCTCTTTGGCTTTATGAAATAACAGATCCGTTAGCTATTGAATTATGGCATGTGATAATATTGAGTTGTTAATATACAATGGAGAGAATCTTGGTTTTGCAGTCACAGGACCTGGTTTCAAATTCTGGCTTTGCTGCTTTAGCTGTCTGACATTTGGATGTAACTCTTTCTCAGAGTTAGTTTCCTCATCCACAAAGGTAGGGGATAGGTTAAATGACCACTGAAGGCTTTCAGTTCTAAACCTGTGTTTGTATGATTAAATAGATCTCTGGAGAACTTAGTTTGGTATTTTATTTGTAGGAGTTTCTTAATGAAGAAGAGATTGAAGGCTTTAGAATATATTGTTAGAGGATGTCTACTTGAAATCATGAAGGACAGTCCCCTTTGTGCCCAATCTTCATATTTATTGAAGTGAATTCTTGTGGAGTAAAGCTGGCAAGTTGCCAGTGATAAGACTATAAGTAAGAAATGTTTAGAATTCAAAAATTAAGTAACTGATGTTTACACAGCATGAACTCATATTAGATAGTTAATACAGAAACTAAAACTAAATTGAAGAAGAGATGCCAGTCTATTGGTAAAGGGTATTTCTGCATAGGGAATCCTCCACTCGAAGTTCTTGGTGTTTTTTTTTTTTTTTAAATTAGCGTCTATAGGAGGATGCCAAAGCTTTACTTGAATAGTACTGGAAAAAATGGAAATTTAGTAAAGTAACTTGAGCCCACTTAAAGGGTGATTCATGAGATAAGCAATATATAAAACTGAAAATTAGGGAGGGAAGCAGTTTTTGTTTTCTTTTTTTAAAATTATTTTATTCATTTTAAAATATTTTTCAAAATGAAAATATTTAAATAAAATTTAATTATTTTTTATTAATTTATTTTTATTTTTAACATTCACTTCCATGAGTTTAAAATTTTCTTCCGCTCCCTGCCCTTCCCAGTACAACGTTCAATCTGATATAGGCTCCTCATATACAGTCCCACTAAACATGTTTTTACATCAGTCATGTTGTAAAGAAGAACCAGGACCAATAGGAGGAACGACAAGAAAGAAGAAACAAAACAAAACAGAAGAAAAATAAAGAGCAAATAGTATGCTTCGATCTGCATTCAAACTCCATAGTTCTTTCTCTGGATGTGGGTAGCATTTTCCATCTCATGATGGAAATGGAGATGTCTTAGATATTTGCATTGCTGAGATGAGCTAAGTCTATCAAAGTTTTTGTTTTTTCAAAATCAAATAATTAGCAAATCTAATTAAAAAAGATGGCCGTAGCATATCCTAATGGATAAAGTACTGGCTTTGGGATTCAAGAAGGACCTAGGTTCATTTTTTTAGCCTCTAGTAACATACTGGCAGTCTCATCCAGGGCAAGTTACTTATTCCCCATTGTAGTTCTCTTTAAGTTGCTGGTTAAACACAGTTCTCTGGAGGAAGATTCTCCCTATAAAATAAGTCACAAGTTCTATTTTTTTTTTTAAATTAGAGAAAATATATATGGCTGAACCAATTCCTAATGTTTTCTACTTCATTATCATCCTTCCAGAGGAAAATGAAACAGAATATTTTACTAATATTTCTACTTAAAAATATAGTTATATTTTCTCTTTAATATAATTAGTAAAAAAGCAAAGTATTAATGTGATATTTAATCTTTGCAACTGCCGTTGAAATGTGGATTGATAGTGTCAGGTGATGATAGCATTTATTTGGTATTATTGCCATGAACATTTACAGCTCATTAGGGATTGTCCTTTCATTTTTCTCAAATAACCATCTTCTGTATTCCATTTATTTTTTTAAAAACTAGGTTTGCACAAGCTGTGAAGACAATGCAGAAGCAAATGGTTTTTGTGTAGAGTGTGTTGAATGGCTCTGCAAGACTTGTATCAGAGCTCATCAGAGAGTAAAATTCACAAAGGACCATACTGTCAGACAGAAAGAGGAAGTATCTCCAGGTAAACCTAGTGTTTCAAGTTTTAATTTCATATTTCTTATCAAACGCATGTAATTCTGAGTTCCATACATTAAAAGGCCCTTGTCCTCAAAGTGCTTCTTCTTTATTAGAAATTTAATAGAAGGTAAACATAGAACCTCTCCCCCCAGCATCTTTTTCTTTTCTACACATATAAGATGCATAGACAGCAATTTCAAGAGGTGTGTTTTTAGAACCTGTTTCTGTACTCACTGTAATAGTCTTATTTATATGTATTGCAGTTGGGTTGATTTGAGAGTGTACATGAAAAACAACACTCTGCATTTTAGATAGTTTCTTAGAGACAATGTTAGTTCAAGCTTTTGGGCACTGTTTATCAAATAATTTCCATTATTTTACTCAAGTAATTTCCATTTCCATTTTATATTATTAATGAAAAGTTTCAGTGCAAACTTTATCGTTAAGTATAAGTTTTGGTTTTTTTTTTTAATTTAAGTTGTGTGTAGTTCAAAGATTTTTTAAGTCAGTTGGGATGAAATGACTTGCCCAGGGTCACACAGCTAGTAAGTGTCAAGTGTTTGGTCCGAGGTCAGATTTGAACTCAGGTCCTCCTGGCTTCAGGGCCGGTGCTCTATGCACTGCGCCACCTAGCTGCCCCTGTAGTTCAAATTTTTAGCTTTCAGTTCTTAAATGAGATAGTAATGTCTGAGTACCCTTGGATAAAAATTGCTGAAACCAATCAGGGCCCCACCCCTCCCCTTTTAAAACTATGTCTCCCCATTGTGAAAGTACAGGGGCTATTTAAAGGCCCAATACCAGTACAGACTGGCATAGGAGCTTTTACCTCCTCCATTTCTGACACAAACCAGTTTATCCTTCCTGAAACAACATGGTGGCCTCCCCCTCCTGGGCACTTAACTGTGTTGATGCTGGACCTAATGAGGACACCTGCATAGCTCACTCTACCTCAGAACTCACAAGCTCAAGAGACCCATCTGTTTAGTGGCTGGCATTACAGGTATGCACTGTGGTGTCCAACCAATTACTCCCTCTTAACTATTTCCCTTTAAATTTGGTGAGAAAGTGGGGTTGGGTGGAAAAGATATTTATTTTAATTGAATTAAATAGATTTTCTGCTCTTAGTTTGGTCACCTTCAAGGAATCATTCCTTCTAATCTACAAAGATTCATTAGGTCTCTGATTCAAGGAAGACTGTGGCTTTCAGACTATGACACTATACTAGTATTACTTAATATTTTTATAACAAAACAAACCCTTTTCCACAAGAAGCAGCATTTCTGTGTGTGGAGTGCTGAACTTGAAGTCCAGAAGACCTGAATTCAAAATTTGCTTTTGATACTTAGTAGCCTTGGAATCAGGAGAAAGTGATCTAACCACCGTAAAACTCAGCTTTCTCACCTGGAAAAATCCAAGACCTTAATGGATTGTTGTGAGGCTCAAATAAGATAATAACTAGGCATTGAGTAGGATAATGTTTGGAGCTTGAAGGGACTTTAGGGGTCATCTGATCTGAGCTTCTCATGTTACACATGAGGAACTGAGACACAAAGGGGTCAAGTGACTACCCAGGGTCACACATCTAGTAAGTGTCAGAGATACCATTTGAAACCAGGTTTTCCTAACATTCAAAGTCCAGTACTCTGTCAGCTACACAGAAGGGCAAAGATTTATGGCTTTTAAATAAAATTTCTTAAAAGTAATCGTCATAAGTGTATAAAAAATTTTCAAATGATAAAAAAAAAATCTTAAAATTGTTATAAAAATAGCTACATCTCACTTATACTGGTATCATAAGAATATTCTACTTTTGAAATAGCTGAATTCTGACCATATAGACACTAAACCTTTTCATAGTTTTGGCATTTTTATGTCTACAAATGATTTATAGGGGAAGATTGACTGTTTGCTATTGTACCCTCTGGCTGCCATCCCATCCTTCTAATCTTTTATCCCCAAATTTCTTGATGTGTGGGGTCTGTGTCTATTGTGCTTCCATTTTACTTAACTCTTTGTATTCTGGCTTTTACCTTTGAAAATTGTTCTAAAGGTACACTCTCAAATCTAATATTGTTACCACTTTCAGTTGTTAGGTAGATGTGGTGACTGTGGCTTTTGTCCGCAAAAACCTAAGAAAATTGTTCTCAAATGAGTGGACCAATCATAGATCCTGCTTTCTCTGGAACTGATAAAACCCTCTCATTTCTCTCTTCTGATTAGTCCTGTTATATACTGAAGAATCTTTCTTTTATAGTTGGGTAGGGTTATTTAAATCCTGATGAAAGTTGGGCAAAACTGTTTTTCAATAATCCTTCATGTATTACCAAGGGATACCATGGGAGGTTATGAAGAAGAGGATGGAGAATTGGTGTATCACTGGCCATATCTCTGTTTATTTTGTTGTTATGTGGTGTTTTCCTTATCCAGGATCTTGAACCTCCCCTTTTAGCCTCAGAACATAGTGGGGTACCCCCTCATTTGCAGCATTTCAGCAAAGTTCCTCTACACCAACAGCCATATCCATCATACTCTATCCTCTCTCTTTTCTCTATTCTCCTGCTTAAGAATCCTATACCATCTTTTAGATCATTTACTTTCACGCATTGTTAATTTTGTGCTTCAGCATAGAGGTACTTTTGGGTTCTCAAAATGTATTTGTTCTGTGTATATTTTTATATACAGAATATGTGCATGTCTTATCACTCATTGGGCTATGAATTCCTTGAGAAGCGGGAATGTTTAACTTTTTGTTTTTGTATCCTTGTAGTATAGCATAGCATCTGGCACATAGTCGACACTTAATAAATCCTTGTTGATATTATTAATTTGCCACTTTGCAAAGGGTTCTTTGTCTACATAATCCCTATATCTGTCCTATGTTATATAAGTAATGGGCATGTGAAGTGATCTCTATATAAATCTTTCAGTTAGCAAACATTTATTAAATGCCTACTATGTGCCAGGTACTCTTTTTGCTCTGAGAATATAAAGACAGAAATCAATCAGCAAGGTGCTCACATAAAAATATATACCAAATAAAATGGGACAAGGGGCTCAAGAAGGCTTCATGTAGAAAGGTTATGCTTATTCTGAGGCCCAAATGACTCCAGGGATTCTCAGTTTGGAGATGAGGGAAGAGTGCAATAATACTAGGTCAGATTCCTTACCATCTTTGTTTTGGGCAGCTCGATGGGCACATGCAGGAATCAATAAGCTTTACTGTTGCTAAAGTAGGATATGAACATCAAGTTAGTCAGCAGCTACATAACAGGGAGAAGGTGCAAGCAATACATATATAATGGGAAACAGAAGCTAACATAAAACTACTGTTTCAAACAAAGATTTATTGCCACTCAGTCTGTCAATGGCTAAATGCATACTGCTTTCAGTCATAATAAAGGGACCATTGCATTTACCATAATGATAATTTCACCATTTTCAAAGGTAGAGGAAACAGCCAGTGAAATTGTTATTCTACACTTAATGCTGACTAATATGTAAAATGATAGAAGCAGAAATCGAAAGGTTTCACCCTTCACCTACCAGATCAGAAAAGGTGATAAAAGTCAACATTGGCACTTGTGAAAATTCAGGCACACTAATCCACACTGTAAATAAAAATGATAGTAAACTTGATGTGATGAAGGGATATGGTTATATCATCCTTATTGAAGTCATAATTTTTAAAGAAATGTATCTGAAATGTGCCAACAATTTGGGAAGAACAAATTTCAAAGCATTAGGCGTGGAAGCTCAAGAAAAAAAGGAAGAGTTGTCTGAAGACAGCAGTTTCATAGGGACCACAGATCCAGCTGAAACTTTTTTATTTTTGGGGGCTTCTTTAAAATGAGGAAAAGCATTTTGACCGCCTGCCCGTTCTTCACCCCCTAAAAAAACCCTTACATAGTATATAATAATAGCTATCATTTATATTGAGCTTTATTATTGGCAAAGTGACTTTACATGTGTTAATCTCATTTAGGGACAGCTAAAAGGTACAGTGGATGGAGTTGCTTGACCCTGTGTTGTATTCAGGAATATTTGAGTTTAAATTCAACCTCAGATACTTACTAGCTGGGTAATCTTACTAGTGGTGTGCAAAGCAAGTCACTTTACCTTTTTCTGTTTTAGTCTTCTCATCTTTAAGATGGAAATGATAGCATGTACCTCTCAAGGTTACTGTGAGGATAAAATGAGGTAATATTTATAAAATATTATTCAAAGTGCCTAGCACATTATAGATGCTAAGTTAATGCATATTTCCTTCCTTCCTGTGTTCATTTAATATAACAACCAAGTGAGATAAGTACTATCATTCCCATTTTACTGATGAGGAAGCTGAGTTTGAGAAGTTAATTGGCTCAGCCAAGGTCAAACAGCTAGTGTCTAAGGCAGGATTGCAATTCATAGATAGGTAGATTGTTAAGATGTGGATAATACAAATATAAATGTATATATTATGATAGGCATTTTATATATAATCTGATACCACATCAAGAGACTCTCCATTATGTCACCTAATTGCCTAGTACATTCACAAAAAGACAATAAATATGTGATCTTTTCAGGATTTAGTTTACTCTGTTTTTCCTACCTAAATTTAAGGAACCATCCTTTGTAACTAAGAAATTTTTTAAATGGGAGGAAAATTAAACATCTGCGGAGTTTGACATGTGCAATATTTCACACTCAACAGTGTGCTATATCTGATCTGTCTCACACATGGAAGCTTGTATATTTTTCTTCAGAGCTGTGCTTTGATCATTATAATTTCAGTATTCATTCTTTTGTTTGTATTGTTGCAGCCTTTGTGTATATTATTTCTTTTTGCTTAATTTGCATCAGTTTGTGCAGGTCTTCTTATACTTCTCTTATGTTTTTCATTTCTTATGTTCTTATTAAATTCATGAGCCTTAATTAGTTTAGACATTCCCCAGTCAGTGGGTATCTATTTTGTTTCTGCACAAAGAGCTGCTAGAAACAGTGTTTTATTTCTTTGATCTCTTTTGAGTGTATTCTCAGCAGCTGACCCATTTAGTAACTTATCATAAATCCAAATTCTCTCCAGAATTGTTGGGCAGTTAACAGCCCTGCCAGCAGTGTTAATATGTTCATCTTTCTACAGCCTCTTCAAAATCACCTGTTTCAGTCTACTGTCATCCTTGCTAATTGGGGATGGGGTGAAACCTAGGTGTTTAATAAATGTTTATTCTGTTAGTAAATACCTGTGTGCTGGGCACTGTGCTAAGAGCTGGGAATACAAATATGAAGGATAGTCCTTCCCCTCAAGTAGCTGTGTAAGGGGGGAATATGAGACACAAAAAGAAGCTGAAAAGTTGGGGATTGAGCTGACTGCTAGGCAAGGTAACCAATATAGGGGCATGGTGGAAAAACCAGAGAAGTCCTAAATTTTTATCTTTTGTGATCATTTCTGTAACTATTTCATCCTCATTTTATCCTCATCCGTAATTGGGTGCTTGATCTGGGTTAGTTTATGTATATGTTAATAATAGCAACATAGAACATTTATGGTGCCTACTATGTGCCAGATCCTCTACTAAGTTTTGTGATTGCATTTTTTTTTTAATTTTATTGATATCTTTTGTTTTACATAACTCTAATTTTTATTAATATGCTGCCTCTCTTTTGTTGAACTCTTCAAGATTTGCCTGATGCAAAGTAAATCTTGTTCCAGGTTCTCACTTCTAATGTGAATGTCTTATCTGTATTTTTTTATCTTTTAATATTTTGTTTTTCCCCAGTTACATGTAAAAGCAATTTTTTACATACATTTCAATAATTTTAATTCCAAATTCTCTCCTTTCCTCCCTTCCCTCCTCACCCTGCCCCCATTGAGAAAGCAAGGAAATTGATGTAGGTTATACATGTGTAGTCATGCAAAACATTTCCATAATAGTCATGTTGTGAAAGAAAACATAAAAAAGAAAAAAACTCAAAAATAAAGTAAAAAAAGTGTGCTTCAGTCTGCATTCATTCTCTGGGGGGTGGATAGCATTTTTCATTGTAAGTCCTTCAGAGTGGTCTTGGATCTTTGTATTGCTGAGAATAGCTAAGTCATTCACAGCTGATCATCTTAAAACATTGCTGTTTCTTTGTATATATTACATTTCACTTTGCATCAGCTCATCTAAGTCTTTCCTGGTTTTTCTGAGAGCATTTTGCTCATCATTTCTTATAGCACAGTAACCTTCTGTCATAATCACATAGCACAATTTGTTCAGCCATGCCCATGTTGATGGGCATTTTCCAGTTCTTTGCCCCCAGAAAAGAGCTGCTAAAAATATTTTTCTTACATATTAGTCCTTTTCTTTTTTGTTTTTTAACTTTTTTTGAATACAGACCTAGTAGTGGTATTGCTAGGTCAGAGGGTGTGCATTGGTTCTAATCGTTCTTTACAACATGACTAATGTGAAAATATGTTTAATATGAACTTATTTTAGAGCCTATATCAGATTGCACACTGTCTTGGGGAGAAGAGACGGAGGGGGAGAAAATTTAGAACAAAATCTCAAAGAAGTGAATGTTAAACCAAAAACAAATTAATTAATAAAAAATGTATCTCTCCATACCATTTCTGTCCTGTTTATTCTATTCACTCTCTCCTTTCACCCTGTCCCTCCTCAAAAGTGTTTGCTTTTGACTACCTCCTCCCCCAGTCTGCCCTCCATTCTCTCTGTCTCTGTCTCTGTCTCTCTCTCTGTCTCTCTCTGTCAGTCACACACACACACACACACACACA